>NC_058080.1:134853142-135185892 GCF_014858855.1 Bufo gargarizans | reverse complement strand
ATGATGCTTTTCACATACGTCATCAGGACGACTATCCTGAGTATCTTCCATAGCACATGGGCTGTTGTAACCTCTTCTTAGAAAAAAAGAAGGCACCCCACTAGGGGGGTAGTGAAGATAGAGTTGATGTAAGTGAGAGGCTTCTCTTGGACCATAGAGAGGAGAAGCAGAAGAAATGTGCTGACCATGCTCAAAGGCATAGTGTCAAACTCACAGGTGACATTGACAAGCAAGGGAGATTCTGCGCAGAAACCGCTTCAAAGAGGACAAGAAGTGTTGGAATAAACAAAAGTTGAGTAGAGTAAATTGTATAGAATATAACATCCAAGGAGAGATAAGTTGTGAACATGCAGGGGTTATTTATTTACTAAAGAGTCCCCTCAAATTCTCAAACACTATGAGGCAGGGGTCTTTAGTTTTCCACTCTGTCGTTTACCAGACATTTTATTATGAAGCCTCTTTATACAATGACAACTCACAAGCTTGATTCACTAATTATATTTCTCATGTTTTTACTACCTAACTTTCAACACATTTTCAAAATGTAGCTATAATGGTATCAATCGTTGGCGACGTCCTTCTCCCCTGGTCAGCGTGGCACTGTAGAGCTGCTCCAGAGACTTCCAAGCCGAGTTGCGATTTCCAGTAGCTGTGCAGCTCTTACAAGAGCTAGTAGTGATATAGCTGTTCCCTACAACACGACACGAGGCTGCGAGTTGAGAGTAAGGATAACAACATTTATTGTTGCCACCCTTGGCCTTATATATCAGTCTCCAAGGAAGGGGACCTCCCCTAGGGACCTGATGGAGAACTGCGTGACAAACACACAGACCAATGGAAATAATCACACAATCCGGGACAGTCCCACACAATGTCTCCCATCTGCCTGGGAGATAATCAGGTTAGACACTGTAGGTAACCTAATCATCTCCAGACAGTAAAACCACATTGTGTATAAAGACTACCATACAGGACGTACAATGCCTTCCCCACTGACTGGGAGATAATCAGGTTAGACACTGTAGGTAACCTAAACATCTCCAGACAGTAAACCAATTTTTTTTTTATAACACATTAAAAAGTACCACAAAATCAACAATATTTCAACAGACAAACAGAGGGCTTCTTTTGCATGGCTCCCTCTCAGTGGAACACGCTGGCAGACTTGGTTTGACCTTTTTTCAGGGCAACTTGGGGCTGTCCAGTCTCTGTTATTCGGTTCTAGCTTAGACCATGATCATCACGGGGTGTGCAGCTGCTGTAGAGGTGGGGACGTAGGCAATAGTGTGGGGGCCCAAATCGTTGCCCAGAAGGACTTCTGCAGGTAAGATATCATTATGCCAACTATCACTACATGTAATCCGGCTCCCCAGTCTAGGTGAATGCGGGCGGTAGACAGGCAAAATATGGCTCCCCCAGCCTCTCGAACAACTATGAGTTGGCCCGTATGCTTATGGGCTGGAACCAAGTGCCTCTGTACTAGTTTGATGGTAGCTCCAGTGTCCCATAATCCTTAGGTGACCTTTCCGTTGAGTCGGACCTCTTGTCGGTGCTGCTGTCTATTATCCCCGGAATCAGCATGAATGGGATTGACCTCATACAATACCCCCAGATATTCCTCAGGGTGAGTGTCCGTGTCCACGCAGTGGACAGCCGGGGTACGGGATGCAGCAGGGGTTGACACAGGGGATGAGTTGTTCCAGGAAGATCGGGGAGAGCCAAATGGGCAATTGGCCACTAGGTGTCCTGGATTGTGGCCTCCGTGACATTTAACCTCGGAATACGCTGAACTATTCCCGGAAGGACCAGCAAAACGAGGGGGGCCGGGCAGAACAGGGGCCCTAAACTCCGGTCGGGGAGGGCCAAAAGTGCAATTGGCCACTAGGTGTCCTGGTTTGTGGCATCGGTGACATTTCACCTTGGAATACTCTGAACTATTCCTGGAAGGACTAGCAAAACAAGGGGGGCTGGGCGAAACAGGGGCCCTAAACTCCGTTCGTGGAGCGGGTCTGGATACAATGGGAATCTGGGCATCGGCTCGAGGATAAGGTCAGAATAATGCTGGGTCCAGTCGCCTGTTATCCGCATACTCATCGGCCAGGCGTGCCGCTTCTGCGAGGATGTAGGGACGTCGGTCTCTTACCCATTTGCTTAAGTTCTGCTGTAGATTATCAAAGAAATTCTCCAAGAGAAAAAGTTGTAGCACCTCCTCGGCAGATACGGCCTGGCATCCATTAATCCAATAGGTAGCGGTGCAGTGCAACCTGTTCCATGTGGGTGTCACATTCCACTTCTCGGAATTTCCACCGGTATGCCTCAGGAGTTATGGCATACTGTTTAATTAAAGTGTCTTTGACAAGGTGGTATTGTTTTACCTCGTCCACTGGGATGGCCCGGAAAGGCTTCTGCTGCTCTCCCGGATAGCTGGCCAGATAGAATGGTAACCCATTCCTCTGGTGATACACTGCCGTTCAAAGTCCGGCAAATAGCTGTCGATCTCCCCCTCTGCCTCCCAAAACTGTTTAAATGCAGCAAACGGTACCTTCCACTTTTCTATGCTAGCCGGAGTAAGGGTGACTGGGGGTGGCTCTGGAGGTTGCTGGGCAATAATTAGTTGCAGATCATATTCCCTCTGTTCTCGAGCTTCCGCTGCTACCTGGGCAAAATCAGCCATGGCAGAATTCCGATCCAGCTGCTGTAAATCAGCAATCAGCTCCCTCTTAGGTCGGTTGCTGGCACTCCCTCAAAGGCTTTCCAGTAGATCCTTGAGGGTCGTCCTTTTTAGCTGCTCATATCGGCTTTCCATTCGACCTGCACGCCTCCTGCGGTAGAAGGACCATCCCACTGCTTGCCACCAAATGTAACGGTATCAACCATTGGCGATGTCCTTCTCCGATGGTCAGCGTGGCGCTGTAGAGCTGCTCCAGAGACTTCCGAGCTGCAATTTCCAGTAGCTGTGCAGCTCTTACAAGAGCAAGTTGTTATATAGCTGTTCCCTACAACACAACACAAGGCTGCGAGTTGAGGGTAAGGAGAACAACATTCATTGGTGCCACCCTTGGCCTTATATAGCAGTCTCCATGGAAGGGTACCTCCCCTGGAGACCTGATGGAGAACTTTGTGACAAACACACAGACCAATGGAAATAATCACTCAATCCGGGACAGTCCCACACAATGTCTCCCATCTGCCTGGGAGATAATCAGGTTAGACAGTGTAGGTAACCTAATCATCTCCAGACAGTAAAACCACAATGTGTATAAAGACTACCATACAGGACGTACAATGTCTTCCCCCCTGACTGGGAGATAATCAGGTTAGACACTGTAGGTAACCTAAAGATCTCCAGAAAGTAAACAACATACGCATTAAAAAGTACCCTAAAATCCAAAATATTCCAACAGACAAACAGAGGGCTTCTGTTAAAGTAGCCATTGCTTGCCTGATTTCTTGTTTGGGATATCTTCTGGATTTTTGTCTTAATTCCATATGTGTATATTTTGGAGGGTCCATATTAGTTTTAAAAATAGTTTTTTTTTATATAGTATTGTTTCAAACAAAGCTTCCTTATAAATTTCTGTATCCCAAATTTATAAGGAAGCTTTGTTTGAAATAATACTATATGAAAAACCCAATTTAAAAAACTAATATGGACCCTCCAAAATATACACATACCTACTAGCCAATTTAGAAAATGAAAAAGGAATTGTACAATTGACAAACAATTTGAGAAGGAAGCACAGCAGTTGAGAGAACAATTTATAATAAATTGTTTTTTAAAATGTTTTTCCTTATGGTTAGTAAAGTGCATATGTTCGTGCATATATAGATTGGTTGCAGTATAGTAAAAAACTTGTTAGCAGGCCGTACCTCCGCTACCACGTGGCGTCCCATTCCCTATACGGTATAAGCATTATAAAGAGTTCCATAACAAAAACCCATCGACACTTACCTTTAAAGCTCTGGAAAAAGTTAGAAAACAATGGAGGGGAGGAGACCATATATCATCTATGTTAACAAGGGAATCCAGGAGAATTTTTGAGTTCGATACTTTGATACCTAATGGTCTGAATGCGGAAATGGAGCTCTTTGGGATATTGTAGAAATGGGAAGGGTTCCCTTCATGGATGCGACATCGTGGTCTGGCTGGTCTGTTTACCAGCACCCCAATCTCGTCCCCGTGGTAGGCCCTTATCCCCAATCTTCATCAATCCATTGTAGGCCCAACTTCGGGATGATTTTTACATCTGTAGTGACTGAAATAAAGTGGCCTAAATGGGAGGAAATGCTCAAAAACCCCAAACACTGTGGCGTGTTTATATGTGGGGGAGCAATTCCTCCGCATGTAATCTGTTGCTAACAGCAATCCCTATCAAAAATGCATACAATGGTGGATGTCGGCAGCGGACCACATGCACCACAATGGCATCCTACACAAGATGGGATAATGTGTGGATGCAAATATAAAAATACATAAATAACTTGCGAAAGGTGCACCACAATGATATGCTGACAACACTGGCTAATGCCTCAAGCTGATGTTAAGAACTGAGAATTTAGCCAATGTATTCCAGTCAGGAACATTGTGGTGCATGTGGTCCGCTGCGGACATCCTCCATTGTATGTATTTTTTCTGGGGATTGTCGTTAGCAACGGATCACATGCAGAGGAATTTCTCCCCTGGTTATAAACATGCCACAGTGTTTGGGGTTTTTGAGCATTTCCTTCCATTCATTTATTTCAGTTATTTTTCTTGATATATTTAGAATGTGCCATTGCATACTGCTGGTAGCATTCTGTTGCACCCGGTAGCCTGTGTCACGTGGTCTGTTATAGGTGGGGCTTACAGCCTTATCATCTCTCCCACTGCCTGAATGATCTCACTATGGAGGTGTGTGGGAGCTTGGCTGTAAGTTGTATCTCAGCACCTCTCAGACCGTGTTCACACACCGTAGGAGCCCATGCCACACTGAGATACCTTGATGGTGGTGCAAAAGGGCTCCGATGGGTTCCTGACTGGAATACATTGGCTAAAGTCTCAGTTCTTAACATCAACTTGAGGGATTGGCCAGTGTTGTCAGTTGCAGATCATTGTGGTGCACCTTTCGCAGTGATTTACATCTCTAATGGAAAAATAGAAAATGAGGAGTTTAATTAGAGACAGATTTATATCTGTAGATATCAAGGAAATAAGGAGCATTTCTTTCTAGTATATAATTATGCAATATGAGTAATGAAAAACAGTTAATGTACTTTGGGAGATTGGAAAAGTTTTTTTTACACAAAAAACGCACTAAAAACGCATTGGAAATGTATATGCATTTTTTGTAGTATACAGAAGGTGTATTTTTTGACATATAGGTGAGGATTCCATACATAAAACTAGTAAGAATGCTCTATTAAGATAACACCATCTAATACTCTGATAACCCATCAGTTAAAAATTACAAATGTATAACATCTATGCCTTATATATTCATTCATACAATATACAGTATATTTGATAATTATATTATTTTTATTTATATTATTATAATACCCCATAGGCAATGATGTATGTTCATTAAATAACATAACAGATTGAAATATATATGACAAATAGGAATTATCAATGTATAAATAGTCACCTGATGGCTATTAATCAGAATTAATCTCAAGATCTGTTTCCAAGTAAGGAACTGGTTCCACTGATGTTTTTGGGTTTAAATAGCCGCAATATGGAGATTGCTTATAGGAACTACTGAGGAAGGAGCCGGGCGTTCCAAAATGTGTTTGGCACTATGAGCAACCCACACAGACCCCTGACACTACCGTACGGGACACCAGAATTACAAGAACAGCCACCAAATCCTTCTAAATATACCCAACTATAACGGACTGGATTGTTGAGAGTGTGCTGCATTGGTGATTCCAAGGACAGCTCAAACACGTGAGACGCCGTGCAGAGGTACATGCCGTCTACAACACGTTGTGCAGGAGTTTCGTCTCCAGAGAACGATACTGCCTGGAGAAATAATCCAGAGAAGTAATACAGTATTTTTTTTTTTTTTCATATTAAAAGCGGCACATTAAGGATAACTGTGGAATTGACCATATTGCTATTGACAATACATGAGGAGGACATTATTCATATAAGATGAAATCTGAATGCTAATCAATTATGCCTACATTAGAACACCAACTCTCATGAATATGGATCTTAACATTTCCATTTTATTCAAGGTCATTCAATTGATTCTTTGTTTCTTTTTGACACTAATCATGTCCATTGATTCAAATATGAAATCGGAATAGCTGTAGCAACAATTTTACTAACGTGTTTGAACTAACTTCTTCTATATTAACCCCTTCACGACCGCAATATGTATATATACGTAATAGCTGCACATACCCTGTGCAGCTACCACGTGTATAGACGTCATGGCAGCTCTTTAAGCCTTGGATTAAAGATTCTGCCACTGCGCTGCTGCTGTCACGGACAGCATACAGTTCAGTAATGTCGGTAAACCGTCACCTCATCCCGCAAAAAATGATACCCTATTTAAGACAATCGCCTAAAAAATAAAAAAGCTATGGCTCTCAGACAATGGAGACACTAAAACATAATTTTGTCACGGAAGGTGTACAGGAAACAAGACAACACAAAATGAATATACGACTCACTGGATCCAAAACTAAGGAACAAAAAGGGAGACCCCTGCATAAGACCTGGCTCTCTCCCTTACTGCTAAGCCTATGCGAAAATCCCAATGGTAGAAGATCGCATATCCTCGTACCTCGACTGTATAACACCTGAACACCCTACAATAGTGAGGGGACACGACCACCGACTCCCTACACTAGATACGGAGGGAGTCCGGGTCACCTGGGATCCAGCAAACAGACAAACACAAATGAATGCACAACACTTATCTTGTAGAAGACTGGGAAGTAGGATCAGCATGCACACACACTCCAGGAAATAATATAAACCGCACACTGATGCACTATGGGGAGGAATTTAAAGGGATGCAATCAGTCCAACTACATGACAGCTGAGAGAGGCTAACGAGATGAAGAACTGAAAGCAAAACAAAGGAAGCTCAAGGAGGAGGTTCTGAAAAGCATCTGTCAGAGCTTCTCAGATGTCTGGTGGTGACAGTACCCCTCCTTCTACGAGTGGACTCCGGACACTCAGAGCCCACCTTCTCAGGATGGGACCTATGGAAAGCCCTGATAAGACGAGTGGCCTTAATGTCCGTCACTGGGACCCACATCCTCTCCTCAGGACCATAACCCTCCCAATGAACGAGGTACTGGAGAGAACCGCGGACAACACGAGAATCCACAATCCTAGAAACCTGAAATTCAAGATTACCATCAACCATAATCGGAGGAGGAGGCAAAGACGAGGGTACAATGGGTTGGACATAAGGTTTTAATAAGGACTTATGAAAAACATTATGGATCTTCCAAGTCTGAGGAAGATCAAGACGTTAGGCAACAGGATTGATGACAGACAAGATTTTGTAAGGCCCAATAAACTTAGGACCCAACTTCCAGGAGGGAACCTTCAATTTGATATTCTTTGTAGACAACCACACCAGATCACCAACATTCAGGTCCGGACCAGGCACACGTTGCTTATCCGCCACACGCTTATATCTCTCACTCATGCTCATTAGATTATCCTGAATCTTTTGCCAAATAGATGAAAAAGACAAGGAGAATCTGTCCTCATCAGGTAAACCAGAAGACCCCTCTCCCGAGAATGTCCCAAACTGCGGATGAAACCCATATGCACCAAAAAATGGTGACTTATCAGAGGACTCCTGACGACGGTTATTTAAAGCAAACTCAGCAAGGGACAAAAAAGAACACCAATCCTCCTGATTCTCCGCCACAAAACAGCGCAGATATGTCTCCAGATTCTGATTGACGCGCTCTGTCTGGCCATTCGACTGCGGGTGGAAAGCAGAAGAGAATGACAACCGAACCCCCAAGCGAGAACAGAAAGCCTTCCAGAATCTGGAAACAAACTGCGTGCCCCTATCAAAAAACTTTTGAAGGAATACCATGCAATTTGACAATGTGATCAATAAATGCCTGCGCCAGCGTCTTAGCATTGGGCAAGCCAGAAAAGAGGTGAAATTCACCATTTTGCTAAAACGGTCCACCACCACCAGAATCACAGTCTTCCCCGAGGAATGAGGCAGGTCCGTAATGAAGTCCATGGACAGATGGGTCCAAGGACGGAAGGAATGGGTAAGGGAAGGAGAGGACCTGATGGCCGTGAATGAGGGACTTTGGCACGAGCGCAGGTCTCGCATGCTGCCACAAAACCCTCAACCAACTTACAAAGCGCTGGCCACCAGAATCTCCGAGCGATGAGATCCACTGTGGCTCTTGCCCCCGGGTGCCCAGCAAGGACCGTATCATGGTGTTCCTTAAAAATCTTGTGTCTTAAAGCGAGAGGCACAAACAACCTCCCAGGAGGACAAAGATCAGGAGCCTCTGACTGGGCTGCCTGCACCGCTGCCTCCAATTCAGGAAAAAGAGCAGAGACCACCACACCTTCAGCCAAAATGGGACCCGGGTCTTCAAAATTCCCACCTCCCAGAAAACAACGTGACAGGGCATCTGCCTTCACATTCTTAACCCCGGGGCGGAACGTGACAACAAAATTAAATCTTGAAAAGAACAAAGACCATCTGGCCTGTCTCGGGTTCAGACGCTTGGCTGACTCCAAGTAGGCTAGATTTTTATGGTCAGTAAACACGGTAATAGGGTGTCTGGCTCCCTCTAGCCAATGGCGCCATTCCTCAAAAGCCAACTTGATGGCTAACAACTCCCTATCTCCCACATCGTAATTTCTCTCTGCGGAGGAGAGTTTCTTTGAGAAAAAGGCACACGGTCGCCATTTGGCAGGAGAGGAACCTTGAGACAAGACCGCACCCACACCCACCTCAGAAGCATCAACCTCAACTATGAAGGGTAGAGAAATATCAGGTTGTACCAAGATGGGAGCGGAAGCAAAACTCTCCTTGATATTAGAAAAGGCCTTACGCGCCTCTACCGACCAGGAAGAAAAATCTAACCCCTTTCTAGTCATATCAGTGAGTGGTTTAACAACAGAGGAATAATTCAAAATAAACTTCCTGTAATAATTGGCAAAGCCCAAAAAACGCATCAGCGCCTTCTGATTTTCAGGAAGCTCCCACTCAAGCACAGCGCGGATCTTCTCTGGGTCCATGCGAAAACCAGAAGCGGAGAGAAGAAACCCCAGAAATTGAATTTCTGGTACCGCAAACACACATTTTTCCAGTTACGCGTACAATTTATTCTCCCGCAGGATGAGCAAGACCTGACGTAAGTGTTCCTTATGAGTTTTGAAATCAGGAAAAAAAATCAAAATGTCATCCAAATACACTAATATAAATTTCCCCATTAAATGATAAAAAATGCTGTTCACAAAATGCTGAAAAACGGCTGGTTTCATTCATCAAACCAAAAGGCATAACCAAATTCTCAAAATGGCCCTCAGGGGTATTGAAGGCCATCTTCCATTCGTCTCCTTCTCTGACCCTGACCAGGTTGTATGCCCCTCTTAGATCTAATTTGGAAAAAAATTTAGCCCCAACAATCTGGTTAAACAGGTCCGGGATCAGAGGAAGCGGATAAGGGTCACGAATTGTGATACTGTTCAGCTCCCTGAAATCCAGACAAGGTCTTAAAGAACCATCTTTTTTCTTAACAAAGAAAAAACCAGCGGCAACAGGTGACTTCGAGGGTCGTATGTGTCCTTTTCTCAGACTCTCAGAGATATAAGCACTCATAGCGACCCTTTCAGGTTGGGAGAGATTGTATAAACGAGATTTAGGCAGCTTGGCGCCTGGGATGAGATTAATAGGGCAATCGTACTCCCTGTGCGGGGGCAAATCCTGAACTCCGCTCTCAGAGAAGACATCCGAAAATTCAAAGAGAAAGGAAGGTACAGTCTTAGTAGAAACCTCAGAAACAGATGTCGTGAGGCAATTCTCTCTGCAAAAGTCACTCCAACCATTTATTTGCCTCGCTTGCCAATCAATGGTGGGGTTATGTTTAGTGAGCCAGGGTACCCCCAACGCTAGAGGAGTAGGCAATCCGCTAAGGACGAAACATGACACATCCTCAACATGAGCATCACTCACAATTAAACGGATATTGTAAACTATGCCCTTTAATGATTTCTGAGAAAGTGGAGCGGAATCAATAGCAAAAACAGGAATATCCTTTCCCAAAGTGCATACCTGGAAACCATGAGTTATCGCAAATTGATTATCAATGAGATTGACAGCTGCTCCACTATCTACAAAAATCTCACAAAAAATGTTCTTGCTCTCTAGCGCCACCCTGGCAGGCAGGACAAAACGGGAACTACAAGCAAACGGAAAACCTTCAATTTCCGCCTCAACCCTGCCAATGTTAACAGATGGAACATTTTTAAAAGATTTTTTCCTTTTTGTTTCCTTATTATTCTCAAAAGACTGTCTGAATCTCCTAGATGGACAAACATTTGCCAAATGATTTATACCTCCACAACAAAAACAAACCTTCCCATGCGGGCTGAATCTTCTATCGTCAGAGGCAATCAACCCCAGCTGCATGGGCTCCTGCTCATTAGGGGTTGACAGCGACTGAGACCCCTGCGCACTGACTGAGACCGCAGCACTGTCCTTGGACTGAGTATGACAGGAAGGAGTGATCTCTCCTCTCTCTCTAAGACGCCTGTCAATACGAACGGCCCGAGACATGGCCGAGTCCAAGGAGGTAGGCCTCTCATGAAAGGCAAATGCATCTTTCAATCCCTCTGAAAGACCATGGCAAAATTGACTTCGGAGTGCAGCATCATTCCAACCAGTATCAGCTGCCCATCTCCAAAATTCTGAGCAGTATATCTCTGTGGATTGTTTACCCTGGCATAACAGACGTAGTCTAGACTCAGCCAAAGCAATACGATCCGGATCATCATATATCTGACCGAGGGCTAAAAAGAATTCATCCACTGAACAGAGGGGCCGTGCCCCCACCGGCAGCGAAAAGGCCCACAACTGAGCGTTACCCCTGAGCAGTGATATAATGATCCCCACCCTACGTTCCTCATCACCAGAGGAATGGGGAAGAAGGCGAAAATGGAGTTTGCAAGCCTCTCTAAAACGCACAAAATTCTCACTACCTCCGGAGAACTTTTCCGGGAGCGAGATCTTAGGCTCAGAACAAACTCCATGAACGCAAGCTGAACCGGTCACCAGAAACTGAGAAAGAGTCTTACGGAGATCTGCTACCTCCAATGAAAGACCCTGCAAGCGTTCAGTCAAAAGTGAAACCGGATACATGCTTGAGACAGTTTTGGCGGTTTATAATGTCACAGAAGGTGTACAGGAAACAAGACAACACAAAATGAATATACGACTCACTGGATCCAAAACTAAGGAACAAAAAGGGAGACCCCTGCATAAGACCTGGCTCTCTCCCTTACTGCTCAGCCCTTGTGAAAATCCCAATGGTAGAAGATCTCATATCCTCGTACCTCGACTGTATAACACCTGAACACCCTACAATAGTGAGGGGACACGACCACCGACTCCCTACACTAGATACGGAGGGAGTCAGGGTCACCTGGGATCCAGCAAACAGACAAACACAAATGAATGCACAACACTTATCTTATAGAAGACTGGGAAGTAGGATCAGCATGCACACACACTCCAGGAAATAATATAAACCGCACACTGATGCACTATGGGGAGGAATTTAAAGGGATGCAATCAGTCCAACTACATGACAGCTGAGAGAGGCTAACGAGATGAGGAACTGAAAGCAAAACAAAGGAAGCTCAAGGAGGAGGTTCTGAAAGGCATCTGTCAGAGCTTCTCAGATGTCTGATGGTGACACATTTTTTTGGTTTCAGAAATGCTATTATTGTGTAAAACTTAAATAAATAAGAAAAAGTATACATATTAGGTATTGCCACATCCGTAACGATCTGCTCTATAAAACTGTCACATGACCTAACACCTCAGATAAATGCTGTAAAAATAAATAAATAAATAAATAAAAACTGTTCCAAAACAGCCAATTTTCTGGTCACCTTGCCCCATAAAGTGTAATAATGAATGATCAAAAAATCCTATGTACCAATAAAAACCTCAACTCTTTCTGCAAAAAACGAGCCCCTGCACAAGACGATTGGCAGAAAAATAACAAACATATGGCGTTCAGAAAATGGACACAAAAACATAATTTCTTTTTCAAAATTGTTTTATTATGTAAAACTGAAACAAACAAACAAACAAAGTAGACATATTTTATATCATTGTGTTCGTAACAACCTACTCTATAAAAATAGCACGTGATCTACCCTGTCAGATGAATCTTGTAAAAAAAAAAAAAAAAACTGTGCCAAAACAGACATTTTTCAGATACCTTTCCTCTCAAAAAACTAAATATAGAGCAATTAAAAATCATATGTACCCCAAAATAGTACCAATAAAACTTGCAAATTTCCCCTAGTTTCCAAAATAGGGTCACTTTTTGGGAGTTTCTACTGTAAGGGTGCATGGGCGCTTTAAATGGGAGATGACCTCTAAACCAGTTTAGCAAAATCTGCCTTCCAAAAACCATACGGCATTCCTTTCCTTCTGCGCCCTGCCGTGCGCCCTTACATCAGTTTACAACTACATGTGGGGTGTTTCTGTAAACCGCAGAATCTGGGTAATAAATGTTGAGTTTTGTTTGGCTGTTAACCCTCAATGTGTTAAAGATTTTTTGTTTATAAAATGTAAAATCTGCCAAAAAAGTGAAATTTTGAAAATTTTATCTCCATTTTCCTTTAATTCTTGTGCAACACCTAAAGGGTTAACAAAGTTTGTAAAATCAGTTTTGAGTAACTTGAGGGGTGTAGTTTCTACAATGGAGTCATTTATGGGGGTTTCCACTATGTAAGCCCCACAAAGTGACTTCGGACCTGAACTGGTCCTTGAAAAGTGGGTTTTGGAAATTTTCTTAAAAATTTGAAGAATTGCTTCTAAACTTCTAAGCCTTCTAACGTCCTAAAATAAAAATAAAAAATGACATTTCCAAAATGATGCCAACATAAAGTAGACATATGGGAAATGTTAAGTAATAAAAATTTTATTAGGTATTACTTTCTGTTTTAGAAGCAGAGAAATTGAAATTGTGAAAATTGTCAATTTTTCTAAGTTTTTATAAATTTGGGATTTTTTCATAAATAAAGGTGTAATATATTGACTCAATTTTATGACTATCATGAAGTACAATATGTCATGAGAAAACAATCTCAGAATGGCTTGGATAAATAAAAGTGTTCCAAAGCTATTACCACATAAAGTGACGCATGTCAGATTTGTAAATTTTGACCTGGACACTGGGGCATCAATAACCCTTGGTCATGAAAGGGTTAACATGGCCATTTACTAAATCAATTATACAATATGGACATTTTTGAGTGGTACAAAAGAATATTGGACACTGTTTCTTTTCACCTTTTCTTTGCATATGCTTTATAGATAATATATATAAATTTTAGAGGGACATTTTTGTGGATACCATTTGATTGTGCGCATTTGATGTGGAGCATACCTGTCTCCCGTCTAAAGCATAACACTGCTCATCATGGATGAGCCCGGTGGTCATTACATCATATGATTATATGTGCAAGCTTTTTTAAAAAATTTCTGCTGCTGCTTCCTTTGCTGAGTTGTCAGATACAAGTGAAGCTGTTGATGATGACGATGTGTCCGTGGATGTCACGTGGATGCCCGTTCAAAGAAAAGAACAGGGGGAAAGTTAAGATGAGGAGACAGAGAGGAGGAGAAGACGAGTTGGAAGCAGGGGGAGGTCGCAAGGAGCTAGTGGCACAGTCAGACAGCATGTATCGGCACCCAGGGTCAGCCAGACAGCATGCCAATCAACGCATGCTGTTGACACCACCAGATTGCCGTCATTGCAGAGCTCAGCAGTGTGGCATTTTTTTGTGTGTCTACCTCTGATAACAGCGATGCCATTTGCAAACTGTGCCAAAAGAAACAGAGTCGTGGGAAGTCCAACACCCACCTAGGTACAACTGCTTTGCGAAGGCACATGATCTCACATCACAAACGCCTATGGGATCAACACATGATGACGAATACAAGCAGCACACAAACTCAAAGTCACCATCCTCCTCCTGATCCTGCATCTTCAGCCACGTCAACCACTGCTGTCCTCCTTGCCCCCTCTCAACCACCCGGTACTCGGCCTCTCGCCTTGAGCAGTTCCTGCTCATCTGCCCACAGTCAGGTGTCTGTCAAGGAAATGTTTGAGCGTAAGAAGCCACAGAGTCACCCCTTTGCCCAGCGTCTGACAGCTGGCTTGTCGGAATTCTTAGCCCGCCAGCTTTTACCATACAAAATTTGTAGCTATTGGGACAGTGATAAAGGTCAGTGGAAGGTACCCGGCCAAATTTTTTTTTTCACAAAAGGCAATCCCCAACCTGTACTCTATTGTGGAAAAGGAAGTCATGGCATGCCTGGCACACAGTGTTGGGGCAAGGGTCCATCTGACCACTGATACCTGGTCTGCAAAGCACGGTCAGGGCAGGTATATCACGTACACTGCGCATTGAGTAAACCTGCTGACGGCTGCCAAGCATGGAATTCGTGGCTATGCAGAGGAGTTGGTGACACCGCCACGACTTGCAGGCAGGCCTGCTGCCACCTCCTCTACTCCTCCTACTCCATCCTCTTTGCTAACCTCCTCGGCTGAGTCCTCTTCTGCTGCTGCGTCTTGCTCCACATCAACTGCACCCTCCAGCTCCCCAGGGGCTATTCCACATCCTGCATACGACAGTGTCACGCCATCTTGGGGTTGACTTGCCTAAAAACAGAGAGTCACACCGGACCAGCACTCCTGTCCGCCCTGAACACACAGGTGGATCAGTGGCTGACTCCGCACCAACTGGAGATCGGTAAAGTGGTGTGTGAAAACGGAAGCATTTTGTTGGCGGCATTGAATTTGGGCAAGTTGACACATGTGCCGTGCATGGCACATGTGTTGAATCTGATCGTACAACGCTTTGTGCATAAGTACACAGGCTTACTGGATGTCCTCAAGCAGGCCAGGAAGGTGTGTGGACATTTCAGGCATTCCTACACGCCCATGGCGCACTTTTCAGATATTCAGCAATGAAACAACATGCCAGTGAGGCGCTTGATTTGCGACAGCCCGACACGTTGGCATTCAACCCTCCTAATGTTCGACCGCCTGCTCCAGCAAGAAAAATCAGTCAATGAGTATTTGTATGACCGGTGTGCTAGGACAGCCTCTGCAGAGCTGGGTATTTTTTATGGTAAAAGCTGGCGGGTTAAGAGTTCCGACAAGTCAGCTGTCAGACGCTGGGCAAGGGGGTGACTCTGTGACATTGGCTTCTTATGCTCAAAGGAAATATAGTCTCCACAGATGTGCAGTCACGTTACCACTTTCCCGATTTCAAGAGCATGACAGTTTTACACAAACTCCATAAAGCTGTGATGGATGCAACTCCGGTCCTCCAGGCTGCCCCCACTGTCTCCATCTTCCTGTCCCCATGCAGTTTACATCCAGCTTCAGCAGTGATGTGGCCACAAGCAGCACTTCACCACTGAGGTCGTTCATTGGCTGGAGCGGTGCATGTAACCATGTCCATGGCCAGCGGGATGTAAACAGCACAGAGATCCTAAGATGGAGACAACAGGACCAGAGCAGCATTGAGCAGGTAAGCATGAATCTTCTGGTTCCGGGTACAGCGGGCACTGGATAAAAATAATTATTTCTGGAAAACTCCTTTAACCTGTGGGTGTGATACTTGCATCTTCTCCAACTTGTTTATGGCTTATAAGCATACATTGTATCTATCATGTAGCTGACTCTCAATTGTCAATGGATTTAAGTAATCATGCTGTTATTATCCACATGGCCAGTTATTCAATATTCAGTCATCCATACTGTTTGCCTATTATCCAGCATGTCCCAGCAAGACATAGCATAATAATACCAGGTTTCCCATGGATTTCTGTCATATGCATGATTGAATGCAAGTCCCATGATAAAAATCACCCTGCTGTCATCCCATTATATCCAATACTGACTTAAAGCACATTCTTTACAATGAAAGCCTTGACTGTGTTGTGATGTTTTTCTACCAATGTAATGTGCAAAAATATTATAATATTATGAAGAAACATTATGCATTGAAATATATATCGCATACCTAAATGTTTTTATTTTTGTAAGGGAGATATGATTAATTAATCTTGTATAATCTTTGGTTGCTGAACATGAAAATTATGTTGAAAATGTGAGATTGGTATTTGATTGGAAGTTACACTACAAATGAAAAAATGGAAGAACACAGAGGAGAATTAATCAAGTTGTTTACAACAATATTGTAGGGTTAAAAAGTCACAAATTGAGAACATGCCATAATTTGCAACTTTTTGAGCTTCTCACCATTTTTCTAAAGTGGTCAGGAAAGGATAGGGGTTATTGGGAGGGGCAGAGCCTACTGTGGCCTGCCATATTTACACCAGAAACTGGCTTAAAGGGGTTATCCAACCCTTATAATGACCCACCCAAGGCCCATCATATAGGTTATACTTCCCCCTTTTCCGGCACCCGCGTTGCTCCTGATGCCTGCTTCTTCCTGACGCGCAGATCAACATCCGGCGGCAGATCAAGAGCTGTACACCCCATTGACCCACAACCCCTTCCCATCACTGGATGTTTTGATCTAAGCAATGGGGAGATACAGAGGTGGCCGCGGTAAATGTAACCTATATGAGGGGCCCAGGCATTGGGGGATTATTATAGGGGTTGGATAACACTTTTAAGTTATAGCTCAAGCCAGTGGCTGGTATATTTGACTTTCTGGCAAACAGTGTGCCAGAAATGTTTCTAATTTAATAAAAAACATCTCCCTAACACATGGCTGTCAGAATTAAAGGCTTCATGTTGTAGTTACATTCATCCATAGCATGCCCTCTATATATAAACAACTACAGTGTTCCATTACTCGCCAGAGCAGCTGAGATGTCCAGAGATATAAGCAGCCCACATGTAGAGATGTCGCAAACATAAAATTTTCCGTTTGCGAACGGCGAACTCGAATTTCCACGAATGTTTGCGAATGGGCGAACCGGGCACACCGCCATAGACTTCAATAGGCAGGCGAATTTTAAAACCCACAGGTACTCTTTCTGGCCACAATAGTGATGGAAAAGTTGTTTCAAGGGGAAAAACACCTGGACTGTGGCATGCCGAAGGGGGATCCATGTCAAAACTCCCATGGAAAATTACGCACTTGACGCAGAGTTGGGTTTTAATCCATAAAGGGCATAAATCACTTAACATTCCTAAATTGTTTGGAATAACGTGCTTTAAAACATCAGGTATGATGTTGTATCGATCAGGTAGTGTAAGGGTTACGCCCGCTTCACAATGACAGACCAAACTATGACAGACCAAACTCCCCGTTTAACGCACCGCAAACAACAGCAAACAGTCCATTTGCACAACCGCAAACTCCCCATTTGCACAAGGTTGGATACCAAGCTAGCCATGTACTATTCTTTGTCTTAACTGACGTCATTGAAGGTCTCTTCCTCCACCCAGCCACATACAACACCAAGGGTCCCCGAAAGGTGACAACAAGCCCCCTGGGACACCTGCTGTGGTTGGTCTTCCACCTCCTCAAAGCCACCTTCCTCCTCTGACTCCTCTTCTTCAGACTCCTCTCTCTGCGTTGCCGCAGGTCCAGCAATCGATGACGACAAGGCTGCTTCTGGTAGTGATGGTGACCACAACTCTTTCTCTTCATGCTCATCTACGGCCTGATCCAGCACTCTTCGCAGGGCACGCTCCACAAAAAAACGCATATTGGATAAGGTTGATGATTTTGCCTTGGGTTTGACTGACCAGGTTTGTCACCTCCGCAAAAGAACGCATGAGCCTACAGCCATTGTGCATTAGCGTTCAGTAACGCGGCCAAAAATTACCCAGCTCCGCAGAGGCTGTCCTCTTTTTTTTTAAATAAAAAAATCTGTTCTTACCAGTTTAATCCCTATCAGGGGCCGGTGTATGGAATAGATTTTAGGAACCGGGAGATGGAAAAAGATGCTTGGTCTGTCCTCTTACTTCCAATTTGGGGCACGGCGCGTGCGCCGTGCAATGTACTGTGTGACCCGATCTGAGTGGTATGTTAAATAGTACTATTCCTATCAGTTTAATCCCTGTTACGTCCCCTATCAGGGGCCGGTGTATGGAATAGATTTTAGAAATCGGGAGATAGAAAAAGATGCTTGGTTGGTCCTCCTACTTCCAATTTGGGGCACCGCGCGTGCGCCGTGCAATGTACTGTGCCACCCTATATGAGTGGTGTGTTAAGTAGTACTATTCTTATCAGTTTAATCCCTGTTACGTCCCCTATCAGGAGACGTGTATCGAATAAATTTTAGACAACCGCAAAGAGTTGTCAATAGTTGACACACTCATGACATGAATTTTATTCCTCTATGCGTCAATCTTGGTGTAGTGATGACTGTGCTCATGCGCACGTTTGAGAGATTGCAGGCGATGGCGGTTTTTCAAAGCCTATGGTCGTGCTGAGGTAGTTCAGTGACAGTTAAGTGACCCAGAAAACAATGAAATGATTCTGCAGTGTGGGCCCATTATTGGCCTAGTAGGCTTTAATGATCACCTTAGATGATCACAAAGAAAATTAATGTTATCCAGCCGATCGCTTTTGGTCTGTTCTCAATGAAGCAACGACCTTATCATCTGAGGTGTGCCAACATTGCCATTGCCAACACACTCATAGAGGTGATCGGTTCATTGTGATAACCAAGCCCCTTCACCACAACAAGGTAACGATCACGGAGGGGAATTGACACGTGTATGTGCCTTTTTTTCGTTTTGTTTTTGCAGCCACAGTGCAGCACCAGAGGCCAGAAAAATCAGGCATGTACACATGCCTGAAAAATTAGGCATTGTTGCAGCCGCTGGAAATATTTATGTTTTCCAGTCAGTAAGTGCACTAAAACATTGCGGCTTGAACCCTAGTTGGTGGCGGAGAAATCATGCAGGTCACCCGGCATGCATAGATAAAATACATAAGCGTATGGACCATTTTTAGCCCAAGGCAGCTCATCTCATCAGGAGTTTTTGAGTCAAATGTATCGCCCACTGTCAGTCCCTTCAGGAACCATGCCTCATTCATCTTAATAAAGGTGAGGTAATGTAGACTTTTTTGACCTAGGCGACTTCTCTTCTCAGTAACAATACCTCCTGCTGCACTAAAGGTCATTTCTGACAGGACACTTGAAGCGGGGCAGGCCAGAAGTTCTATCGCAAATTGGGATAGCTCAGGCCACAGGTCAAGCCTGCACACCCAGTAGTCAAGTGGTTCATCGCTCCTCAGAGTGTCGATATCTACAGTTAAGGCGAGATAGTCTGCTACCTGTCGGTCAAGTCATTCTCTGAGGGTGGACCCCGAAGGCCTGTGGCGATGCGTAGGACTTAAAAAGCTCTGCATGTCCTCCATCAACAACACGTCTGTAAAGCGTCCTGTCCTTGCCGGCAAGGTCGTGGTAGGAGGAGGATTACTTTCACCTCTTCCTCTGTTAGATTCCCGTTTGGAACTGCTGCATCCTTTCTAACTTCCGGTAATTCGGTAACATTTCAGGCACTTTCTGCTTATACCAGGGGTCTAGTAGCGTGGCCACCCAGTACAGGCGGTTCTCCTTCATCCTTTTTATACGAGGGTCCCTCAACAGGCATGACAGCATGAAAGACCCCATTTGCACAAGGTTGGATACCGAGCTACTCATGTCCCGTTCCTGATCTCACTGAAGGTCTGTTCTTCCCCCCAGCCACGTACAACACCACAAGTGCCAGATAGGTGACAACGAGAACCCTGGGATGCCTGCTGTGGTTGGTCTTCCTCCTCCTCAAAGCCACATTCCTCCTCTGACTCCTCTTTCTCAGACTCCTCTTCCAGCGTTGCCGCAGGTCCAGCAAGCGATGCTGATAAGGCTGTTTCTGGTGGTGATGGTGACTACAACTCTTCCTCTTCACGCTCATCTACGGCCTGATTCAGCACTCTTCGCAGGGCACGCGCCAGGAAGAAAACAAATGGTATGATGTCGCTGATGGTGCCTTCGGTGCGACTGACTAGGTTTGTCACCTGCTGAAAAGGACACATGAGCCTACAGGCATTGCGCATGAGCGTCCAGTAACGTGGCAAAAAAATACCCAGCTCTGCAGAGGCTGTCCTAGCACTCCGGTCATACAAATACTCGTTGACGGATTTTTCTTGTTGGAGCAGGCGGTCGAACATTAGGAGTGTTGAATTCAAACGTGTCGGGCTGTCGGAAATCAAGTGCTTCACTGGCATGTTGTTTTATTGCTGAATATCTGCGCCAAAAATTGCGCCATGGCCGTGTAGGAATGCCTGAAATGCCCACACACCTTCCTGGCCTGCTTGAGGACGTCCTGTAGGCCTGTGTACTTATGCACAAAGCGCTGTATGATCAGATTCAACACATGTGCCATGCACGGCACATGTGTCAACTTGCCCAAATTCAATGCCGCCAACAAATTGCTTCCGTTGTCACACACCACTTTGCCGATCTCCAGTTGGTGCGGAGTCAGCCACTGATCCACCTGTGCATTCAGGGCGGACAGGAGTGCTGGTCCGGTGTGACTCTCTGCTTTCAGGCAAGTCAACCCCAAGATGGTGTGACACTGTCGTATCCGGGATGTGGAATAGCCCCTGGGGAGCTGGGGGGGGTGCAGTTGATGTGGAGAAAGACGCAGCAGCAGAAGAGGACTCAGCGAGGAGGTTAGCGAAGAGGATGGATTAGGAGGCGTAGAGGAGGTGGCAGCAGGCCTGCCTGCAAGTCGTGGCGGTGTCACCAACTCCTCTGTAGAGCCACGCATTCCATGCTTGGCAGCCGTCAGCAGGTTTACTCAATGCGCAGTGTACGTGATATACCTGCCCTGACCGTGCTTTGCAGACTAGGTATCAGTGGTCAGATGGACCCTTGCCCCAACACTGTGTGCCAGACATGCCATGACTTCTTTTTCCACAATAGAGTACAGGTTGGGGATTGCCTTTTGTGAAAAAAAAAATTCAGCCGGGTACCTTCCACTGACCTTCCACTGTCCCAATAGCTACAAATTTTTTGAAGGCCTCAGACTCCACCAGCTTGTATGGCAAAAGCTTGTGGGCTAAGAGTTCCGACAAGCCAGCTGTCAGACGCCGAGCAAGGGGGTGACTTTGTGACATTGGCTTCTTACGCTCAAACATTTCCTTGACAGACACCTGACTGTGGGCAGATGAGCAGGAACTGCTCAAGGCGAGAGGCGGAGTGGCGGGTGGTTGAGAGGGGGCAAGGAGGACAGCAGTGGTTGACGTGGCTGAAGATGCTGGACCAGGAGGAGGATGGTGGCTTTGAGTTTGTGTGCTGCTTGTACTCGTCATCATGTGTTGATCCCATAGGCGTTTGTGATGTGAGATCATGTGCCTTCGCAAAGCAGTTGTACCTAGGTGGGTGTTGGACTTCCCACGACTCAGTTTCTTTTGGCACAGGTTGCAAATGGCAATGCTCTTATCAGAGGCAGACATACAAAAAAAAATGCCACACTGCTGAGCTTTGCAATGACGGCATTCTGGTGGTGTCAACAGCATGCGTTGATTGGCGTGCTGTCTGGCTGACCCCAGGTGCCGATACATGATGTCTGACTGTGCCACTAGCTCCTTGCGACGACCTCCCCCTGCTTCCAACTCGTCTCCTCCTCCTCTCTGTCTCCCCATCTGAACTTTCCCCCTGTTCTTCTCCTCGAGCGGGCACCCACTTGACATCCACGGACACATCGTCATCATCAACCGCTTCACTTGTATCTGACAACTCAGCAAAGGAAGCAGCAGCAGGTACAACATCATCATCATCACACTGTACGTCCATGTGTGTAATGCTGCCTGACTGAGACATATACCTGTTATCTACATCCTCTGGTAATAATGGTTGTGCATACCTCATTTCTTCCAACTGATGTGTAAATAACTCCTCTGACAGATCAAGTGAAGCAGCTGTGGTGCTAGTGTTGGTGGTGGTGGCAGGCGGGCGAGTGGTAACTTGAAAAGTGCCCGAAGCTGAGCTGGAGGAGGATGGTGCGTCAAGGTTCCGAGCGGAAGCTGTAGAAGATTGAGTGTCCTGTGTAAGCCAGCCAAATATGTCCTCAGAACTTTTCGAGTTCAGGGTACGTGGCCTCTAAACACTGGGCATTATTCTAGGGCCAAAGAAAATCACATCACCACGACCACGACGGCCCCTGAGGGGTGGCCTGCCTCTCCGTCATTTTGTTTTCGATTAGTTATACTATGCATGCAAGCTACTGTGATACCAGATATGAGTGGTGCAACTGGGCACTGGCAGTAGTGGGCACAGTACACGCTGTGGGCCTTACACACACGCTGGCAAGCAACTGCGATTAGATTACAGAGAGAGAAAAAAAAGCAGTCTGATGTACTAGCCCTAAAAAGGGCTTTTTGGGGGGCTGTCCTTACAGCAAATCAGATGAGTCTTTGAGGACTGGAGTGGACACTGAATACACTTGCCTAGCTATCGATTTCCCTATTAAATTAGCAGCAGCTGCACTGTCCCTGCTCTCACTAACACTGCAGCTCCTGAATGAATCTAAGATGGATGCTGTCCTTGCTTTTTGATAGGAGGTGGGAGGGTCTGGGAGGGAGGGTATGCTGCTGATTGGCTGGAATGTGTCTGCTGACTGTGAGGTACAGGGTCAAAGTTTGCTCAATGATGACTTATAAGGGGCGGACCGAACATCGCATATGTTCGCCCGCCGCGCCGAACGCAAACAACCGATGTTCGCCGGGAACTGTTCACCGGCGAATAGTTCGGGACATCTCTACCCACATGTAGTGTATAATCATCATTTTATAAGTTACAGAAACGCAGATTTTACACATATACCTCAGACAAGGGTTTGTAGCAACAGTCAGTGACAGAAAATGTAGTAATCAGACATGAGCGAACCAGCTGAGATTCCTTTCCGGTCCGGTTCGCTGAAATATTTGAAAAAGTTTGGTTAGGACCCGAATGGGTTTGGGCTGAACTAAAATTGTCCTGAAAGTTGGTATATAACCCCCTCTAGCCTCCTAGGACTCTTCATTTTTAGGAAAACGTGTTCTCTATTTGTTTATTTATTTATTCCCCCCCCCCCCCCAACTTATTCCCTTTCCAAGTTTTGGAACGCAATGATATCACTAGTAAATTATGTCAGAGTGACAATGACATACATAGCTATGGGTAGACGCATGTTTGATGGCGTTATCATACAGCGTGTTTCAAAAGACACCGCACCAGCACGTCTCATGTTTTTTCATATTCCAAAGCTTTCAAAAATTGCCCCTATTGGTGGGCAGATGATGTTTAAACACACACAGTGTTATGGGATTTTAAAAAAAGTGTCTGTCTAGAACATAATGGTTGGCAAGTGGCATTATGTAGGTCTCAGTAGCAGCTGTACAAAATTAGATGGTTGGAAAGTGGCATTAGTGGCATAATACAGCCATCAGCTTGCAGCAATCATACACAATGTGATGGTAGGTAGGTAGACAGACAGACAGCAAGAGCGGCAAGATGGGGTACTGGCAGCAAGGAGAGGTCTATTGATAGCATTCAGCCTGCCTGACTGTGAGCAAATATCTGTATTAATACAGTAATCGCATACATACGCGGCCTCATGAAATGTAAACCCCCCACCCAAAAAACATTTACATTTCAACCGTGTTAATCACCCCCCCAACAAAAATGTATATTTCAACCATGTTAACCCCTCCTACAAAAACTATTTTAAATTTCAACCATGTGGAAAGTGAGTACAGGGAAACTAAACCTTAGGCATTAGTGGCATGATGCAGGCCCCAGCATTGCCTTGACTGTGAGAAAATGTTGGTATTGACGAAGTAATCATGTACATATGCAGCTTAATGAAATGGAATCCCCCCCAATTTTTTTTAATTTTAACCAGACAGCAACAGTAAAAAGATAGGGCACCACCAGCAAGGCAAAGTCTATACATCATAATCAGGAGTGTGAAAATCCTCATGAATCTAGACTTGGTTCATTTTAACAAAAGTGATGTTTTGGACACTGGAGGACGCCAACATGGTCGGTTTGAGTGTCACCACTAAAGAAGAGAGAATCGAAGTTGACAAAGTGGAATTCGATTTTCAGGAAAAATGTGATTCACACCAAATCTGAATTTCCTCACGTTTCACTGTAGCAAATCACATTTTTGCTCCACATGTTAGGACATGGTGCAAAGAACTCTGGGAACGAGGGTCACCCACAATTCTATGCATGCAGCCAATCAGCAGCCAGCCTTGTGATGTCACAGCCCTATAATAAGGTTCAGTCATCTTGGATTCAGCCATTTCACACTGTACCTATTGCAGGGAGAGACATTAGCAGGTGCTAGGGAAAGTGCTAGAAAAGACTTGAAAACTTTTATTTTGCTAAATAGAAGTTCAGGGAAAGAGCATTAGAAGTGTAGGGAAAGGATAGGGAGTAGTGTTGATCGAGCACCAAAGTGCTTGGGTGCTCAAGCTGAACACCTCAGGATGCTCGGCTGCTCTACCGAGCACCCAAGCTCAATAGAAGTCAATGGGAAAACCCGAGCATTAAACTAGGTACCCCCTGCTCTGCTGATGACCCTCAAAACATTTGGAGCAAGGACCTGCTGATCTTACCATCTAAAACATTATGGTTGAGGGCCTGCTGGTGAGCTGAACCTCTAAAAGGTTGTATGTGAGGGCCTGCAGTTGAGCTGACCCTGTAAAAGATTGTAGGTGAGGGCCTGCAGGTGAGCTGACCCTGTAAAACATTATATCTGATGGCCTGCAGGTGAGCTTACCCTGTAAAAGATTGTATGTGAGGGCCTACAGGTGAGCTGACCCTGTAAAACACAGATACATTTTTTAAGTGCACACGTTACACTGCAGATGTGGCACTAGTAATGTCACTGTCAAAAGCGGACACGGTCTATTGAAAAAGTACACTGGATGTCACAGATGCATTTTTTAAGCGCATATGTTATACTGCAGATGTGGCACTGGTAATGTCACTGTCAAAAGCGGACACCATCTTTTGAAAAAGTACATGGTATGTCATAAATACATTTTTCCAGTACACACGTTACACTGTAGATGTGGTGCTGGTAATGTCACTGTCTGCAGCAGACACCATCTACAGAAAAAAGTACACTGGATGTCACAGATATTTTTGGGATGCGCACACTTTACACTGGATATGTGGCGCAGCTAATGTCACTGTCCGCAGTGGACACCGTGTACGGAAAAAGTACACTGCATGTCGCAGATATTTTTGGGATGCGCACACGTTACACTGCAGAAGTGGCACTGGTAATGTCACTGTCAGAAGCGGACACCATCTATTGAAAAAGTACACTAGATGTCACAGATAACTTTATTAAGCGCACACGTTATACTTCAGATGTGGCACTGGTAATGTCACTGTCAGAAGAAGACACCATCTATTGAAAAAGTACATGGTCACAGATACATTTTTTCAGTACACACGTTACACTGCAGATGTGATGCTGGTAATGTCACTGTCTGTAGCAGACACCGTCTACAGAAAAAGTACACTGGATGGCACAGATATTTTTGGGATGCGCACACTTTACACTGGAGATGTGGTGCAGCTTATATCATTGTCCGCAGTGGACACCATCTAGGGGAAAAGTACACTGGATGTCACAGCAAAAAAAAAATCAGCGCACACGTTACACTGCAGATGTGCCGCTGGTAATATCACTGTCTGCAGCAGACACGTCTACGGAAAAAGTACACTGGATGCCACAGATATTTTTTGGATGCGCACACTTTACACAGGAGATGTGGCGCAGCTAATGTCACTGTCCGCAGCGGACACCGTCTATGGAAAAAGTACACTGGATGTCACAGATATTTTTGGGGTGTGCAAACTTTACACAGGAGATGTAGCGCAGCTAATGTCACTGTCCGCAGCGGACACCGCGTATGGAAAAAGTGCACTGATGTCAAAGATATTTTTTGGATCCGCACACTTTACAAAGGAAATGTGGCGCAGCTAATGTCGCTGTCTGCAGTGGCCTAACTATTGCACGCTATTTAGCGCACGATTTGATAAAAATAGATATTGCTGCCACACACAATAGTCCTTAAAAATACTTTTGGGTCTCTGAAAAGTTTTTCTAGTAAAAATATTCCTATATCACTCCGTACGCTGTCTGTCCCTTCCTCAGCTCAGATCTCCCTGACTAAGACGTAATAGAATACGTGTCATCAGGTGCTACGGCAAGGCTACGGCATTACAGTGAGGGCAGCACTTACCCGCACTGTTTATCGTCCATCCTCTTGCAGGTCTAACTGGGAGGCCCTCAGTGCTCTCGTCCCACTGCCATGGCTGCAACTCCATCTGCAGCAGCTTGAGTCTAAAGTCAATGATGAGTAGCTTTCTTAACCCGCCCAGTGAAGAAACTACTCACCAGCAGCAGCTAGACCTGGAGCAGAACCTGAACCATCAGGTGGTGGCTTACTTGGACAGCACCCTGCCACCCCACATTGAAGATCTGCTGGACTACTGGGCAGCCAAACTGTATTTGTGGCTGCAACTGGCCGAGTTTGCCCTGGAAAAGCTGTCCTGCCTGGCCAGTAGTGTGGCATCAGCGACTGCCTCACCCAAACCTTGACAAAAGAGATTGGTTTCTTCTGGCTACCTGCCTCAGCTAATATTATGATGCTGCCACCCGCCTGTTGCCACACATCTGATGCCACCCACCGTCAACGGGTACTGTTATTGCCACCCACCTCCCCACTCTGTCACCGAGTCACTTTGTG
This sequence comes from Bufo gargarizans, assembly GCF_014858855.1. Classification (NCBI taxonomy): domain Eukaryota; kingdom Metazoa; phylum Chordata; class Amphibia; order Anura; family Bufonidae; genus Bufo; species Bufo gargarizans. The sequence goes on along the minus strand of NC_058080.1, from coordinate 135,158,912 downwards.
ATCTCCTGATTCTGCTGCCACCTCAGCATTCAGGTCTCCTCTTGCTGTTGCTGACAACTCCACACTATGTCACCTCATGCTGCTGCTAATTTAACACTATGTCACCTTGCCACTCTATGGTCTCCTCATGCTGCTGCAGCTCCTAAATCAACACTATGTCAGTGGGCCATTCTGTGGCCTCCTCATGCTGCTGTTGCTGCTGCTGCCACCTCCACACTATGTCATCTTTCCACTCTGTAGCCTCTTCATGCTGCTGATGCTGCTACCTCCACACTATGTCACCTTGCCAGTCTGTAGTCTCCTCATGCTCCTGCTAACTCCACACTATGTCATTGGGCCACTTCTCAAGCTGTTCTCCCACCCTCCCAACTCCATAACTATTATTGTTCTGACATATCAGAGGAAGGGCAAAATAATCAGTGAAGTCAACACAAGCTTACTTCTGACACCCTCTCCACTCTGTCAGTGAGGCTCTACTTGTACAAGCATTTAATAGAACAGGTTCTGTAGACATCGTTCTGGAATCAGCTGATGACGGTGTAAAAAGAGTGCGCTCCTTAACGCAACAGTAGGATCTTGTGCCTCTGCATGGTTCTTTATACCTGGTGCTACCATTCGAGCTGTAAGGCTGAGTTCACACTTGAGTTATTTGGTCAGTTTTGGACCTGTAACTGCCCAAATAAGTGAAGTGTGTAGTCATTCTAAGAGAAATGCCTGTCATGTGCGTGTTATACTGACTTACAGTATTGTTTCACTACTACAGCAGACCCCCTATGCGTGTTACTGCAAGGCACAGTGTTCTACACCACAATACAGGCTCTCTGCAGCCAGGAAATACCAGTTTTTTTATGTGATTCGCCGCAAACAAACTTGGATCAAATCAAATTGTTTTGGAAGATTTGGCGAACCAGCCGAAATGATTTTTTTTTTAAAATTTGCTAATCTCTAGTCACCATGCCCCCAGCGGCACTGAAAACGCTCTCAGAGATGACACTGGATGCATGTCAAGAAAGAAGATAGAGCGTGTGCTGTCCGAGTTCAAGCCAATGTTCCAGTCTGCCTATCCAGAAATCCATAGGTTTTGGGAATTGGGTATGTGACTGAGACTGGCCATAGTTTAGGTAAGCCTGAACCTGGTAATTGAAGACTGCTTGATTTTAACAATACACCTGTCACATTAGCAACCCAGCATACAGGTGGCCATTCCGTCTAACGTGCCCGAGAAGCAGCATCTTTTGGTTCCATCCCATACTGAGGTGTCTTGGCCGGTGCCATCCTCATCATTGTCCTCTTGCTCCTCCAACCCCTCCTCCTCTTGCAGTGGCAGCTTATCATCCTCATCTTCATAATCCTCATCTTTGTCAGTCTCCTCCTCCATGTCAGATTTCTTTTGTGTGTCCCCAACAGCTATAGAGAGGAAAGCAAGATGGGTCAGTTGTTGCTCTTCCGCCGTGGTCCCCTGCGGCATGAGCATGAGAGTCTGTTCTAAGATAAATATGAGAGGGATGATGTCATTCCTGCTGCAGTTGCGCCTGTTGACAAACTTTGTGTCACGATCAGTGTGGGGGAAAAACTGCACACTAAACACAGGAGGGAAGGGGAACAGTAACTGGGCCTGGAAACTAGAGAAGGTACAGGCCTTTTGATCAAAATGTACACTAATGCCTCTTGTACAGCATGCAGTATGGGGGGCTGTACACTTTAATATAGCGCTGAGAAGCGAGTTAGATCAAAGCATAGCATTGTGGATGTGCGATCCAGTACAATATACTTTCTCGTCCCGGCCGATGTTCGTCCATCACTATTCCTCACCATGTAAGTGTGGCTGAAGTGATTGGACATCCTTCTGGATTTTGACAGCACCTTGCACAATCCAGAGTACTTAATTAGAATGTGCCATATGTCATATCGGGCTATGCACAATTTTGTGCCAGACTTTCAAGCAAGATGGCAGCAGCCGGCCTGTCGCGAGCAAATGGATCAGTTAAGTATTATTATTATGATTTTTTTTTATTGTACACTCTGTTATAAATTTTAAATGCTATGATCATATGTGAATGTGGCATTTGAGGAGTACAATGACAGGGGTGGGGGGCGCTCCCTCTCATTGCACCCACTATTTACAAAGAAATGTGCTTTGTAAAATTTGGCGAAGCAGCAGAATAAAATTTTGTAAATACTTTGTTCATCTCTAGTGTTTAATTAAATTCAACAAGTACCTAAAAATTTTTAATTCTAACTATGTGGAAATTGAAAATACATAAACGGACGTCTTAGGATTCAGACCTAATTTCTCGTTAATACGCATAGGTAGATTGCTGCTATACCTTGTGTGTTGCAGTAATCACCTATATATTCTGGTTTAATTACATTTAAAGGGAACCTGTCATCAACTTTATGCTGACCCAACTGTGGGCAGCATAAAATAGTGACAGAAATGCTGATTTCAGTGGTGTGTATTTATGAACTTAGAGTAAGTGGTTGCCGAGAACCAGAATCATAATCATTGCAGCCCAGGCCTTGAAAAGAGTCAAATCTACTTGAGAAGAGTCATTAGTTATTGATAATCTCCTTCTCTCTCTGCCAATCTGCTGATGATTGGCAGTTTTCTCCTAGAGAGAAAGGGAGAAAACTAGGTAGGTGTGCAGGTAGAGCAGGAATTTATGAATAACCATGACTCTTCAGGTGGCTGTGACTCTTTTACAGGCCCAATGATTGTGATGTTGGTTCTCGGCAACCACCTACTTTTAATTTATAAATGACAGACCGCTGAAATAAACTCACCTGTCTCTACTTTATTCTGCCATTAGTATGGGCAGCATAAGTTGATGACAGGTTCCCTTTAGCAATCCCCCAAACAATTTGAATTCCAACCGTGTGAAAACTGAAAATACGTAAATGGACAATTAAGATGTGACACTCAATTTTAACTTAACTCACACAGGTAGATTGCTGTCACACCGTCAATATTGCTACAGCTATCACGTATAAATGCTGATTAATTAAATTGAAGACAACCCCCCAAAAAAATTGCAACCATGTGGAAATTTAAAATACGTAAATGGAGATTGGACAACTGAGGCCTGACACTCAATTTCAGCTTAACACACACAGGTTAGATTGCTGCCACACCATGTACAGGTCCTTCTAAAAAAATTAGCATATTGTGATAAAGTTCATTATTTTCTGTAATGTACTGATAAACATTAGACTTTCATATATTTTAGATTCATAACACACCAACTGAAGTAGTTCAAGCATTTTATTGTTTTAATATTGATGATTTTGGCATACAGCTCATGAAAACCAAAAATTCCTATCTAAAAAAATTAGCATATCATGAAAAGGTTCTCTAAACAAGCTATTAACCTAATCATCTGAATCAACTAATTAACTCTAAACACCTGCAAAAGATTCCTGAGGCTTTTAAAAACTCCCAGCCTGGTTCATTACTCAAAACCGCAATCATGGTTAAGACTGCCGACCTGACTGCTGTCCAGAAGGCCATCATTGACACCCTCAAGCAAGAAGGTAAGACACAGAAAGAAATTTCTGAACGAATGGGCTGTTCCCGGAGTGCTGTATCAACGCACCTCAGTGGGAAGTCTGTGGGAAGGAAAAAGTGTGGCAGAAAACGCTGCACAACGAGAAGAGGTGACCGGACCCTGAGGAAGATTGTGGAGAAGGACCGATTCCAGACCTTTGGGGACCTGCGGAAGCAGTGGACTGAGTCTGGAGTAGAAACATCCAGAGCCACCGTGTACAGGCGTGTGCAGGAAATGGGCTACAGGTGCCGCATTCCCCAGGTCAAGCCACTTTTGAACCAGAAACAGCGGCAGAAGCGCCTGACCTGGGCTACAGAGAAGCAGCACTGGACTGTTGCATGTCATTCGGAAATCAAGGTTCCAGAGTCTGGAGGAAGACTGGGGAGAGGGAAATGCCAAAATGCCTGAAGTCCAGTGTCAAGTACCCACAGTCAGTGATGGTCTGGGGTGCCATGTCAGCTGCTGGTGTTGGTCCACTGTGTTTTATCAAGGGCAGGGTCAATGCAGCTAGCTATCAGGAGATTTTGGAGCACTTCATGCTTCCATCTGCTGAAAAGCTTTATGAAGATAGAGATTTCATTTTTCAGCACGACCTGGCACCTGCCCACAGTGCCAAAACCACTGGTAAATGGTTTACTGACCATGGTATTACTGTGCTCAATTGGCCTGCCAACTCTCCTGACCTGAACTTCATAGGGAATCTGTGGGATATTGGGAAGAGAAAGTTGAGAGACGCAAGACCCAACACTCTGGGTGAGCTTAAGGCCGCTATCAAAGCATCCTGGGCCTCCATAACACCTCAGCAGTGCCACAGGCTGATTGCCTCCATGCCACGCCGCATTGAAGCAGTCATTTCTGCAAAAGGATTCCCGACCAAGTATTGAGTGCATAACTGAACATAATTATTTGAAGGTTGACTTTTTTTGTATTAAAAACACTTTTCTTTTATTGGTCGGATGAAATATGCAAATTTTTGGAGATAGGAAATTTGGGTTTTCATGAGCTGTATGCCAAAATCATCAATATTAAAACAATAAAAGGCTTGAACTACTTCAGTTGTGTTATTGCTGCAGTTACCATGGAGCATAGAATGCTTCAGATCATAGATCCGAAGTCACTTTGTTCAAAACTTCTTTTTAAGACCCATCTCCATACAGCATACAAATGTATAGGCTTCACAGAGTTAAAATTTGTTAAGTCCCCTTGGTGACAAAGCCGACTTCAGATTCTAGTTTTAAAATGGTTTTCAAGTTGTAAAATCAAATCCCGAAGTTCTTCACCTTTCAATTGTATAACAATGGTGTAAATGCTGTAAAATACTTGTGCTATAATGCAACATGTTTAATAACACTGGACATATGCACTGAAATAAAAGCATGCAATTGCCTAGCAGCAGAATGCTTTTGGGGTGCTCTTCTGGCAATAATAATATATAAAAACAAGTTTTTTGGGGGGAAAATGTTTCTGTTTAAATAAGAATATTTTTTTTTCTTATAGGTAGCTTGTTTTGCAGCGCAGAATTGCTAGGGTGAAGTTCTGCAGCAGCTTTATTATTAAACAATGACTGTGCCCCACCCAACCCCTCACTCCCTGAAACTGCTTTCCCTAGACGGCCCATAGTATTTTACACAGTTATTTTTTGTCTATTCGGTCCTTACACTGTCCCTGTTACACTAGAAGAGATGCTTGTTTGTAACTGTGTAAGATTGTTTTCTGTCAGACACTGCATAGACCAATTCACCCTCATTAACAGCTCCATGCCTGCTGACACCCCTGATTGGCTGATGAGGCTGTTTATCAGCCTCTGATCCAATCAGGGAAAACCCTTTAATAATTCAGGTACAACCAGCACACAACTTAAATGTCTTTAAATATCTGTATGTGAACAGTCCCTGAAAACAATATTCTGGGATAGTTAGGGAAAACACATCAATGCGAAGCAGTAAATATTCTTCTATTAGAGACAGTTCCACAATCCTTACACCAGATGCCCGTGTACTGGATTCACTATGCGTTGCTATTTGATGCTTGTACTAATGTCACCCTCCTCCCCTCTTACAATCTGCTACTCTGTTATGGAGCTGGAAAACAGGTTGTGGTCTGGCTCTGTAACGGTACGTCATCTTGCAGCATTCTACTCAGTTCTCACTCTATGCATAGTTCTTTCTTTTTGAATTTCTTTTTGAATTGAGCTGGACACAATTGGTGATTCGTTTTCCCCCATCTTGATCTGCAGACACCTATGTAGCTACCATTTCCTCTGTCCAGGGCACAACAGACTCTCTGCCTATAATACTGTAGGACCTTTCAAAAACCTTCACCAGCTGCCTCCTGAACCTGGTTTCCACTGCTCTCTTCTGGACACACACAGCACCAGAACATTCTTGTAGACTCTGTATGGTGCACCTTCTCTAGGTGTTACATACACAAAACCAGATAATTCCTTGCTGTATATCAAAACTAATTGAAATTTGCTTTTAGGCATACTGCATTTAAAAAAAGAGGCACATTTTGGACAAACGCCCTGCTCCTGTTGCAATTTCAACATATGCAACATGAAAAACTCTTGATGTATGTGGTAAATGTATAGCCCTAAACATATGTTAACTGTTCATTTTCCAAGTAAAGAAGAAACCTACTTGGCTTGTTTTGTCAGTGCATTGAAAACAATCAAAATGTTTACAAAAGGACAACCTTTTCCCAAATGTTATGCTCATTATATTCTATGGGTATATTTCATGTAAACATATTTACATTGTTTTATATGGCATGCCACAACTTTGAATATTGTTTCATGGGTTTATCACATTCTTCACAGTAACATAATTTCATTAGGTATTGCGGGTCTATAAACAACATTCTATGCTACTGGTGAGACAGCTATGAGTAAATGAGGCCTCGTGGGTAGATTCATGATAAAAAAGAATATAGCAATTAACACCATCAAAAGAAAGATCAAAGTATATTAAATGCAAATCATATGCAAGTACTGTGATAGCTGTCAAAGTGAAATGACAAGGATATGTGCAGACTTCAAACACTATAAGACTATATCTAATTAGCTGAATTCTGAAGACCCTAAACAACTAGTGAAACCTGCCTAACTTCACTCACAAAACCACTTCTCTATAATCTAATAACTACATTGCAGTAAGCTGCTGTGCCTTAACCTATATTTTTACTATTCTATGTATTTCTTCTTTAAAGTTTTCTGACTACTCTATCTATACAAGAAGCGTTGTGTGATTCCAAAGCCTAAAACGGCAACGTGTAAAAAAATGAAGATCAAGGGAAAATCTGTGGTTATAATTAGGGTTGAGCGAATCCGAACTGTAAAGTTCGGGATCGTACTGAACTTTAGGATTTTTGGACCCCGGACCCGAACTTTTCAGTAAAAGTTTGGGTTCAGAGTTTGGCGAGCATTTAACTTGTGTGCCCTTAGAAGCCATCACAGCCATGCCTACTAATGGCATGGCTGTGATTGGCCAGTGCAGCATGTGACCCAGCCTCTATATAAGCTGGAGTCGCGAAGCACTGCACGTCACTCTGCTCTTACTAGTGTAGGGATATGATGCTGCTGCTGTGAGGGAAAGAATAGGAAAGAATCTTTAATCTGAAGTGCCTGTTAACTCAGCGATCTACCTAGGTTTAGTTTTGTGGGTGCAGTGCACAATCTTTTTACCCTGCCCTGAGCCCAGTGACACAGAAAATAAACTTTTATCCGTCTGTTAGTTCGGTGGCGGCGGCGCCCATTTTATGCAAGTTCAGTGCACCAGCACAACATATGTGCATTTGTGACAGTCAAATACAAGCTTGAAATACTGCAATTATATTCTGAGTTTAAAAACATCACCTTTTTTTTTTTTTTTGCAAGACCCTACATCTGTGGCCTTTGCAGCATTTGGCAGTGTGAAATACAATTTTGAAATACTGCAATAATTTTCTGTGTTTAAAAAAACACCCTTTTTAGGCAAAATATTAATTTTGCAGCCTTTGCTGCATCTGTCACTGTGAAATACGCGCGTTAGATACTGATGTTATATTCTGCTGTGAAAAAAAAAAAAAAATTTTGGGCCAAATACTAAATTTGCGGCCTTTGCTGCATCTGTCAGTGTGAAATACAAACGTTAGATACTGCTGTTATATTCTGTTATTTAAAAAAAACACCCATTTTGGGCAAGATCCTAAATTTGCAGAGAGTAGGGGGCCTATGCTGCATTTGTTAGTGTGAAATACAAGCTTGAAATACTGCAATAATATTCTGGGTTTAAAAAACACACCCATTTTTGGCAATATCCTACATCTGGTGCCTTTGCAGCATTTGTCAGTATGAAATATAAGCTTGAAATACTGCAATAATTTTCTAGGTTTAAAAAAACACCCTTTTTGTGCAAAATACTAAATTTCCAGCCTTTGCTGCATCTGTCAGTGTGCAATACATGCGCTAGATACTGCTGTTATATTCTGCTATAAAAAACCACCCATTTTGGGCTAAATACTAAATTTGTGGCGTTTGCTGCATCTGTCAGTGTTAAATACAAGCTTAAAATACTGCAATCATTTTCTGGGTTTAAAAAAGCACCCATTTTTGGCAATACCCTACATCTGGGGCCTATGATGCATTTGTCAGTGTAAAATATAAGCTTGAAACACTGCAATACTTTTCAGAATTTAAAAAAAAAACACCCTTTTTGGGCAAAATACTAAATTAGCAGCCTTTGCTGAATCTGTCAGAGTGAAATACAAGCGTTATATACTACTGTTATATTCTGCTATAAAAAAATAATAAAAAATACTAAATTTGCGGTGGTTGCTGCATCTGTCAATGTTAAATACAAGCTTGAAAAAAACAGCAATCATTTTCTGGGTTTAGAAAAGCACCCATTTTTGGCAATAACCTACATCTGGGGACTACGCTGCATTTGTAAGTGTGAAATATAAGCTTGAAATACTGCAATAATTTTCTGGGTTTTAAAAAACACACTTTTTGGGCAAAATACTAAATTTGCTGCCTTTGCTGCATCTGTCAGTGTGAAATACAAGCGTTAGATATTGCTGTTATATTCTGCTATTAAAAAAACACCCATTTTGGGCAAAATACTAAATTTGCGTTGTTTGCTGCATCTGTCTGTGTTAAATACAAGCTTGAAATACTGCAATAATTTTCTGGGTTTTAAAAAACACACTTTTTGGGCAAAATACTAAATTTGCAGCCTTTGCTGCATCTGTCAGGGTGAAATACACGCATTAGATATTGCTGTTATATTCTGCTATTAAAAAAACACCCATTTTAGGCTAAATATTACATTTGCAGCCTTTGCTGCATCTGTCAGTGTGAAATACGTGTGGTAGATATTGCTGTTATATTCTGCTATAAAAAAAAAAAAACTATTTTGGGCAAAATACTAAATTTGCAGCCTTTGCTGCATCTATCAGTGTGAAATACATGCGTTAGATACTGATGTTATATTCTGTTATTTAAAAAAAAAAAACATTTTGGGCCAAATACAAAATTTGCAGCCTTCGCTGCATCTGTCAATATGAAATACAAACGTTAGATACTGCTGTTATATTCTGTTATTTAAAAAAAACACTAATTTTGGGCAAGATCCTAAATTTGCGGATAATAAGAAGAGCGTTGAATAATAGACGAGGCCCCGGTCGTGGTGCTGCTGGTGGATCTTCTGTTGCTGGGAGAGAACGTGGTCAATCTGTGCCAGCTACACGCACAAGTAAAACACCTTCCTCAGGTGCGAGTAGGCCAGAGAATCTTTAGCGTTTTTTGGTCGGGCCTAATGCGGCTCTACGAATGAAGAGGCCAGAAAATGTGCAGGCAATAGTAGATTGGGTTGCTGACAGTGCCTCCAGTTCCTTTACATTGTCTCCCACCCAGTCTTCTGCTAAAAGATCAGAGTTGGCACCTGTAGCCGATGTCCATCAGTCTTTCACCTAACCCCCATGCAAATCAGCCAAGCGGTCTGAGCCCCAAGTCATGCAGCAGTCTCTTCTGCTTTTTGATGACTCCAGGGCCATCCACCTAGCCCTGCCCAACCACTTATTTTTCAAGATGAGTACCTGGGAGGACCACCGCAGCACGTCTCGGATGATGACGAAACACAGGTGCCAACTGCTGTGGCTTTCGAAAGTGTGCAGACCGACAAGGAGGGCAGGGGTGAAGACTGGGTGGAAGATGATGTGAAGGATGATGAGGTCCTCGACCCTACATGGAATTAAGGTCATACGAGTGACCCGTGTAGTTCGGAGGAAGAGGCGGTGGTCCCACAGAGCCACCAGCACAGCAGAAGAGGGAGCAAAAGTTGAGTAGCTGCCCCCTAGACAGTACGCCTGCTACTGCCCACAGCAGCAAGGGACCGAGCACACCAAAGCCAGCTCCAAGGAGTTTCCTTGCGTGGCAGTTCTTCAGACAATGTGCTGACAAGACACGAGTGGTTTGCACGCTGTGCAATCAGAGCCTGAAGCGTGGCATAAACGTTCTCAACCAGGCATCTAAGTGCAAAGCACGAGCTGCAGTGGAGTAGACACCTCAAAAACCAAGAAAGGTCTCTGGCTCCTCCTGCTTCCTCTTCTGCTGCAGTCTCAGCCTCTTCATCCACCTCTGGAGTGACAGTGCCACCTGCCACCCCGCAAACAGAGGATCTGTCAGCAACACCACCACCTGGGTCACCAAGCATCACCACAATGTCCCAAGGAAGCGTTCAGCTCGCCATCTCCCATACACTGGAGCGGAAGATGAAGTACCCCCTTACCCACCTGTGATCCCTGGCCCTGAATGCCAGCATTTCAAAATTACTGGCCTTTGAAATGCTGTCATTCTGTCTAGTGGAGACAGGGAGTTTTAAAAGCCTTATGGCGGTGGCTGTCCCACAGTACGTCGTGCCCAGCCGCCACTACTTTTCCAGGTGAGCCATCCCTTCCCTGCACAACCAAGTGGGGGACAAAATCAGGTGTGCACTGAGCAACGCCATCAGTGGCAAGGTCCACCTAACTATGGATATGTGGACCAGTAAGCACAGTCAGGGACGTTATATCTCCCTATCTCCCTAAGGGCACACTGGGTAAATGCAGTGGCGGCTGGGCCTCATGCGGATAGCAGTTTGGCTCATATCCTTTCACCACCGAGGATTGAAGGGTGCTTCAATTTGCCTCCTGTTGCTTCCTCCTCCTACTCTGCTTCCTCATCCTCTACCACCTCGTCATCCGGTCAGCGTAACACATTAAACACCAACTTCAGCACAGCCAGGGGTAAACGACAGCAGGCAGTTTTGAAACGTATCTGTTTGGGGAACAAACCCCACACCCACCACGCAGGAGTTGTGGACAGGCATGGAACAGACCGATAAGTGGTTGGTGCCAGTGAGCCTCAAGCCCGGCCTGGTGGTGTGCGATAATGGGCGAAATCTCGTAGCAGCTCTGGGACTAGCCGGTTTGATACACATCCCTTGCCTAGTGCATGTGCTGAATTTGGTGGTGCAGAGGTTCCATAAAAATTACCCCGATATGTCAGAGCTGCTGCAGAAAGTGCGGGCCGTCTGTGCCTGCCCTTTGGCGTTCTCACCCTGCTGCTGCTCGCCTGTCAGCGCTGCAGAGTAACTTCGTTCTTTCCGCTCACTGTGCGAGCAACAGCAGGCGATAGTGGAGTTTCAGCTGCAGCATGCACGGGTGAGTCGCTCTGTGGAACAGCACTACTTCACCACCAATGATTGGGCCTCAATGCGAGACCTGTGTTCCTTGTTGCACTGTTTCGAGTACTCCACCAACATGGCCAGTGCCGATAACGCCACTCTCAGCATTACTATCCCACTTCTATGCCTCCTTGAAAAAATGCTTCTGGCGATGATGGAAGAGGATGTGGCACAGGAGGAGGAGGAGGAAGAAGGATCATTTCATAGGGTTTCCGGCCAGTCATTCACAAGTGGCTCCGAGGGTGGGTTCCTGCACCCACAAATGCCAGATACACAATTGTCCAGCCAGGGCACAGTTCTGGAGGATGCTGAAGTGGAGTATGAGGAGATGGAGGAGGAGGAACAGTGTTCACAGCAGGGTGGCACCCAGACCAGCTCATGGCCATCACTGGTGCGTGGCTGGGGGGATACAGAGGACACAGACAATGCACCCCCCACAGAGGACTGCTTGTTGTTGCCTCTGGGCAGCCTGGCACACATGAGCGATTACATTCTGCAGTGTCTCCGCAACGATTGCCTAGTTGCCATGCTGCTGTATCCCTGTTACAAGGACAACGTACCATCCTTAATTCTGTCACTAGAGCATGATTGTAAGATGCACGAGTACAAGTGCACGCTGGTAGACACGCTGCTGGTGGCATTCCCACCTGACAGCGGGGCCAAAGTGGAAGCACAAGGCGAAGGCAGAGGAGAAGGAAGAGGTCGCCAATGCAGCTGGGGCACCACCAGCACCTCAGAAGGCAGGGTTAGCATGGCCGAAATGTGGAAAAGCTTTGTCAGCATACCACAACAACCAGAACCACCAGTTGATATGGAACGTCTTAGCAGGAGGCAGCATTTCAGCAACATGGTGGAGCACTATGTATGCACATGCCTACATGTACTGAATGACGGTTCTGCCCCCTTCAACTTATGGGTCTCCAAATTGGGCACATTGCCTGAGCTTGCCCTTTACGCCTTGGAGGTGCTGGCTTGGACGTGTGTTTAACATGTACAGTATACCGGCCTTACACAGCCATTGTTATACTACAGCACAATTGCTAATTGTTGTATTTTTAATATTTCCCACTCTTTTGGGGTGTACCCCAATTTTAAAAAATAAAACAAAAATTAAAACCAAAAAACAGTGTTGGCTATCTCGTCCTCCTCCACCGCCGCTTACACCTACACCGCTACGTCGACCGCCTCCTCAACCTCCTACTCCATATGGACCCCCACCTCATGCATCAAGATATTTTTTTTAATTTGTACGTATTTTATTTTATGTAATTTTACTTATTTTGTCTGTTACATTGTCGGGTGAAATTCACAAATTTTTGGCTTGATATACCCCGCTCTACCTAGTAGACATGTAAACAAATTTCACTAATTTTTCTGTTACATTGTCGGGTAAAATTCACAGATTTTTGGCTGTGATATACCCCTGCTCTACCTAGTAGACAGGTTAATAAATTTCACAAATTTTTCTGTTACATTGTCGGGTAAAATTCACAGATTTTTGGCTGTGATATACCCCTGCTCTACCTAGTAGACAGGTTAATACATTTCACAAATTTTTCTGTTACATAGTTGTGTGACATTCACCAATTTTTGGCTGTGATATACCCCTGCTTTAGCTTGTGGACAAGGAAATACATTTCACAAATTCAATACATTTTTGGGTGACATTTTAAAATTTTTGCCGTGAATAAATCTCTGCTCTGCATAGGTGACAGGCCTGACATTTTTAAAAATCATCTGTTCCATTGATGGGTGACATTAACCCATTTCTGGCCATGTAAAACCCCTGCTCTGCATAGGTGACAGGGAATTACATTTCTAAAATTCCTTTTTAATTGACTGCTTTTATTCGATGCTTTAACTTTAACAACTTGTTCCACATTTCTGCTCAATCACCTCCCTTGGATGTGGTATCTCTTTCTCACACTCCCTCTCCGGTGTGGAACCCTGATCAACATGGTAGGCGCAGAAAAGAACCTCAAAAGTTGATAGCGAAGATATCCAAATGGATCGTGGATGTGACGGGGACGTGCGATCAGGCAGAAGTTATCTAGAGTCAACAAAGCGGCAGCAGGGCCTCTCCTGTCTAACGTTTCCAAATCCAAAACATTCATTATCATTTTTTATTAATCATTCCAATAACAGGGCATCTTAAGATTCCTGTATTGTTATTTATCGTCACAACCTCCCCGAGTCGGAAGTGGGTAATTGCTGCGCGGCCCCTCCTTTACTTGAAAGCTTCGGCTTCAATAATTTGTCCCACATTTCAGCTTGATCACATTGCAGCCATTGACCTCCCTTGGATGTGGTCTCCCTTTCTCACGCTCCCTCTCCGGCGTGGAACCCTGATTCACCGCTAACCATGATCACCATGGTAGGCACAGAAAAGAACATCGAAAGTTGATAGAGCAGATTTTCCAATTGGATCATGGACATCACAGGGATATGCGACATGATGGAGCAGTATGTTTGCACACGCCTACACGTACTGACTGATGGGTTTGCCCCCTTCAACTTCTGGGTCTCCAAATTGGGCATATGGCCTGAGCTTGCCCTTTATACCTTGGAGGTGCTGGCCTGCCCTGCAGCTAGTGTATTGTCTGAACGTTTGTTTAGCACAGCTGGAGGGGGTTATCACAGGTTATATTTCCCAATGTTTTTGGGTGTACCCTAATTTAAACAAAAAAAAATATAATACTAAAACCAAAAAGCAGTGTAGGCTACCTCCTCATCCTCCACTGCCGCTTGCACCTACACCACCACATCCACTGCCTCCTCAACCTCCTACTCCATATGGACCTCGTCCTCCAAGATCAAGATTATTATTATTATTTTACATATTTTATGTTCTTTTAAGTAATTTCCCTATCCACATTTGCAGAGCACTTGCCATGCTCCTAACCACATTTTGCTGCCATTTGCAGCCCTCTAGCCCATTCCATGAGTTTTTTAGAGCCATTTTAGTGCTCAAAAGTTCAGGTCCCGATTGACTTCAATGGGGTTCGGGGTCAAATTTGGGTTCCGAACGCAACGTTTTTTGTGAAGTTCGGCTGAACCCGTTGAACCCGAACACCCAAGTGTCCGCTCAACTCTACTTATAATAAAATAAACATTTTAGAAAAAACATCTAGATCTTGTAAATATATATATATATATATATATATATATATATATTTATTTATTTATTTTTTGCTTTTACTGCTGCAATACAGCTCATGTACTATTGCACTGTACTGCAGAGAGGTACTATAAAATAGCCAGTCTACTTATGAACTTCATTAACCCCCCCCAAACTAGCTCCAGTTGTCCCCAAATGAATGCATTAATTGGTTATGGCCAATCACAGGTATTTTACCAGTAAAATGCTCATGCTAATTGGCAGAGTCTTCCTGTGAGTCACAGTAGACAAATTCCATATCGCCACTATGTGCAGGATTGTAAATTGAAAGCTATTTTGAGATACTGTATCCCGAGAAAGGATCAATGTTTAAAGCATTGTAACACTAGGGCTGCTGTATTGTATATACAAAATTGCTGTATACTAAGGTACACATTGTAACATTTCAAGGAGGTGGCAACAGTTTCTCAGGCTGTGCCTCACTGATATGTTATCAATCAACCTTTTCCTTGAATATTTATGCCACAGCAGCACATAGCCCTTGCATTAGCAACGTAAATCTAAGATCCTACTTCAAAGCTGCAGAATATTCTCCTGCAAGGATTTATTAGTAGGATCCCATCCAAACATCTATCTCAGAATCTGTTCAGTTATAAATGACTCCGCAGTGTCTTTTTATGGTTATGTGATCACCTAAAAGCCAATCATAGTGGTCACTATAATGCCTCATGCACACCGTATTTTCAATCTGCATCCAATCTGGATTGTTTGTGAATAAGATTTGAGCCCATTCATTTCAATAGGGCCACAAAGGATGCGACCAGCACACCGTGTGTACATTCTGTGGCCCTGCAAAAATATATGGCATTTCTTATTCTTGTCTGTATTGTGGACAAAGATAGGACATTTCAAGAGGGGTTTGAAAGAAAATGGCAGCCTGCACACTGCTGTTATCCGTGTTTTGCGGATCTGCGATTTGTGGACTGCAAAACACATATAAAGGTGTGCAGAAGACCTTACAATATACACTCACCTAAAGAATTATTAGGAACACCTGTTTTATTTCTAATTAATGAGATTATCTAGTCAACCAATCCCATGGCAAACATAGTAACATAGTAACATAGTACATAAGGCCGAAAAAAGACATTTGTCCATCCAGTTCGGCCTGTCATCCTGCAAGTTGATCCAGAGGAAGGCAAAAAAAAAACTGTGAGGTAGAAGCCAATTTTCCTCACTTTAGGGGAATAAAAAATTCCTTCCCGACTCCAATCAGGCAGTTGTTTCAATGCATGTAGGGTTGTGGTCCTGGTCAAGACAATCTCCTGAACTCCAAACTGAATGTCAGAATGGAAAAGAAAGGTGATTTAAGCAATTTTGAGCGTGGCATGGTTGTTGGTGCCAGACATGCCGGTCTGAGTATTTCACAATCTGCTCAGTTACTGGGATTTTCACGCACAACCATTTATAGGGTTTACAAAGAATGGTGTGAAAAGGGAAAAACATCCAGTATGCGGCAGTCCTGTGGGTGAAAATGCCTTGTTGATGCTAGAGGTCAGAGGAGAATGGGCCGACTGATTCAAGCTGAAATAACCACTCGTTGACTGAAATAACCACTCATTACAACCGAGGTATGCGGCAAAGCATTTGTGAAGCCACAACACGCACAACCTTGAGGCGGATGGGCTACAACAGTAGAAGACCCCACCGGGTACCACTTATCTCTACTACAAATAGGAAAAAGAGGCAACAATTTGCACGAGCTCACCAAAATTGGACTGTTGAAGACTGGAAAAATGTTGCCTGGTCTGATGAGTCTCGATTTCTGTTGAGACATTCAAATGGTAGAGTCTGAATTTGGCGTAAACAGAATGAGAACATGTATCCATCATACCACTGTGCAGGCTAGTGGTGGTGTAATGGTGTGGGGGATGTTTTCTGGGCACACTTTAGGCCCCTTAGTGCGAATTGGCCATATATTAAATGCCACGGGCTACCTGAGCATTGTTTCTGACCATGTCCATCCCTTCATGACCACCATCCTCTGATGGCTACTTCCAGCAGGATAATGCACCATGTCACAAAGCTCAAATCATTTCAAATTGGTTTCTTGAACATGACAATGAGTTCACTGTACTAAAATGGCCCCCACAGTCACCAGATCTCAACCCAATAGAGCATCTTTGGGATGTGGTGGAACGGGAGCTTCGTGTCCTGGATGTGCATCCCTCAAATCTCCATCAACTGCAAGATGCTATCCTATCAATATGGGCCAACATTTCTAAAGAATGCTATCAGCACCTTATTGAATCAATGCCACATAGAATTAAGGCAGTTCTGAAGGCAAAAAGAAGTCTAACACTGTATTAGTATGGTGTTCCTAATAATTCTTTAGGTGAGTGTATATATTTCTCTACCCTTATGTTCACTTAAGTAGGCCTAGAAACAAAACAAACGCACAAAAACCGCAATAAAACCGCAATGAAAGATATGAGATTATAGCCAACAGAAATGTGATATATATGTACTTTTATATCCAAAATGAGTTAAAATAAGCTCATAAAACTGTTGTGAAAAATTAACCAACTCAATCCATATCGGGTTTTGGAATTGGCCAGTAAAGGGTATAAAAACCCATAAGGCATATGGAAGGGTCATCACCACTGAAGTAGGGGAGAGCCGTCCCTGAAACGTGTATGGCATTGGAATATGACCCTTTTCTATGAAGAACGGACTTTATCATAGAAATTAACAGTGCACTGTAACATTTTCACATTACCTTCGAGAGCATCGATTGTTGTAACGAATATACCTACCAAGAAATATCGAAAGCTCTCTTTTGCTTGCTGATCACGTCACTTCTGAAATTTTGAACTATTCTCCAGCCACAAACTTTCGAACACACGTGGGACGCCGACTGTGAGATAGCCGGGATGCCCGCACCCAGCGGATCCCGACAAACTAGATGGATCAGCCATTAAAAGTGAAGGTAAGCCCAACAATTGTGGGTTATCATTACTGGCTCTAATACTTAGAGGACCAGATACTAACATGGAACGAAAGAAAATCGATCATACTGAAAAGCAAAACTGACCATTTTCATTTCTCCAATACCACTGATATCAGTGCAGCGGTGGATAACATGGACATATGGAGTCATATGGAAAGTAAAAAACAAAAAGCAGAGACATTCATTTTCAATACAATGGAAGAAGATTGTTATAACCAGACTGGGGAGATACCCATTTCAGATACATTTAGAGAACTGGAACATGTAATGCAAAAACAGTTAAGGCAAATTTGGGAAATGCGCTCCCTAAAACAATATTTGGTATGTAATAAGATCCCTAAGGCCTCTTTCACACGAGCGTCATGTTTTTTGTCCGGATGCGTTCAGGGTACGCTCAGGGAAAATTGTGCGTTTTTGCCTGCGTGTGCTTCAGTTTTGCATACGATTGTGTCACGTTGTTGCGTTTTTCACGCGCTTGTGACATGCGGATGGCATGCGTTTTTCATGCGCGTGAACAAAACCTGAACTATTCTCTTTATTCACCTTTTTAATACCAACAGATATATAAACCCCCAGCATAGATTATTTTAATGAAATGTCATATTTTTTTGATTTTAATTGCTTGTGTTTTTTTAATTTTTTATTTTTAGGCTCAATATGTAATGTTTTTTGCCTATGGACCTAAAATTTAATAGAATTTGTATATGAAGAAAGGTTTTATCAAATCCAAAATGTCCAATTAATGTTAATTTTCTTTGGTTTGCATCTATTTATATGTTTGTGTGTAAATCATTTAAAAATATTTTTTATATAATTACGTGTATGTACCGTAGTTTATATTAATTATTAATAAAATAGTACAATTATTAAAGTGTTATATGTGTGTGTGATACCAAAATTTTAATATTTAATGTGTTTAATAAAGAGAAAAAACAATAAATTAGCAGAAAATAAAATTTTAACAACAGAGTTTTTTTTTTTGGTTGCATATGTAAAACATTTTCAAACGTAAAAGAGAAAAACAATCAAGTCATTACAAATTGAGAAACCGGCTAGGTGAAAAAGGGGGAGGCTGAAATTGTTGCCCATGGTAGGTTGGTTGGGCAAGTGCTCCAGATAGCTGAGAGGGGCCAGCTACTGTGGATGATGGGCCAGACTGCCCATATGAGCGATTTAGGGGCCCATAATTGTGCCTATTTTGTGTCATTTGTTGGTGCACCTGTGGACCCTGAATGTGGCGGGGACCAGACATGTAGACATTGCTGCGCCAACTTTCTAGCGCAGCAAAAAAGTCCCAAGGCTCATTTGGTGGCGTGGCAGCCTCCAGAACTATCCCAATAGCAGATTGGGTTCTAAATATACGTTCTGGAGGCAGACTCCGCAAGAAAGGGGCTAGGCTTCTAACATAAAGATCAAAATGATCTTCCGGGGGATGTGTAACTGCCTCAGCAGGACGCAGTGTTCTGCGGCGGCAGACACGTGATGGCAAACTTGGGGGGGGGCCCAGCGGAGTCTGGGGGTTGAGAGCAGGTGGAGGTAGTCAGCCCTTAACCACTTTGTTCAGGACCTTCACATGCCGGAGGCTCCTCATTGCATGTCCTGGAGTCTTCAGCACTACTGTGTTCAGGCTCCTCCTCAAGGTTGGCCTCCGTCCTTTAAAAAAACAAAAAAAGATCAATTAATATATGACCTTACCAATATGTACCCAAAGAAATATTATAATATTACTAGCATCAGCAAATTACTTTGCCAAAGTAACACTGGTTTAAACAGGACCGATCAACACTCCGAACATGTGTTCTTTCATTACTTCATGTATTACCCATTTAATAGTATATCTGGAACTTCTATTGTGAAATGCTCAAAGTTGTGTCATTCCTTTAATATGTGAAAAAGAGAATTTATGAATGAATTGCTATTATCATTGTGCACTGAGTGTGTGCAGATACACCACCACTACTTGGTAACACCCCTCTGTACCCTTTAATAATTATTTAAGTGTAAAATAGCTATTTAAAGGGGTTCTGCTGTTATTTCAAACTGATTATCTATCCTTTGTATAGATCATCACCATCTGATCAGCGGGGGTCTTACACCCAGGAACACCGCCGATCAGATGCTGAGGATCTTTACAATAGATATATCATCATTTTTTAAAAACTGCAGATACTAGAAGGAATAATAAAGCAACGACACTACATAAAGAGTTATAAGAATATATGCTCTATAATTTTGATGACATGGGGAACACAAAAAGCAAATTTAAACGCCAGGTCAGGAGTACTGACAGGTCATGTTTAACGAAGCAACATATTACATATGTCGTCATGCAGCTACATTATGGAACTTAGAAGTGCTATAGATGGCCTTTGCAAATAATCCAATTGCACTTGCAATATTTTCAGATTGCTTGCTAGGGCCAACTATGACATTTCTAATTCACACATTGGGACAAATTACATTACCCACATAGTGCACATACAGTGTGTACTGATAAATAGGTTGTCTTCATTGGTTATAATTTACTTACGGACACTGCTCTATTAATGGCCGCAGGAACATCAATTGGTCCTTATACCGGTATGGCTTTTTCTTTGAAGTGCCGGAGCCACTGCATCCTTGCAGAATTCCCTTACGGAATTGGTCCCGGCAGCTCCTCCAGCGACTCTTTACTTCAGAAACTTGCAATAAAAATGGAAATAAAATAAAATTACCACAAAATAACAAATTGCAGAGGATACATGCCATGTGCTATGCTAAAAGGGAGGACAGATATAATCACACATGTATACATTATCCAATTTTTACTTACCAAGCCTCTCTCGTCTGTGGGCATTCCTACTGTCCCAAACTGTGGAAAAAATTTCTTTCGCAATTTCGGTCCAAGCGTCTTCTTTCTTGTAACGGTCCAGATATTCATCAGACCTACTATCCCAAATACATGGCCACTCCTTCACCATGCTGATTAATTTGAGGACATCCATGTCTTTTGGGGCCTTTGGCATCTTTACTTTGGCTCCGCAAGAGAAGTCTCACAAGTAAATACCTCTCCCCTGCAGTGCCTGCAGACTGACACCTTTGAAGTTCACTTCCTGTCTTTCAAATCCATTCCCTGTTGCTAAGTTACTTGCGTTTACAACGCAACGCAACGCAACAATCTGGATGCAATGCGTTTTTCCCTGAAGCTCCATTCACTTCTATGGGGCCTGCGTTGCGTGAGAAACGCACAATATAGAGCATGCTGCGATTTTCACGCAACGCACAAGTGATGCGTGAAAAACAACGCTCATGTGCACAGCCCCATAGAAATGAATGGGTCAGGATTCAGTGCGGGTGCAGTGCGTTCACCTCCCGCATCGCACCCGCGCGGAAAACTCGCTCGTGTGAAAGGGGCCTAAAGGTCTACAACTAATCAAAGCACCTGCCCAAGATTTATCAAGAGAAGAATTTGTCAGAGAATGGGAAGAACTCCTTTTGGTACAATCATGTGCATTGGTAGAACTGATTGTAAAACGGAGATCTGAAATCCTGACAAATCTATCTGAAAAAATCTCTAAACTTAAAAATATAGTAGATAACTTATCGAAAAATGAGATATACAATATGTGGCAGGATAGACTCTGTAAAAGTTTAGACAGAATGGAACAAGATATAATGTTGAAAAAAAGAAAAAATATAAAAATATATCCAAACCCAGGAAAAATGAGACCCAACATAATAGGGCAGATTCTACAAGAGAAATACATGATCTCATACGATATGATCATGATGAACATAACAGATATAATATACCTATTCAGAACCGATTTGAGACCCTAGCACAACATTCTTTTTTAGATCAGACTCCCCCACATCATCCACCAAAAATCAGACGCAGACAGTCGCGCTCACCGGATCAAGGGACAACGACACCAACCCCAAACAGGCCACCATACAATTTGAGACAAAGGACCTCACCTCAGAATAAGGGAAGACAGATATATGAGAAAACCCATTTGAGAAAATACGACTCACAGCCGCACAATGCACAGAACAATTATGCCCAAGACACCCAAGCACAATATCATAAAAAATATTCCTCAAAACCAAAAAGACAAGAAGAGGAAAAAAGAAAACAAGAGCACAGAGGACACTATTAGACACAGACCAAAGTAATATTATCAATTTGAGTCAAACTGATTAAAATTCGCACCCACTACCAAATTAAACAAATTTGATGTCTATATAGGCATACAAAAATTTATACAAAAAATATGCTTGAAAAAGTATTTTTTTTTAAATCCTATCACTGCAGACACTGAAGTAAAGGATCCATTTATACATACCCAATTGAGGGACAAATCAAAAAAAATCCCTAGGGCTGAAATCAGCCCGGAAATTATGGCTTTTCAAAAAAACGTAGAGACAGATCTAGGTTTTGAACAGCATTCCTTATCAAAACATTATAAAGCGTTCCACAACAAAGACCCATCGACACTTACCTTTACAGCTTGGGAAAAAGTGAGAAAACAATGGATGGGGAGGAGACCATATCATTTATGTCAAGAAGGGAATCCAGGAGATTTTTTTAGTTTGATACTTTGATACCTAACGTTCTGAATGCGGAAATGGAGCTCTTGAGGTTATTGTAGAAATGGGATGGGTGCACTTCATGGACGTGACATCATGGTCCGGATGTTTACCAGCACCCCGATCTCGTCTCCATGGGAGGTCCCCATCCCCAATATTCATCAATCTATTGTAGGACCAACTCCGGGATGATTTTTACATCTGTAATGGAAAAATAGAAAATGAGTTTATTTAGGGATGAATTTATATCTAGAAAAAAATAAAAAGAGAATAAATATAGAGATATCAAGGAAATAAGGAGTATTTCTTTCTAGTCTATAATTATGCAATATTAGTAATAAAAAGCAGTTTATATACTTTGGGAGATTGGAAAAAATATATTACTCAATTTACACAAAAAACGCATTGGAAATAAGAAAGCGGGAACTCTAATACTATTTCATAAATCCTGGAAATTCAGGATTTTGCAACATACTACTGACGAAGAGGGGAGATGGCAAGTGGCGACTATATAATCCTCAGGTGAGGAATTATGTCTGGTTAATGTATATGGCCCAAATGGTGAAAATGTCAAGTTTTATAGTTCACTATGCTCACGTATTGGATTGATCCAAAAGCACAATGTCATAGTTGGGGGAGACATGAATACAGTCATGAATAAGGGTGAGGACAGAAAGCCTGTGAAAAATCTGGAAAAAGGGAATTCAGGAAGAGAGAAAGCTCTGGAGAATTTGGCACGAGACAATGACCTCATTGATCCCTGGAGAATTCAGAAACCGGAAGGGCGAGAATTTACTTTTTATTCAGCGCCCAATGGGTCATGGTCACGAATTGATTATTTTTTAATATCTGCTGGTATGCATGGAAAAATCCATAACTCCAAAATTCTAGATATGGTTATATCTGACCATGCGCCGATTTAACTAGATTTGAGGGACCAGATTCGCAAAGGTTCAGATTATATCTGGCGAGTTCCATCATTCCTGGGGGGAAATGATAACTTCATAGATCTATTAAAGGGGTGGCAGATGGAATTTACAGCAGACAACGCACAACATTACGATAATCCTATACTTTTATGGGATACAGAAAAAGCAGTGTTGAGAGGAAAAATTATATCATATGTCCATTCACTAAAAGCAAGAACAACCAAATAAACTAGGTGAGGTCACGGAATCACTAAGGAAGAATTATTCGACCTTTCTCCTTTATCATTCTGAGAAGCACAAATTAGATTGGGCAATGGCCCAAAAAAACTATGAGCTATGGTATAATAGGTGGGAAAATATGTACAGATCTCAAAAGGAGTCTAAATTATTTACTTATGGAAATAAATCTGGCAGACTGTTAGCTAGACTGTCTAGAGTACCAAGAGGTCCCACATATATTCCCACAGTCTCATATGAACAGGGAGGGAGCCAAAGTGACCCAGAAAAGGTTTTAGAGATATTCAGGAAATACTATCAGAACCTTTATGAGGTGGATACTCAGGCCCAAACACCTATGATAAATTTATTAGACCAAGTAAATGTCCCAAAACTCCTAGATAGTCAACTAGAGGAACTAAATAAACCGATATCTATGGAGGAGGTCTCTGACCCTATTAAATCCCTACCGTCAGGAAAGTCGCCTGGGCCAGATGGGTACACAGGGGAATTCTACAAAGTACTAAGAGAAGAATTAATGCATATTTTGAGGGAAGGTTTTAATAAAGTGCTGTGTGGTCAGGTACCTTCGTTAACCAATAATACATCTCACGTTCGCCTTTTACCAAAGCCTGGAAAGGATCCTCTTTTGCCATCTACATACAGGCCAATATCCCTAATAAATGTTGACCCAAAAATTTTCTCAAAAATTATGGCTAATAGATTGGCTAATATGTTGCCGGACCTGATAGGACCTTCACAGGTAGGCTTTGTAAAAGGAAGATTGGCAGTTTTCAACATAAGACGAGTAATGGCAGTGCTAAGACTATGCCAATAGGCAACAAACAAATTCTGGTTCCATGGCTTTGTTGATGATAGATGCCGAGAAGGCATTCGACAATATGAGCTGGGATTGGTTGATGAGGGTCCTAGACTCCATGAATGTTAGGGGGGCATTCAGAGCATACTTATCGGCGTTATATACAGACCCAAAAGCGCAAGTAGCATTACCGGGGTTTTTATCGAAATCCTTTCCGTTACTAAAAGGAACTAGACAGGGGTGTCCCCTTTCCCCACTTTTGTTTAACATAGCAATATAACCTCTCGCAAGATACCTAGAACAATCTGATGTATTTGAGGAGATTCAAATAGGTACACAGGAAGTAAAAATATCTCTCTTTGCTGATGACATTATAATCTTCTTGGCTAACCCCCAAAAAGACATAGGCAAAATAATTGAAGTAATAGAAGACTTTGGGAAGGCGTCGGGTTTTCAAATCAACACTAGTAAATGCTATACATAGGGGCACCGGACCCGAGAAGGCCAAAGGTTTTCCAGGTAAGCCCAATTTCAATAGCCAAACAATACATAACGTACCTGGGAATTAAAATTGGGCACTCAACCCACTCACTTTATAACCTGAACTATACACCCCTAAAAAAACAAATTACTCAAGACCTAAATAGGTGGCAAAATTTACCTTTATCACTCCTGGGCAGATGCCATTTGATAAAAATAATCAGTTTCCCTAAATTATTATACCCTATGCAGACCTTACCTATTTTGATACGACACAAAGATATAAAAAGGCTGAATGGTGCTTTTGCACAATTTGTGTGGTAAAAAAAAAGGGCAAGAGTGGCATTAAAAACCTTATTCTTACCTGTGGAAAAAGGAGGAGTGGACTTTCCAGATATAAGACGATACAACTTGGCGAGCTTTTTCAGACATTGCAAAGATTGGCTGGCACAGACATCTCACTATTCTAATACTAAACTAGAAGGAGAATTAGCTCAGGGTTGGGATTTGGGTGCACTTTTACACACCAAATTAGCATTGTTACCCGTAGACATTAAATCTGCGGTGACAGTGACAGACACAATAGTTACTTGGAAGATTGAAAGATAGGGGTGTTGTGTTGTTTCGTCACCTCCTCCATGATGGAGATCCTAGATATCAGATTTTCCCGGAAATGCAGGAAAAATTTGGAATACTTAAGGGACATGAACTTCAGTATTATCAAGTCCTGCATTTTTGTAAAAGCAGATTGAGAGATGTAAGTCGAGAATATTCAGCAAATAGTTTTGATATATTACTCAAACAATTGGGGAATAAGGTGTCACTGTTGGAAATATATAAATATCTGGCCAACTATGTAGGGCAGTGGTGGGCAAACTTTTTTGTCAACTGAGCCAAATATCACCAAAACCACGATTGAAATTTCTTTTGAGAGCCACATTTTTAAAACCTAAAATATATAGGAAGGAAGCGCATGCTGAAGTGAATGGGTCCATGATGCGGGCTGCACACGGCCGTGTGCAGCCCGCATCATGGACCCATTCACTTCAATGGGTCCAGGTTCAGGGATATGAGTGCTGCAGAGTGCTTCCATAGTGCTTCTGGCTGTGCCTCCGCAACGCAAAAAAGTAGTGCATGTGCTGTTCAGCTTCTGTGGATGATGCACTGTTAAGCATCTGTGGATGACGCACCGTTAAACATCTGTGGATGACGCACTGTTATGTATCTGTGGATGAAGCACTGTAAAGCTTCTGTGGATGACCCACTGCTAAGCATCTGTGGATGACCCACTGTAAAGCTTCTGTGGATGATGCACTGTTATGGGGGATCTGTGGATGGTGCTGTTATGTGGGGGATCTGTGGATGGCGCTGTTATGTGGGGGTCTGTGGATGGCGCTGTTATGTGGGGGATCTGTGGATGACGCTGTTATGTGAAGGATCTGTGGATGACGCTGTTATGTGAAGGATCTGTGGATGACGCTGTTATGTGGGGGATCTGTGGAGGACGCTGTTATGTGGGGGATCTGTGGAGGACACTGTTAGGGGGATCTGTGGAGGACACTGTTATGGGGTGGATCTGTGGATGGCACTGTTATGGGGTGGATCTGTGGATGGCACAGTTATGGGGTGGATCTGTGGATGGCACTGTTATAGGCAGGGGATGTGTGCTATGACACATAGGGCCATGAGGGGGGCCAGCATAAGACACACATATAGCATCTTATGCTGGTCCCCCTCATGGCCCTATGTGTCCCCTCATGTGTCCTAAACTGCGCACATAACTGACTTTGCGTGTTAAGTTTTTTTACTACTGTCTGAACTGTGAAACAATCTCTCTCCTATTGATAAAATGGCCAGCCTCTGTACTCACTTTCACTATGAATGCATGGTAGCGAGCGGGCCGGCCGGTGTTCTGCCACTTTTCTATACCCAGACAAAAGTCTATACCCGGAAGTGATGTAGCTACACTGGAAGCCGCCCCGACTGCAGTGCATTCATAGTGACAGTAAGTACAGAGGCTGGCCATATTATCAATAGGAAAGAGCTTGTTTCAGAGTTCAGACAGTAGTAAAAAAAACTTTACACACAAAGCCAGTTATGTACCCCTTCATATATAATTTTCGGGTCCGCAAAATCGCATTTATCGATTATTCGTGATTCGATTATTCGCAATTCGATTATTGCGCAGCAAAGAGCTGAATAGAAGTGTCTAAAGAGCCGCTTGTGGCTCGCGAGACGCACTTTGCCGACCACTGATGTAGGGGATGGAAGACGTTATTGGGGGAGGAGGAAGATTGGAAGGATAAAATCATTCATGGGTGGTTGAGAACTAGGAAAGCAGTAGCGTGTGAAGGATGGAGGGAGTCGCAATTAAAATTGATTCACAGGGCAATATATGCCTTTAGCATTCCAGGCTCAGGCGTCAACAGGAACAGATTGACCGAATGTCCAAAATGTAGTACTCCTAAAGCTAATCTTGATCACTGTATTTGGCTTTGCCCAAAGGTACATCTATTTTGGGAGTGGATCTTATCCTGGATCAAAGACACTTGGCAACTAGATTTGCCTTGTGAACCGGGGGTGATACTATTTCTTGTTTTTCTGGAAAGTCTGAAGATCCCAGGGTTAGTGGATGGAGCGATACTTGTAGCTTTGAGATGTCTATTACGCAAATGGTTAGTCCCTCAGACACCATCAGAAGGAGAATTCCAGAATCAAATGAGACACTTTTTACTGATGGATCAACTGGAGGCAGAGGCACATAAAAATCAGAAGTCCACCAGATTCCTCGACAAGTGGAATGCTTTTATTTCTAAAACATTTGTCTGCAGAAGATATTAATACTCTTATGACAAATTTCAAACATACAGAGTGGTATCTGGTTAGAGACTTAAAAGGGTCATTGGGGAATTTGAAGGTAGAATAGAGACATGAAATGTCGGTAATATACTTATAGGTATATAAAATAAGGAGTCATGGCCGTATCCAGATGGAAAAGGGTTAAGGGGTGGGGGGGGGAGGGAAAGATGTTGAGGGATTTATATATGTATGCACTTGTCTATGTAAAATTGATATTATTCCTGGATATATGTATTACTGACGAATTAACTTTTGGATATTATCCATATGCTTCTGGAAATGTTCAACTGAAAAATTTGAATAAAATGTGCGTTTTTTTACATATAGATGCGGAGTTCCGTACATAAAACTAGTAAGAATGCTCTATTAAGATAACACCATCTAATACTCTGATAACCCATCAGTGAAAAATGACAAATGTGTAACATCTATGCCTTAGATATTCACTCATATAATATACAGTATATTTGATAATTATATTATTTTTGGAATGCGCCATAGGCAATGATGTATGTTCATTAAATAACATAACATCATTAAATATATACTATGACAAATAGGAATTATCAATGTATAAATAGTGACCTGATGGCACAAAGGACTGGAGAGTATATGGCATCTTAGGCCATGATCAACTCATGGATTTGAAAAAAAAAATTAAAAAAAATATACAGAAAGGAAATTTGTAACAATCCATGTTCTGTCCAGCAGGGTTAGAAAGTGATTCTAGTTCATTCTGCTAGAGTCAGGGTAATTCTGAAGTGTTTAGTGTGGTTATAACACCATCTAGTGGTGTTAAGTTGTATTACACTTTGTTTGCCTGTTACAAAGACTACTGCATTGTGGGTGGTGCACTGCATTGTAGGAGTGCAAGAAATCCTGGAAAAGAGAAGTCTCCAGTCTCCAGGACACATCAGGGCTGTCCTATGCATGTCTAGTTCTCAAACTCCACCATACTTGCAAAATCATATCTGGTAAGAGACTTCTGTTTCAGGGACATGATGTTATGCACAGCTGTTCATTCAGTTGTAATTTGTTACTCAGGGAGTTATAATTGTTAGATAGGTATGCAATCCTATGTATAGGCAGCCATTTTACCATGTGCTTCACTGTTAATGTAATGTTATAGTACATGCTATCCATGCTTAATACTTATATCTGTTATTTGTAGTCTTGTAGTTTTACCAAACAAATGCACAATCTCTCACTCACGCGCACCGCACAGAGAGTACAACCTGTTGACCAATAAGCAAGTTAGACTACAAATAACAGTCCTCGTATTTGAAAGACAGGAATGGTTTATGCTGAATCTGAGACTGCACACTGTATGAACGTGTAAGAAGACAACAACAATCAGTGTTTTACTGTACAAATAAAAATGTCCTCCTCATATAATCTGCTAAACCTGAGTAAGATATAGAAGCAATGTACTGAAAATATAGAATGATTACAATTTGTTCCTAAGGCTGTTATACTTGTATGTGATATATACTAATGTCTGTCATCATTTGAAAAGTTAAAGAAACAATATAATTGACAACGTTAAAATGATAAGGACACCATATGACAAACGGATAATGAGCCGCATTGATTGTAGCTCCAGGCTAACAAATATAGAAATTGATTTCTTTGTTTATCAAGCACAGATTGAATGTGATTATGTTAGATCAGTTATTTCCACTGTTTGATGCAACATAAAGTCATACTATACCATGGCACATATTAGGCTATTTTATAAGACTTATACCACGACACAAGATTAATCAATTCTATGTTTGAAGTAAATAACAGAACATTTAAAAGCAGCTTATTAGAAAAGGATGAAATCACCAGAGCATCAGGGAGAAAGAGGCAAAGTAAAATGTTGTGAATTCTCAACAGTTGGCTCTGAACGTTCAATAAAAGTTGATATCTTGTGGATATAGTTAAAGGAAATGCATTCATCAGAAAATGACCTATTGTTTAAATCCCATTTTTATATTAGACGCCTATCTGCAGGTCACACTGAGATTATCCGGATAGGGACTAGTGTTGGGCGCGTATATACGAATAGCGAATATTAGTCGCGAATATTGGCACTTTGAGAATTCATGAATATTTAGACTATATGCAATATATTCGTAATTTCTAATATTCTAGTTTTTTTTTTTTTCATCAATAACCTCCCTTCTTGCTTGTGGGCCAATGAGAAGGCTGCAATGTCTTTGTCTGAGCCAATAGGAAAGTTGCCTACCCCTTACTATATAAGAACCTCCCCAGCGACCCTTGTATGCAGTATTTTACAGATTTGAGAGAGACAGCAGAGTTATTGCTGTGCTCTCTGCTTTCATGTGTCATTAAATTAGATAGTTATTTAGCTTATATATATATAATACAGATAGTTAGTGGGAGATACATAGTGCTGTATGTATGTATGCTACATACATAGATACATACATAGCGCTGTGATGTCACAAGTTCACAACAATACTTAGTGCACCAATCACTAATAAGTAGTCAGACATGTTAAAATGTGAAGTTGCATGTATTGCGCCAAAATATTTGCATCATATTCGCGATTTTGCAAATGCGAATATATTGGAGCACCCTATCTGCATATAAAGCTATTGTAATGTTCTGCTGTGCCAACCATTTTCTCTAGTCTCAGGAAACTTCTAGCAGCTTGAAAAATGTAGCTATAGTGACCCACGCCTGTATTTCGCACGCATTACGCGAATATTACATTGCCGATTTTTCGCAATCAAGAAAATAATCTGGAATTCGTGAATATATATGACGAATATTCTACCAAATATTTTCAAAATATCGCAAATTTGAAAATTGCCCCTGTCGATCTTCACTAATTCAGTAAATTAAACTTAATTGACAGAGATGGCCTCCATCACGCTTTAGTCATTAGTATATCAATCTATTTCTTTTTCTTGCCCATAAGATTTGCATCTGGATGTTCGGGTTCGAGAAGTTCGGCCGAACTTCCCGGAAATGTTCGGGTTCGGGATCCGAACCCGATCCGAACTTCGTCCCGAACCCGAACCCCATTGAAGTCAATGGGGACCCGAACTTTTCGGCACTAAAAAGGCTGTAAAACAGCCCAGGAAAGGGCTAGAGGGCTGCAAAAGGCAGCAACATGTAGGTAAATCCCCTACAAACAAATGTGGATAGGGAAATGAATTAAAATAAAAATTTAATAAATAAAAATTAACCAAAATCAATTAGCGAGAGGTCCCATAGCAGAGAATCTGGCTTCCCGTCACCCACCACTGGAACAGTCCATTCTCAGATATTTAGGCCCCGGAACCCAGGCAGAGGAGAGAGGTCCCGTAACAGAGAATCTGGCTTCATGTCAGCAGAGAATTAGTCTGCATGTCATAGCAGAGAATGAGGCTTCACGTCACCCACCACTGCAACAGTCCATTGGCATATATTTAGGCCCAGCACCCAGGCAGAGGAGAGAGGTCCCGTAACAGACAATCTGGCTTCATGTCAGCAGAGAATTAGTTTGCATGTCATAGCAGAGAATGAGGCTTCACGTCAGCCACCACTGCAACAGTCCATTGGCATATATTTAGGCCCAGCACACAGGCAGAGGAGAGAGGTCCTGTAACAGACAATCTGGCTTCATGTCAGCAGAGAATTAGTCTGCATGTCATAGCAGAGAATGAGGCTTCACGTCAGCCACCACTGCAACAGTCCATTGGCATATATTTAGGCCCAGCACACAGGAGAGAGAGGTCCCGTAACAGACAATCTGGCTTCATGTCAGCAGAGAATCAGTCTGCATGTCATAGCAGAGAATGAGGCTTCACGTCAGCCACCACTGCAACAGTCCATTGGCATATATTTAGGCCCAGCACACAGGCAGAGGAGAGAGGTCCCGTAACAGACAATCTGGCTTCATGTCAGCAGAGAATCAGTCTGCATGTCATAGCAGAGAATCAGGCTTCACGTCACCCAACATTGGAACAGTCCATTGGCATATATATCTAGGCCCCGGCACCCAGACAGAGGAGAGGTTCATTCAACTTTGTGTAGCCTCGCAATATAATGGTAAAATGAAAATAAAAATAGGATTGAATGAGGAAGTGCCCTGGAGTCCAATAATATATGGTTAAGGGGAGGTAGTTAATGTCTAATCTGGACAAGGGACGGACAGATCCTGTGGGATCCATGCCTGGTTCATTTTTATGAACGTCAGCTTGTCCACATTGGCTGTAGACAGGCGGCTGCGTTTGTCTGTAATGACGCCCCCTGCCGTGCTGAATACACGTTCAGACAAAACGCTGGCCGCCGGGCAGGCCAGCACCTCCAAGGCATAAAAGGATAGCTCTGGCCACGTGGACAATTTAGAGACCCAGAAGTTGAATGGGGCCGAACCATCAGTCAGTACGTGGAGGGGTGTGCACATGTACTGTTCCACCATGTTAGTGAAATGTTGCCTCCTGCTAACACGTTGCGTATCAGGTGGTGGTGCAGTTAGCTGTGGCGTGTTGACAAAAGTTTTCCACATCTCTGCCATGCTAACCCTGCCCTCAAAGGAGCTGTCATTGACACAGCTGCCTTGGCGACCTCTTGCTCCTCCTCTGCCTTGGCCTTGGGCTTCCACTTGTTCCCCTGTGACATTTGGGAATGCTCTCAGTAGCGCGTCTACCAACGTGCGCTTGTACTCGCGCATCTTCCTATCACGCTCCAGTGCAGGAAGTAAGGTGGGCACATTGTCTTTGTAGCGTGGATCCAGCAGGGTGGCAACCCAGTAGTCCGCACAGGTTAAAATGTGGGCAACTCTGCTGTCGTTGCGCAGGCACTGCAGCATGTAGTCGCTCATGTGTGCCAGGCTGCCCAGGGGTAAGGACAAGCTGTCCTCTGTGGGAGGCGTATCATCATCGTCCTGCCTTTCCCCCCAGCCACGCACCAGTGATGGACCCGAGCTGCGTTGGGTGCCACCCCGCTGTGACCATGCTTCATCCTCATCCTCCTCCACCTCCTCCTCATCCTCGTCCTCCTCGTCCTCCAGTAGTGGGCCCTGTCTGGCCACATTTGTACCTGGCCTCTGCTGTTGCCAAAAACCTCCTTCTGAGTCACTTCGAAGAGACTGGCCTGAAAGTGCTAAAAATGACCCCTCTTCCTCCTCCTCCTCCTCCTCCTGGGCCACCTCCTCTTGCATCATCGCCCTAAGTGTTTTCTCAAGGAGACATAGAAGTGGTATTGTAACGCTGATAACGGCGTCATCGCCACTGGCCATGTTGGTGGAGTACTCGAAACAGCGCAACAGGGCACACAGGTCTCGCATGGAGGCCCAGTCATTGGTGGTGAAGTGGTGCTGTTCTGTAGTGCGACTGACCCGTGCGTGCTGCAGCTGAAACTCCACTATGGCCTGCTGCTGCTCGCACAGTCTGTCCAGCATGTGCAAGGTGGAGTTCCACCTGGTGGGCACGTCGCATATGAGGCGGTGAGCGGGAAGGCCGAAGTTACGCTGTAGCGCAGACAGGCGAGCAGCAGCAGGATGTGAACGCCGGAAGCGCGAACAGACGGCCCGCACTTTATGCAGAAGCTCTGACATGTCGGGGTAGTTGTGTATGAACTTCTGCACCACCAAATTCAGCACATGCGCCAAGCAAGGGATGTGCGTCAAATTGGCTAGTCCCAGAGCTGCAACGAGATTTCGCCCATTATTACACACACCACCAGGCCGGGCTTGAGGCTCACCGGCAGCAACCACTCGTCGGTCTGTTGTTCTATACCCCGCCACAACTCCTGTGCGGTGTGGGGCCTGTCCCCCAAACATATGAGTTTCAGAATGGCCTGCTGACGTTTACCCCGGGCTGTGCTGAAGTTGGTGGTGAAGGTGTGTGGCTGACTGGATGAGCAGGTGGAAGAAGAGGAGGAGGAAGCCGAGAAGGAGGAGGTGGCAACAGGAGGCAAAGAATGTTGCCCTGCGATCCTTGGCGGCGGAAGGACGTGCGCCAAACAGCTCTCCGCCTGGGGCCCAGCTGCCACTACATTTACCCAGTGTGCAGTTAGGGAGATATAGCGTCCCTGGCCATGCTTACTGGTCCACGTATCTGTGGTTAGGTGGACCTTGCTACAGATGGCGTTGCGCAGTGCACACTTGATTTTATCGGATACTTGGTTGTGCAGGGAAGGCACGGCTCTCTTGGAGAAGTAGTGGCGGCTGGGAACAACATACTGTGGGACAGCAAGCGACATGAGCTGTTTGAAGCTGTCTGTGTCCACCAGCCTAAATGACAGCATTTCATAGGCCAGTAGTTTAGAAATGCTGGCATTCAGGGCCAGGGATCGAGGGTGGCTAGGTGGGAATTTACGCTTTCTCTTAAATGTTTGTGAGATGGAGAGCTGAATGCTGCCGTGTGACATGGTTGAGACGCTTGGTGACGGAGGTGGTGGTGGTGGTGTTGGTGGTACATCCCCTGTTTGCTGGGCGGCAGGTGCCAACGTTCCTCCAGAGGCGGAGGAAGAGGCCGAGGCGGCAGCAGCAGAAGAGGCCGAGGCGGCAGCAGCAGAAGAGGTAGCAGGGGGAGCCTGAGTGACTTCCTTGGTTTTAAGGTGTTTACTCCACTGCAGTTCATGCTTTGCATGCAGGTGCCTGGTCATGCAGGTTGTGCTCAGGTTCAGAACGTTAATGCCTCGCTTCAGGCTCTGATGGCACAGCGTGCAAACCACTCGGGTCTTGTCGTCAGCACATTGTTTGAAGAAGTGCCATGCCAGGGAACTCCTTGAAGCTGCCTTTGGGGTCCTCGGTCCCAGATGGCGGCGGTCAGTAGCAGGCGGAGTCTCTTGGCGGCGGGTGTTCTGCTTTTGCCCACTGCTCCCTCTTTTGCTACGCTGTTGGCTCGGTCTCACCACTGCCTCTTCCTCCGAACTGTGAAAGTCAATGGCACGACCTTCATTCCATGTGGGGTCTAGGACCTCATCGTCCCCTGCATCGTCTTCCACCCAGTCTTGATCCCTGACCTCCTGTTCAGTCTGCACACTGCAGAAAGACGCAGCAGTTGGCACCTGTGTTTCGTCATCATCAGAGACATGCTGAGGTGGTATTTCCATGTCCTCATCATCAGGAAACATAAGTGGTTGTGCGTCAGTGCATTCTATGTCTTTCACCGCTGGGGAAGGGCTAGGTGGATGCCCTTGGGAAACCCTGCCAGCGGAGTCTTCAAACAGCATAAGAGACTGCTGCATAACTTGAGGCTGAGACAGTTTCCCTGGTATGCATGGGGGTGATGTGACAGACTGATGGGGTTGGTTTTCAGGCGCCATCTGTGCGCTTTCTGCAGAAGACTGGGTGGGAGATAATGTGAACGTGCTGGATCCACTGTCGGCCACCCAATTGACTAATGCCTGTACTTGCTCAGGCCTTACCATCCTTAGAACGGCATTGGGCCCCACCATATATCGCTGTAAATTCTGGCGGCTACTGGGACCTGAGGTAGTTGGTACACTAGGACGTGTGGATGTGGCAGAACGGCCACGTCCTCTCCCAGCACCAGAGGGTCCACTAACACCACCACGACCATGTCCACGTCCGCGTCCCTTACTAGATGTTTTCCTCATTGTTATGGTTCACCACAACAACAAAAATATTATTTGGCCCAATGTATTGTATTCAAATTCAGCGGGATATAAATTTGAGGCCTAGTATTTAGGCGCTGGGTGACCGGTATGGATTTACTGACAGAATTAGACTTGGAAATGCACAGTAGCGGGTGTGTGAAGTTATTCTGAATGACCCTATGTGCACCTTAATTATTATATACCCTTTTAGGGATAGATTTCAAATAGCTCTGATATAGCAGAAACCACTAAATTATGAAATTGCTAAATTGGGAATTGTATTTCTACCCAGAACAAAAAATGTGCTTTGACGGACACTAAATAACTTTCCCAGCCACAACAGGACAGCGGTAACGAGAGATTTAGCGGGATATAAATTTGAGGCCTAGTATTTAGGCGCTGGGTGACAGGTATGGGTTTAGTGACAGAATTAGACTTGGAAATGCACAGTAGCGGGTGTGTGAAGTTATTCTGAATGACCCTATGTGCACCTTCAATATGATCTACCCTTTTAGGGATAGATTTCAAATAGCTCTGATACAGCAGAAACCACTACATTTTTAAATTGCTAAATTGGGAATTGTTTTTCAACCCAGAACAAAAAATGTGCTTTGACGGACACTAAATAACTTTCCCAGCCACAACAGGACAGCGGTAACGAGAGATTTAGCGGGATATAAATTTGAGGCCTAGTATTTAGGCGCTGGGTGACAGGTATGGGTTTAGTGACAGAATTAGACTTGGAAATGCACAGTAGCGGGTGTGTGAAGTTATTCTGAATGACCCTATGTGCACCTTGAATATTATATACCCTTTTAGGGATAGATTTCAAATAGCTCTGATATAGCAGAAACCACTAAATTATGAAATTGCTAAATTGGGAATTGTATTTCAACCCAGAACAAAAAATGTGCTTTGACGGACACTAAATAACTTTCCCAGCCACAACAGGACAGCGGTAACGAGAGATTTAGCGGGATATAAATTTGAGGCCTAGTATTTAGGCGCTGGGTGACCGGTATGGATTTAGTGACAGAATTAGACTTGGAAATGCACAGTAGCGTGTGTGTGAAGTTATTCTGAATGACCCTATGTGCACCTTGAATATTATATACCCTTTTAGGGATAGATTTCAAATAGCTCTGATATAGCAGAAACCACTAAATTATGAAATTGCTAAATTGGGAATTGTACTTCAACCCAGAACAAAAAATGTGCTTTGACGGACACTAAATAACTTTCCCAGCCACAACAGGACAGCGGTAACGAGAGATTTAGCGGGATATAAATTTGAGGCCTAGTATTTAGGCGCTGGGTGACCGGTATGGATTTAGTGACAGAATTAGACTGGGATATGGCCAAAAAATAACCACACTATTGCTGGTTAAATGCACTTGGTGACGGGCGCAGCTTGCCCCTGATGTAGTATATGGCCAAAAAATGAACAGACTATTGCTGGTTAAATGCACTTGGTGTCACAGCTTGACGAACCACACTACTGAGGGTTAAATGCACTTGGTGACGGGCGCAGCTTGCCCCTGATGTAGTATATGGCCAAAAAATGAACAGACTATTGCTGGTTAAATGCTCTTGGTGACGGGCGCAGCTTGCCCCTGATTTAGTATATGGCCAAAAAATGAACAGACTATTGCTGGTTAAATGCACTTGGTGTGATAGCTTGACCAACCACACTACTGAGGGTTAAATGCACTTGGTGACGGGCGCAGCTTGCCCCTGATGTAGTATATGGCCAAAAAATGAACAGACTATTGCTGGTTAAATGCACTTGGTGACGGGCGCAGCTTGCCCCTGATTTAGTATATGGCCAAAAAATGAACAGACTATTGCTGGTTAAATGCACTTGGTGTGATAGCTTGACCAACCACACTACTGAGGGTTAAATGCACTTGGTGACGGGCGCAGCTTGCCCCTGATGTAGTATATGGCCAAAAAATGAACAGACTATTGCTGGTTAAATGCACTTGGTGTCACAGCTTGACGAACCACACTACTGAGGGTTAAATGCACTTGGTGACGGGCGCAGCTTGCCCCTGATGTAGTATATGGCCAAAAAATAAACAGACTATTGCTGGTTAAATGCACTTGGTGTGACAGCTTCACCCTGATGTAGGCTTTAGCCAAAAAACAACCACACCATTGAGGGTTAAATGCACTTGGTGACAGGCGCAGCTTGCCCCTGATTTAGTATATGGCCAAAAAATGAACAGACTATTGCTGGTTAAATGCACTTGGTGTGACAGCTTCACCCTGATGTAGGCTTTAGCCAAAAAACAACCACACCATTGAGGGTTAAATGCACTTGGTCGCAGCTTGGATGCACTTGGTCGCAGCACCGCACAAGACACAAAATAGCCGCCGATCACCCCAGAAAAAAGTGACTGACAAACGGTCTGGGCAGCCTAAAAACAGTGAGTGAGCATTTGAATTTCAGCAGCTCAATGATGCACAGCTGCAGATCGATCGATTAATCAAGTGAAGTCCTTTGGAGGAGTTAATCTGCCTAATCTCGCCCTACTGTCGCATCCGCAACCTCTCCCTACGCTAATCAGAGCAGAGTGACGGGCGGCGCTATGTGACTCCAGCTTAAATAGATGCTGGGTCA
Organism: Bufo gargarizans; assembly: GCF_014858855.1. Lineage (NCBI taxonomy): Eukaryota > Metazoa > Chordata > Amphibia > Anura > Bufonidae > Bufo > Bufo gargarizans. The sequence goes on along the minus strand of NC_058080.1, from coordinate 135,121,474 downwards.
CATGGTGCTCTGGCCAATCACAGCCATGCCAATAGTAGGCATGGCTGTGACTGCCTCTTGGGGCAAGTAGTATGCCGCTTGTTGATTGGCTGCTTTGCAGCCTTTCAAAAAGCGCCAAGAAAGCGTCACAAAAGCGCCAAGAAAGCGACGAACACCGAACCCGAACCCGGACTTTTACGAAAATGTCCGGGTTCGGGTCCGTGTCACGGACACCCCAAATTTCGGTACCAACCCGAACTATACAGTTCGAGTTCGCTCATCCCTACATTTGGACTATGATCATCTTTCAACCTATATTCAAGGCAACAACTGATATTGCTGCTGGACCGGCCATAATAGCCCCAATGCGTGCTATCTCACTGATATTTACCTGAACGGAGAAGCCGGATTGCTTCATTACAATTCCCTATTCAGGGAATTCCAGGGGACGTGGTTAAGCCCACAAGCACCAGGGAATACCTCCCCATCCCCACCCCCTTCACTTCCTGTATAGAGATGATGTAATGAGTGGGCTGAGATATGTGATGCACATTTGGGGTGAAGGAATAACACATTCCGTGATCTTAAAGCTCCATGTGTGATGCTAAAGCTATTGCGGCCACTGCGGCCCTGCTCCTTAGCTGCATGTACCAGTGTGCTAGGAGGCATGTTTACAACCAAGCTCCTGGCTCTTTACCACGCCAGGACTTAACTTTCACTTTACTTCCCCAAGGGTGCCCTGATGAGTTTAGGCCAAACAGCCCAAGGAAATGTGTTGGGACACAACTGGACATTAATGATTATATTGCTAGATATCCCTTGTCCTGATCCCTATACAGAGCTGGGATCTTTTATAAGGGCGCAGAAGGGAGTCCTAGTAAGAAACAAGTATGGCTAAGAGGGGTCACCTTTGTCAGGGAGAATGCTCCGCTACCTAAGCATAATGCATAGCTCAGGTCAAGTAGGAGCACTTTAGGGAAAGCTACCTGGCTCTGTGTGTGGGCGACCTACCCTACATCATTTACTGCCGGCTTTAATTGAATGGGCACACAGGAAGTGGTAAGAGCATTCATTTTTATGAGTGCACTGGTATAATGTTTGCACTGTTCTATATTGCACATATGTTATATTGATCTAACGATTTTGGGTGCTTCATCTTTTAAACTGTTTAATGAAAGTTTTATAACTAGACAAGACTACCACCAACCATTGTAAAGTTATACACATTTTTATATTAGATATATTTATTTAGAATTTTGGTGAGTTTTTTTTATTTTTCCATGTTACTGTTAATAATAATAATAATCATAATAATAATAATAATTTCAGCTATAGGCCATAGACGTAATCGACAGGAGATGACCCCATTGACTATGGTAGGGTGCTAGACATGCTCTGTAACCTGTGCAGAGTTCAGGAGCAAGCAGATATGCAGTGATATCTTCAATTATGAATTGTGTATCCTGCACTCGCATAAAAAAAGAGATATAGAAAATAAATAGATACATAATTGGATACAGTCATTAGCACATTGAAATAGATACATAAATTGTGCCAATACATTTGGCTAATCTTACTAGCACATCCCTAACAACACAGATCATAGAAAACATGCATATTTTGGAATGCAAAGTCTAACACCTGCAACATTCTAAGGAGCAACTGATAACATTTCCTTAAGCAACTTAATTGGACACTTGACCTTTGGCTAATAGAAAAAAAAAAAAAAAAATAAAATAAATCTTGTATTAAGCTTCTAAAACAATTATAATATATTTTTGTTACGCACACAGTAACCAGACAAGATGGAGGAAAACCAAATGGCAGACAAAATAGTTCGACAACCTAATACTGTACCTAGTGAAAAATTGTAGGATACATACATTTTTATTAAATATAGTTAGTGACATGGAAGAATTAAAAAGCAAATTTTTGACATGAAACCATGATTTAAACAATAAGAATACTGGGCACTCTCACTTTATGTAGAATCATACAATTTATTAAACATATAGACGCATAATCATGACTTATAAAACAATATATCTGGACATTGGTAAGATTTATAAAACACTAAAATACTACCTAAAATTGTACAATAAATCGCTAAATAATAAAATACCATTTATAAAATACGATTTATTGTACAATTTTAGGTAGTATTTTAGTGTTTTATAAATCTTACCAATGTCCAGATATATTGTTTTATAAGTCATGATTATGCGTCTATATGTTTAATAAATTGTATGATTCTACATAAAGTGAGAGTGCCCAGTATTCTTATCTTTACTTTGTTCAATTGTCAGAGGAAGGGCGGATCCTCTTTACTGTGAGCACCTCCACCTGATTTTATTCACTCCTGTGCATCACACAAGCTAACTTTATGATTTAAACAATAGGTAATTTTTTGATTCCCTGTAAATAAGCCTGTGATGCCCCTGAAAATAAGAAAAGGTCCTTAATAGGAACAGAGAAAACTGCTGCAAAACAATAATAGAGATCAGCACCCCCAGGCTTTTACTCTGCTGTGTATGTAATCCATATATCTATATATGAGATACTGTATATATTGGTGGTGCTCAATATAGACCTCGTGGGTCAAGACAAAGCTCTACCCAGTGTGAAATGGCTTTCGTCTGAGCATACCCTGTCCCGTTACTATTTTTTGTTTTTAAGTGATGAAATATAGGAGTTTTTTTTTATACCAGAGTGCTACAATCATCTTTTTTTTTATTATATTGAATCCAATAAACTTGTTTATTAATAAATAAATGCATGTGAGCAGGACATCACTCTTTTTGTGTATGTTAGTAGTATATTTAAAGTTTAACTGCTATTCAATTTATTTTTATTTTTTTGGTGTAGAGACAGTTATAACAGCAAAGGATGAACGGACCAGTTCAGACCGAACCGGGTTCAGTCCGAACTTTGCTATTTTTTAGACGGCAGACAGGTTTGTGTCAGACGAATGCACTAAAATGGTGCATAGCGCCATTTTAGTGCACATATTGGCAAGAAAAAGCACTAGGGAGGAAGAGGAAGGGTTTTCACAAGACCCTGAGAGGAAGTGTTGGGGGAGGAGGGCTTGTTCTTATAGGCTGCCAGACAGCCTGGATGAGCCAATCAGTTCTGCAGCAGGCAGGGAGGTGCCCTAGCAGAATGAGCAGAACACCATCAGGGACAGTCAGAAATTAATCAAGCTTATTCCCAGGGAGAGTGAAGGGAAAGGCTAGCATTATAAAAAAAGAATCATTTGTGTTTTGTACAACAAAGAGAAGCAGGGCAGCAGACAGACAGGGAAAGACAGAACCTGTGGCTGACTGCACATCCTATCAGAAGTGCAGTTGCACCTCAAAAGCAGCTACCTGCAAGCAAATACCCCCTCCCATTTACACAGAGGGAAAAAAAGCTGTCTGGTTTGAAGCTGTTTGGGAGCTGCACTTATACATTCAGACAAACAAAGCGGTTTTGTGAGCGTTCACGTGTTTCATTTCAAGTGTATGTTTGTATTAAGTGTGTGACTTTAGATTATGTGACTTCAGATTCAGGGACTTTAGGAGTGGACTACATTAAACCAGGTCCTTATCACTGCATTGTATTGTATTTTTCTTGCATAATCCCCATTTAGTATGAGTTCCATTATGGACAGTGCAGTCCAGTGTAAATCTTGTCTAATGTATGCAGTCCTGGAACAGCCGTTTGAGGGTGCATATCTTTGTTCAAAATGTGAGCAAATTGCCTGTTTGGAATCGCACATTGCGTATCTAACCGGGCGATTTTCAACACTGAGAAGCGTTGGTAATTTGGAACAGAGTTTGCTGCTCACTGAGCAGGCACTCTATAATGTAGATGTGGAAGAGGGTGGTAGTATGAAGGATCAGGAAAGTGAGGTAGCTTGCTGGGTAACAGTTAGAAAGCACGGTAGAGGGAAGAGTGCCAGAGAGGCTAGACCTGATCTGACACACCCCAACATGTTTGCAAGGTTGCAGATGAGGGGGATGTCAGTTCAGGGAGAGCACTGCTGCAGCCGGACACTTCCTCTGCCAGTCAGGAATGTCAGCTCCAGTAAGCAGGGCACCGGGAGAGCAGAACAGGCGAGATAAGTGCTGGTAGTGGGAGACTCAATTATTAGGGGTACAGATAGGGCAATCTGTCACAAAGACCGGGATTGTCAAATGGTGTGTTGTCTTCCTGGCTCTTGAGTTCAACACATCGCTGATTGGGTTGACAGATTACTGGGAGGGGCTGGAGAAGATCGAGCAGTCATGGTCCATATCGAAACCAATGACAAAGTTAGAGGTAGGTGGTGTCCTTAAAAATTATTTTAGGGATTTAGGTCACAAGCTTAGGGCAAGTACCTCAAAGGTAGTGTTTTCCAAAATACTGTCTGTACCACGAGCCACACAAGAAAGGCAGACAGAGATTAGGGCGGTTAATAAGTGGCTCAAGAACTGGTGTAGGAAGGAGGGGTTTGGGTTCCTGGAGAACTGGGCTGACTTCTCTGTTGGCTACAGGCTGTATCGTAGGGATGGGCTGCACCTCAATGGGGAAGGGGCAGCTGCTTTGGGGTAGAAGATGGCTAGAAGGTTGGAGGAGTGTTTAAACTAGGGGGGGGGGGGTAATTACATTATAGGAGGGGAAGATAGAGACATTGGGCAAGGTAATGGAACTGGGGAAGGAATGGAAGGAGGGACTAGAACAGTTCAGAAGGAAAGGTGTAGGGTAAAAAATATACATAAACCTCTCAATTGTATGTATACTAATGCCAGAAGCCTGACTGATAAAACTGGTGAACTGGAATTAGTGATATGTGAGGAGGACTATGACATAGTGGGAATAACTGAGACATGGCTGGATGATAGCTATAACTGGGCGGTTAATGTACAGGTTACAGTCTGTTTAGAAAGGATCTTCAAAACCAGAGACGGGGAGGGGTCTGCCTTTATGTAAAGTCCTGTCTAAAGCACACACTCTGGGAAGATATAAGTGAGGGACATGAATATGTGGAGTCACTGTGGGTAGAAATACATAGAGGAAAAAACAATAATATAATACTAATAGGAGTTTATTATAAGCCATCTAATATACCAGAGTCCACAGACAATCTACTTCTAAACGAAACAGACGATGTGGCAAATCAAAATGAGGTCATCATTATGGGGGAATTTACTACCCAGATATAGACTGGGAAACTGAAAGCTGTACATCTCATAAAGGAAACAGGTTCTTGCCAATAACCAAAGACAATTACCTTTCCCAACTGGTTCAGGACCCGACTAGAGGAACGGCCACACTGGACTTAGTATTAACCAATAGACTTAACAGAACAACAGATTGGGGTTGACACCTGGGAAATAGTGACCATAAAGTAAATAACTGTCACAGATGTACCAAGACATATGGACATCCGGGCGACAGTGAGTGGCAGGGGATCTGTGAGACTGGCAACACGTAGTTTGATCTGACAGGTTTTTCTTGTGGATTAATAGGTGTCTGTGTTGTTTCTGGTAATTGTCAAACCCCTTGCCTCTAGGCATTGCTAATGTGGTCATTTAACCTTTTTTATTTATAGTTGCTTCACCCACAATTTTGTGCGGTTTATAGTTTCTGTGGTTGTGGATAGTTTGTGGTTGGATCTTGGCTGAGTTCCTGGTGCTTTTATAGCCTCTTTGAAGTTAAGTCTTTCCTTTCCCTTTTGTATTTTGTTTGGGTTCTGTGTGTTGCATTTCCCTATTGTTTGAATTAGGCCTGAAGAAGACTCCTGTTCATCCTTCCTTTTGGAGCCAGGTTCTTATAGGGCTAGATAGGACTCTAGGTATTCCTGAATATGAACTCACCTACCTTTGGGGTCTGTTCATACTGGTAGTCAGTCAGGATTTGGGTTAGGTTGTTCACTAGGAGTTGTCCATCTTCCTTCACAAGTTCTCAGGCCTGATTCCCTGTCCCACCGTTCCTTCCTATGCTCGATGTGATGTTTCCCTCCCACACCGAAGTGTGACAATAACCTTCCAATTGTTATTCAAAAGAGTTTCTTCACGGAGGAACAAAAATACCAAACTTCAAAAAAGCAAAATTTAGCCAACTAAGAGAGGCCATAGGTCTAACTAACTGGGACAAAGTGCTCAAAAATAAAAATACAGCCACAAAATGGGATATTTTTAAAACTATCCTAAAATCTAATAATTAAAATTCTAATTATGGGAATAAAAGATTAACCCTTTCATGACCAAGGGTCATTGATGCCCCAATGTCCAGGTCAAAATTTACAGTTCTGGTATGCACTGTTTTAAATTATAATATCTTTACAAGTGCTTTGCATATCATAACTTTTTTGACTTTATTTTTTCCAAGACACATAGGGTAAATATTTTATTGACTGATTTAATAAATTACTGTGTTTTTTTTATTATTATGAGCAGAGAAATAGTGAAAAAAGTCATTTTTTTAACTTTTTTTTGTTAATTTGGCCACTACAATCCCTTGATTAGTAGTACAAATGCAAATATTGATACCAAAATATATTACCTTACTGATCAGGACATATAGAATATCTGAATTGTGTACGTCGGCCATTCCCAGGGCACTTTATGGCGCCCAGAAGTAAAGGCATACCTTTCAGCTTTAAAGTGCCATTTTTTCCATAGTCCATCAGATAGAAGCATGTTGTCTTTGCAGTGGCCCTATGCAGCCAAAACATAAAAAATCACCCAAAAAGGACACTACTGGGTAAAATAGACATCTTAAAGTATTCAACGAGGGGTATATTGTAAAAATGCCATTTTCCATTTTTTCCCACTTTTTGTTGGAAAATGGAACAAAAAATAAAAAAATTGCATTTTTTCACTTTGCTGCTAATTTAGCCCAAATTACTGCAAACATGCTGCAAGCTATCAAGAAAAAGCACCCCAATATCAATGCAGGAAACTCTCCTGCACAAAATGACACCCCAATTGTGTACGTCGCCCATTCCCAGGGCACTTTATGGCGCCCAGAAGTAAAGGCATACCTTTCAGCTTTAAAGTGCCATTTTTTCCATAGTCCATCAGATAGCAGCATGTTGTCTTTGCAGTGGCCCTATGCCGCCAAAACATAAAAAAACACCCAAAAAGGACACTACTGGGTAAAATAGACATCTTAAAGTATTCAACGAGGGGTATATTGTAAAAATGCCATTTTCCATTTTTTCCCACTTTTTGTTGGAAAATGGAACAAAAAATAAAAAAATAGCATTTTTTCACTTTGCTGCTAATTTAGCCCAAATTACTGCAAACATGCTGCAAGCTATCAAGAAAAAGCACCCCAATATCAATGCAGGAAACTCTCCTGCACAAAATGACACCCCAATTGTGTACGTCGCCCATTCCCAGGGCACTTTATGGCGCCCAGAAGTAAAGGCATACCTTTCAGCTTTAAAGTGCCATTTTTTCCATAGTCCATCAGATAGCAGCATGTTGTCTTTGCAGTGGCCCTATGCAGCCAAAACATAAAAAATCACCCAAAAAGGACACTACTGGGTAAAATAGACATCTTAAAGTATTCAACGAGGGGTATATTGTAAAAATGCCATTTTCCATTTTTTCCCACTTTTTGTTGGAAAATGGAACAAAAAATAAAAAAATTGCATTTTTTCACTTTGCTGCTAATTTAGCCCAAATTACTGCAAACATGCTGCAAGCTATCAAGAAAAAGCACCCCAATATCAATGCAGGAAACTCTCCTGCACAAAATGACACCCCAATTGTGTACGTCACCCATTCCCAGGGCACTTTATGGGGCCCAGAAGTAAAGGCATACCTTTAAGCTTTAAAGTGCCATTTTTTCCATAGTCCATCAGATAGCAGCATGTTGTCTTTGCAGTGGCCCTATGCCGCCAAAACATAAAAAAACACCCAAAAAGGACACTACTGGGTAAAATAGACATCTTAAAGTATTCAACGAGGGGTATATTGTAAAAATGCCATTTTCCATTTTTTCCCACTTTTTGTTGGAAAATGGAACAAAAAATAAAAAAATAGCATTTTTTCACTTTGCTGCTAATTTAGCCCAAATTACTGCAAAAATGCTGCAAGCTATCAAGAAAAAGCACCCCAATATCAATGCAGGAAACTCTCCTGCACAAAATGACACCCCAATTGTGTACGTCACCCATTCCCAGGGCACTTTATGGGGCCCAGAAGTAAAGGCATACCTTTCAGCTTTAAAGTGCCATTTTTTCCATAGTCCATCAGATAGCAGCATGTTGTCTTTGCAGTGGCCCTATGCAGCCAAAACATAAAAAATCACCCAAAAAGGACACTACTGGGTAAAATAGACATCTTAAAGTATTCAACGAGGGGTATATTGTAAAAATGCCATTTTCCATTTTTTCCCACTTTTTGTTGGAAAATGGAACAAAAAATTAAAAAATTGCATTTTTTCACTTTGCTGCTAATTTAGCCCAAATTACTGCAAACATGCTGCAAGCTATCAAGAAAAAGCACCCCAATATCAATGCAGGAAACTCTCCTGCACAAAATGACACCCCAATTGTGTACGTCACCCATTCCCAGGGCACTTTATGGGGCCCAGAAGTAAAGGCATACCTTTCAGCTTTAAAGTGCCATTTTTTCCATAGTCCATCAGATAGCAGCATGTTGTCTTTGCAGTGGCCCTATGCAGCCAAAACATAAAAAATCACCCAAAAAGGACACTACTGGGTAAAATAGACATCTTAAAGTATTCAACGAGGGGTATATTGTAAAAATGCAATTTTCCATTTTTTCCCACTTTTTGTTGGAAAATGGAACAAAAAATAAAAAAAATTGCATTTTTTCACTTTGCTGCTAATTTAGCCCAAATTACTGCAAACATGCTGCAAGCTATCAAGAAAAAGCACCCCAATATCAATGCAGGAAACTCTCCTGCACAAAATGACACCCCAATTGTGTACGTCGCCCATTCCCAGGGCACTTTATGGCGCCCAGAAGTAAAGGCATACCTTTCAGCTTTAAAGTGCCATTTTTTCCATAGTCTATCAGATAGCAGCATGTTGTCTTTGCAGTGGCCCTATGCAGCCAAAACATAAAAAATCACCCAAAAAGGACACTACTGGGTAAAATAGACAATACAAAGTATTCAACAAGAGGTTTATTGTAAAATAACTTTTTCAATTTTTTACACCTTTTGTTGGAACATGTAACAAAACTGCATTTTTTTACTATGCTGCTGATTTAGCAAACTACAAAAATAAATAAATACTAGTATAAGTACTTTATGTACCAAAAATACCAAAAGAGAACAGCATTATATATATTTTTTCTTCATCAAGAAAATTTAAAAGCGTGCCCGTGTATGATACACTTTAAAACAGTTTCCAATACACAGTGCTGGCCGAGAGGGGCAGTCAGGGCAAAAGTATCTTGTGTCTCGTCTGATGCCTCTTTTTGAGCAGACACGGCACCTCCTTTGTGGATGTGTTTGGTTTTGTGTTGGGGGTATAGCTGCAATAAAGTGCCTTTCAACTAATCTCCTGATTTCTTCTGCTTCCAGTGGTAGGGTGGGGCCTCTAATGGGGTACATTAATTTCTCAATAACTATTTCTTGATAGCAAAGAAATGTTTGTGTTCCCCCAGACTTTTTGTACAGCACATAGGAGTTGTACATTGCCATCTGTAGCAAATAGATGGATAACTTTTTATACCATACATAGGACTTGCGCATTACCTCGTATGGTTTAAGTACCTGATCAGACAGGTCAGTGCCCCCCATGTACTTATTGTACTCTAGTATGCAAGTCGGTTTTTGTTTATCGGTCGTTGACCCCCTTTCTCTAACTGGCACTGTGGCTTCTGTGTGAATCGTACTTAGCATAAGTACATCTTTTCTGTCCTTGTAGCGTAGTGCCAGCAGGTTGCCACTACGAAGGGCATCAGATTGTCCTCTTTGTAGTTTTTTTGCCAGCAGGGATTGTGGAAAACCTCTGCGATTTCTCCTGAATGTGCCACATGCTCCCGTATTTGCTTCTTGCAGGCTCTGGAAAAGGGGAATGCTTGTGTAATAATTGTCTATAAATAATTTGTATCCCTTTTGTAACAGAGGACCCATTAGTTCCCAGACAACTTTTCCATTTGCTCCTAAACCAGCTGGGCATCCTTGGGGGTTTAATTCGCTGTCCCTCCCTTGGTACACTCGAAATGCAGAAGTGTAACCTGTTGTGCTTTCACACAACTTGTAAAGTTTGATGCCATATCTGGCCCGCTTGGATGGAAGGAATTGCTTGAAATGTAACCTTCCTTTAAATTTTACAAGTGACTCATCAACTGAGACATTTTCAGAGGGGGTATAAACCGTTAAACATTTTTCTGACAGGTAATCAAGAAGCGGCCTAATTTTATATAACCGGTCGTAATCCGGAGAAGAATTTGAGGGGCACTGACTGTTGTCATTGAAGTGGAAGAACTTGAGGAGTATTTCATATCGCTGTCTGGACATAACAGTTGCAAAACTTGGGGTGCTATGAATGGGACTTGCCTCCCAATAAGACCGTATTGTAGGTTTTTTTACGATACCCATTGAAAATGTTAAGGCCAAAAATTTTTTCATTTCTTCCACATTTGTGGGTGTCCATTGTCCAGGCCGGGCATAGTAAGAGGAGGGGTTATTTGAAATATATTGAGCACCATATAAATTTGTCTCTTTTACAAAAAGCTCAAAAAGGTTGTCCGGGAAAAACAGCTGAAAAAACTGTAGTGGGTAAAATCCAGTTACATCCACTGTAATACCTGGTACAGCATTAAATTCTGGGACAAACGGGATGCCTGTACTTGGGGGTTGCCAATTCAGAGATGCAATTTGAGGGAGCATTTCAGGCACTTGTGCCTCTCTGCTGGAAGTTGGTGTATCTCTGCTGGTGCTAGGCGTGTCTGAACTTGGTGCACTTGTAGTTGGCACGTCTCTGCTGGTGGTAGGCGTGTCAGAATTTTGTGGTTTGGTGGTTCTGCACCTCTTTGATAATCGTCCAGCATGCACACTACTGTCAGAGCTCTCTGTGTCGCTCTCCTCAAAACCACAGAAACTGACATCACTATCAGTGTTATCAGACAGCTCACTGTCTAAGCACAGCAGTTCGTAAGCCTCATCTGCACTGTACTGTTTCTGAGACATATTTCTGAAATAAAATTTAAAAAATAACTATCAGTGAACACTATTATTTATTCTCCATTTAACTATATTAGGATGGATTAAAACAGAAAGTGTTCCTTTTGTTTTTCGTTATACCAATTCTGTTATTTTTCATTATAACCATGTTATACGGAAATCAAAACGCTTATGTGAGTGACCCCCCCCCCCCCCCTTGCAACCTAATTAGCCCTATGTGACTTTTGGTCAGTTATTTCCATCAGTTATTGTGAGCCAAAACTAGGTGCAAATCTTTCCATCATAGCTGATCTCTGAGTAGGAGTCACTACAAGTTTTGGCTCACAATAACTGATGGAAATCACTGATCAAATAACTGAAGTGTGAACTGGGCCTTACAGTTTTGGAATGTATTGTATACAGTAACACTGACAGCATTATGCAAGGGTTACACTGCATCATAAATCAATATAATGCTATGTGACCCCGTCAGTGCTGGAAGGTCAGGATGGGTGCTCTCGCTGACACGTGCTGAGAGACTAATGTGTGGAGCTCGCTTGTGTAAGGGTACTTTCACACTAGCGTTTTTCTTTTCCGGCATAGAGTTCCGTCCTAGGGGCTCTATACCGGAAAAGAACTGATCAGGTATATCCCCATCCATTCTGAATGGAGAGTAATCCGTTCAGTTTGCATCAGGATGTCTTCAGTTCAGTCGTTTTGACTGATCAGGCAAAAGAGAAAACCGTAGCATGCTACGGTTTTTTCTCCGGCGAAAAAAACTGAAGACATGCCTGAACGCCGGATCCGGCATTTTTTCCCATAGGAATGTATTAGCGCTGGATCCGGCATTCAGAATACCGGAATGCCGGATCCGTCGTTCCGGCATGCGCATGCGCAGATCGGTAAAAATGCGAAAAATGTACAAGACGGATCCGTCGGTCCGCATGACAAGCGGAGAGACGGATCAGTCCTTCCAATGCATTTGTAAGACGGATCCGCATCCGGATCCGTCTCACAAATGCTTTCAGGCAGCAGCAGATCGGCGGATCCGGCGGCCAGTTCCGACGACGGAACTGCCCGCCGGATCACACTGCCGCAAGTGTGAAAGTAGCCTAAAAGGGATGCAACACAGATGTCATGCAGATATACAATTTATTGCGGATCCTTGTTTTGCGGACTGCAAAATTCATGCGGTCATGTGCATGAGCCGCAGCATATCCAACTTTATGGGTGAATAAAGGACACTACTCTTTTCACTGAAATTGGATATTGTGCAGCTTTTTTTTCTTCTCTAAAGCCTCATTCACACATCAGTGTTCCATGCAAGTGTGCAGAATGCCATCCGTGTTTCGTGGATTATTAGAACGAAAAAACTAAGACAGATCCTTTATGGATGCATCACTGACCACATTTTCACAGATTTGAGCACGGACACGGATGTGTGAATGAGACTTATCTGTCAGATGGTTGATCCCCACCTAAACTGCTATCACTCTGTCTGTCACTTTATTTCCATTTCTGCCTAATCAAGTTAGTAAAAAAAAAAAAAAATACATATATATATATATATATATATATATATATATATATAAAATTAGGGCAGCACTCTCAGTGTAGGAATAAATCGTGTGCCTTACCAATTATCTGCTGTATAAAAAAGATAAAAAAATCGGTGTCACATTTTTCCCAGATAAAGTGAAAAAGTGGCGTCCTATATTCACCCAAGTAGCGATATTTCAGTTCTCTTACTGGTACTAAGCAGATTATATAAAAGAACTGAAACATCACTAAAGGACACCACTTAATTTACCTGGATGTGACACTGCTTTTTTTTTTATATACTGTATAGATATCAAAAGGAAAATTCAAGGCAGCACAAAATTGTAACCAAAGTATGGATTGCCTGCAATAAGACGCAACCCACCGTCTTGAAATACAAAGAAGAAAAGACTGCAGCACTTCCAATCGGTGAAAAAAATGTGAGGTCCTTTATTCACCCATGCAACGTTTCAGTCCGCTTTCTGAGACTTGTATTTCAAGACGGTGGGTTGAATTTTCCTTTTGATATATATATGTACACTATATATATGAAGAAAAGCTGCGTGGGGTTAAGCGGATTATTTCCAGTAAAGAACTGAAAAGCTGCTAGGGGTTAAGCGGATTATTTCCAGTAAAAGAACTGAAACATCACTAAAGGACACCACTTTTTTCAATTAGAGAGAGAGAGAGAGAATGAGAGAGAGAGAGAGAGAGAGAGATACCCTTATCTTTCTTTCTTTTTTTTTTCCTACCTGACTAATCTGGTTGGGGCAAATGATAGATAATATAGTGATCTATATATCTATATACTATGTATAAAGATATAGAGAGAAGTGTCACACTGTGTCTTCAGTCCTCCTTCACTGGATCGCTGTGAAGGAGGAAGGGGGAGAAGGGGGGCTGAAATAAGGACAGGAGTGCTGTGTCATGTAAACATTTGACCACCACGATTGGACAATCGTGGTGGTCAACAGAATATATTCTGCCCAGAAACTTAGTTATCCCTGGGCAGAAGAAGATCGAGGCATGTCTTTTACTTTTTGATGTCCTGAAGGAGGAGGGGGGAGGAGGAGGAGGGAGGAGGAGGGAGGAGGAGTGAGTCGGGGCCAGGCTGAAGCTGAAGGGGAGCGCCGGTTCATGTAAGCAATATGACCACCACGATTGGCCGAAAATCATGGTGGTCAAAAGAGACTATTCTGCCCAGAAACTCAGTTATCCCTGGGCAGAAGATCGAGGCATGTTTTAATTGTTCAGGAGGAGGAGGAGGGAGGAGGAGGGAGGAGGAGTGAGTCGGAAGCTGCAGGGGAGCGCCGATTCATGTAAGCTTTCTGACCACCACGATTGGACAATAATCATGGTAGTCCACAGAAAATATTCTGCCCAGAAACCGAAGCTAAAGGCTCGGTCATCTCTGGGCAGAAGCAGGAAGCCGATTTCATTGCGGGGAAGCGCTGCATAGAGCAGTGAAGCAGCGCTTCCTCTAATTAAAGGTCCCGACGTCTATATACGTGATATCTGCACGGGGCATGTGTAGTTATCACGTATATAGACAGATTGCGGACGTGAAGGGGTTAAGGAACAAGAAAAAAAACAATGTGAATAAATGGAATTGTAAAGAAAGCAATACATGACAAAAAATAAAGCATTTAAATCACTAAAACTGGAGGGAAGCGAGGAAGCATTGGAAAACTATAAGGAAAAAAATTGAATATGTAAAAGACAAATAAGAGCAGCAGAACTAGAGACCGAAAGATTAATTGCCAAAGAAAGTAAAACTAACCTTAAAATTTTCTTCAATTATATAAATGACAAAAAGCATAAATCTGAAGGTGTCTGCCCTTTACAGAGTAATGAGGGGAGAGTTGCAGACAGCAATGAGGAGAAAGCAAAGATATTTAAAAAAATGTTTCTCATGTATTGTTTCTTAGGTTGGATGCGGGGATGGCGTGATGATGTAGGGAGGAGCTGCGTCGTGCCTCTCCTCTGTCCTCCTACCATGCCATGCTGAGCTTTGGCATCCGTGAGCAACAAAGCTGCTCTGAGTATCAGAGGCACTGCCCATGGCCAGCTGAGGTATTCCACTTTTGAACCAGCGTTCCCTGGACTTATGAGGTCTCAGGCTTCCACTGGCTTTTCTCAGTCCTCTCCACTTTACTGCCTACAGGATTGGAAGGTTTGGTCCCCTGCGTTTTCTGCTTCCAACTGCCTCTATGCTCTCTCCTGCCTCCATGAGTAAGCCAACTCTCCTATGATCCTTGAACTTTCCTCCTTGACCCCTCTCCTGGTTATCAGGTATACATATGTCCATATTCTCCTACAGTCGGTTTTGTTTGTGATATTTTTGATCCTGCTATTAGATATGTGCTGGGGCTGATCTGGTTGAATTTTTTATGCCTTGCATAAAAAGACTACTGGGAATGGTCTATATTGGGACTACTTCTGTTTCCTTTTTGTTTTGCTTTTTTTCCTTATTTTTTTTCTCTGGTTTTTCTCCCCCTCTTGCTCTTCAACCTCATTTGGAGGAGTGAGATATAACTGAAGAGAAGGAAAGGAAGAGAGAAGCGGAGGGGAGAGGAGAGGAAAAAGGGAAGAAAGAAGGAGGGGAAGAGAAAGAGAAAGGAAGGAAAGAAGGAAGGAAGAAGAAGGAAAAAAAAAAGAGAGATGGAAGAAGAGAAAGAGGAGAAAAGAAAAAAGAGAAAGAAATGGCCCCTAAGCAAAATAGGCATTCGGCGGATCATTTGTCTCTTAAAAATGGGCAGAAACCACTAGAATCTGCAAAAATAGACCAGTTTCTAAAGTCCCCAAATGTAATTACAAGAACAGGACAAAATGGGATGGCTAATCCAAATGTGAAAAAAATGCTGGATCTAAAGTGAAGAAGTAATGGAGGATGATCTTCAGAATGAGGGGGTAGTGAGGGAAGAGTTAAATGATTCATCCATTGTGGAATCTGCCCCACTAAAAGAAATCCTATCTGCGGTAAAAAAAAAAATAAGGAGATTAAATACAGAATATCTCAATGCAGCTCGGACATATGTGGTCCTGATGTGGTCCTGATGAGGGATGATGTCATAAAGATTCGGGACAGAGTTACAACATTAGAAAAATCAGTGGCGGCTTTGGAGAATGAAGCTAAAAATATGTAAATATGAAATTTCCACATTGAGAATTGAGGTTAACATTCTTTAAAAAAAGGTGGTGGATTTGGAGGACAGGTCTAGGAGATGCAATTTGAGAATTCTGTGTCTACCTGAAGGCAATGAGGAAAAAAATCCTGAAATGATACAGACTTTAGTTAGGAAGGAATACTTCTCTCCATTGTTTTTGGTGGAAAGGGCAAACCGGGTTCCAGGGGCAGCCACGTATACTCTTGGTGAAGATACTTGCATCACGAGATGATCTTGAGAGGGGCAAGGGAGTGTCCCCCTATATTATAAAATGGAAGTTAATTGTCTTTTTTTCCGGACTTCTCTAAAGAGATCCACGAAAAGAGAAGCAGCTTTAGGGTGCCAAAAAAAACATTTGCAAGAAAAGGACATTAAATATTCACTTGTCTACCCAGCTAAACTACAAATAATATTCAACGGTTGAACTCATTTTTTTGATACCCCAGACTCTGAGATTGATTGGCTGGATCGGAATAATATTTAATTAACCCCTTAAGGACCTCGGCCATACATGTACGGTGGAAATCCGGTCCCTAAACATGGCGCCCATCAATGAACACTATGAACACTTTGGGCAATCTAATGATTGACAGTTATTGTCACCCAGGGTGATTTAAAAAAAGTTAAAAAAAAGTACAAAATGTTTTTACAAATATAAAAAAAAATGTTCAAATCACCCCACTTTCCATAAAATAAAAATATTTAACCAATAAAAAAAGCAAACATCATGTGCCACGTGCGAAAATGCCCAAACAATTAAAATATAACAATTAGAGATGAGCGAATCAAAGTTGACAAAGTGGAATTCGATCTCAATTTCAGGAAAAATTTGATTCGCACCGAATGAGTATTTCCTCGTCCTTCGTGGTAACGAATCGCATTTTTTCCTAAAATGGCTCCTGCACATGTGAGGACATGGAGAAAGGAACTCTGGTAAGGCAGGATCACCCAGATTGACATGCATGCATGCAGCCAATCTGCAGCCAGACAGCCCTGTTATGTCATAGCCCTATAAATAGAAGCAGCCATCTTAGATACAGCCATCTACCAGTGTACTGAATGCAGGGAGAGATGTCTGCAGGCACTAGGGACAGTGTTAGAAAAAAAACTATTGTTCAGAAAGAGCGATTTACCAGTTTAGGGAAAGATAACTCAAGGAGTAGGAAAGGATAGGGAGGAATCATTCCACTGCTTTTATGTTGAAAAGGTTTCTGTAGGGAAGGTTACAGCCTGGGTAATAGGAAAATTCCTATTACACCTTGCAGCACTGACTGGGGATTCAAATTGTTATTATACAGCTCTGTAATTCCAGCAAACCGTTCTTGTTAGGGTGCAAGTGCTGTTTGATACAGCCATTAACAGGGTTTATTACAAGAAAATATGTCTACATCTCACTTGCCCTTGTGCAGTGCAAATTTATGTTCTAAAGCATATTTGCCAGTCAGCGGTGCAGTTACCGTATATGTTTTAAAGCCTTTTGTGGTGTGTATTACCGTAATAACAAAAAATATATTTGCCGCTCAGTGGTGCAGTTATCTGTTATAAAGCCATTTTTGCAGTGTATTAGTGGCAAAAGCAAAACATATTTGCAGCTCAGCGGTGCTGTTATCTGTTCTGGAGCCATTTTTACTGTGTATTAGTGGCAAAACCAATATATATTTGCAGTTTATCCATGCAGTTACCCTATATCTTTTAAAGCCTTTTGTGGTGTGTATTACCGTAAAAAGAAAAAATATATTTGCCGGTCAGTGGTGCAGTTATCTGTTTTAAAGCCATTTTTGCTGTGTATTAGTGGCAAACCAAAATGATATTTTCTAGTCAGCGGTGCAGTTATATGTTTGAAAGCCTTTTGTGGCGTTTATTACTGTAAAAAGACAAAATATATTTGCCGCTCAGCGGTGCTGTTTGCCTAATTTGCTTAATTGCTTATAAACCTTTGTAGATCAGTGGCCTGAATGCCCCTTGCTAGTTATTGGGGATTTGGACTGTGTTATCAATCCAGAAATAGATAGGATATCTATGGGGGGAGATACCCATACTCTGGCCCAAGGGTCCTCTCTGGCATGTTTTTGTCAGGAATCAGGTTTTCTGGATGTAAGGGGATGGGTTGGAAAAGGAAAAAGAGCTTATTCCTGCATAATCAAATCTTGAAATTCCATGTCTAGAATAGACTTGGCCCTGATAAATAAAAACTATTTGAGAAATATTAAATCAATGAAATATGAGGCCAAGTAGTTGTCGGATCATGTACCCCTATCTCTTGAATTAACCATGGGGGACAATAATTATAGAGTAAGACCTCCATTTAGATAGAACCCCCATTGGATCTCTATAATGGACAATTATGAATTAATGAAACAGAAGATGGTGTGCTTCTGGGATAGCAATTATAATTCAGTTAAAATCCAGCTAGTATGGGATAAATTCAAGGCCTTTTATGAGGGGAATTTTTGTCAGTAACATTTCTAATTTAAAAAAGGGATACGGTAAGAAAGAGAGGGAGCTAAAAGAAGCAGAGCCAGTTGCTATGAATTAGTTCACAAGGACTAAAACAGCAAAACAGCAGGAAATAGGGAAATTATGCAGACTGCAAGCCAGGCATATTCTGACTTTCTCCTGGAAAAGGCCCAGCAGAGGATTGTTTTTAAGGGACAAAAATTTCTAGAAAGGGTGATTTCTAATCAAAAACAAAGAAAATAAATAGTTAGTATCTAGTGATAAGCAAGCACCAAAGTATTTGGGTGTTCAGGTGTTCGGCCCAAACACATTGCTATATTTGTGTGCTCGGCCGAGCACCCGAGTACAATGGAAGTCAATGGGAGACAACCAGGCACCCCCTGCTCAGAAGAGAAGAGGGTGTCTGGTTCATAAAAAAAGGTTAGAAATTGATGGAAACCCCATCAAAATGGTTTGGAAACAGCATTAAGAGGATGGCTGGATGCATCTTAGACTCCTATTATGTACAACATACAATAGCCAACCACACAAAGGCTGTATGCCAAAAGCCAGGTATGTGCAAGCCATCAGTCTATCAATGTGACAGATGACAGGCTTAGTCAGCATATCTTACAATGGCAGCCTTGAGCACTATGAGATATTCCAAACCAGCTCTCATCTGACTGAGAACCAGTAAACCTCAAAGTTATTTTGCATCTGTTGGATGGCTTGGGTGGACCTGCACACCTAGGTCAATATCATTAGGGCGACAAAATGTTTTTGGATTGTCCTAGCATAATATTCAAAAACCTTTCTATACAGTTTTTTCATGTAAAAAACTCATTTGCATAAACATAGACATATGGTAAAGAAATGGAAATTAGCAGAATCTGTCTTGTTTTTCATCTGTCATAAGACTATGAAAACCAATAGATGGGGCTATTGAGTTATGAACAGCGCCCTCTATTGGTTTCAAAGTCTTATGATGACAAATATTCTTGTCAGAAGACTATGAAACCAATAGTGGGCGCTATTGAGTTATGAACAGCGCCGTCTTTTGATTTCACAGTCTTATGACAAGACAAACATTCTTGTCAGAAGACTATGAAACCAATAGAGGGTGCTGTTCATAACTCAATAGCGCCATCTATTGGTTTCATAGTCTTCTGACAAGAATAATAGACTGAGTCTTATGACAAGCTTATTAGTGTAGCCTTCTGCATGGAAAATTCGCAATAAAAATTTGCGATTAGAATATTTGCGATCTACACTAGGATAATATCTGACAATAGGAAAACTGGGTAATAACTAAGTGATAAAATTTGACATTGGAAAAGCAGGGTAATAACTCGCGATCTACACTGAGTTATTAAGTACCTTTTCCAGTGTCAGATATTATCACTGACTTACTACATAATTATTACATAATATTCGCTATATTGCTCTATATTCGTTTTTTTGAATTAATGAACACCACTCCTTCCGGTTCTCCGAAACAAAACATCTCAAGTAAGTCTCCGGATACTGATTGGTGCGCTCCGTCTGTCCGAAGAAAAGGACAATTGTAACCCCAGTCGAGTATAGAACGCTTGCCAGAATCTGGAAACAAACTGAGTTCCCCGATCAGACACCACATCAGAGGAAATGCCATGTAGTTTCACGATGTTATCGACAAACACCTATGCAAGAGTCTTTGCATTAGGTAAAGCTGGCAATGCTATAAAATGTGCCATTTTGCTAAACCAATCAACTACCACCAGGATCACGTTTTTTCCTGAAGAATTCAGTAAATCCAAATGCTGAATGCGTCTGGACAGGATGGGTAATGGAAGAAGAGATCCAGAAGGCCGAGTATGTGTCACCTTAGCACGAGCACAGGTACAACAGGCTGACACAAAGTCCTCAACACACTTATGCAGCCCCGGCCACCAAAATCTGCACGAGGTGAGATCGACAGTGAAACTACTCCCAGGGTGTCCAGCCAAGACAGTACAATGATTTTCCTCAAATACCTTATGACGTAGGTCCGGTGCATCCTCTTGGGCCTCCAACACCTTAGCCTCAAAATCAGGATATAGGGCAGATATGACTACCCTTTCAGACAAAATAGGACTAGGATCTTTAGAATCACCCCCCTCCAGGAAAGCTGCACAACAAAGCATTCGCTTTGACGTTCTTAACCTCAGGGTGGAAGGTGGCAATGAAGTAAAATCTGGTAAAAAAAAACAGCGACCATCTGGCCTGCCTTGGATTCAGTCATTTAGCTGACTCAAGGTAAGCAAGATTTTTGTGATCAGTAATTACCGTAATAGGATAAATTGCTCCTTTCAACCAATGGCACCATTCTTCAAAAGCCAACTTAAAGGCCAGCAATTCCCTATTACCCACGTCCTAATTTCTTTCAGCAGTCAAGAGTTTTTTAGAGAAAAAATTACATGGATGCCATTTACTAGGTAAAGGACCTTGCGACAAAACTGCTCCCACCCCTACATCGGATGCATGAACCTCTGCACTGAATAGCTGAGGGACGTCTGGTTGCACCAGAATAGTGGTTACAGCAAAACAATCCTTCATAGCAGAAAAGGCTTGTAATGCCACCTCAGACCAAACAGAGAAATCGACCCCCTTCCTAGTCATGTCTGTTAAAGGTTTAACCACAGTTGAATAGTTCAAGATTAATTTACGGTAGTAGTTGGTGAATCCCAAAAACCGCACAAGCGCTTTCCAAAGACAGTCCCTGCAGCTGTCAACCAGTATAAACATAGGATCCATAGCTGCACTAACCTGAACGAAATGGTGGTTTTTAGGGCGGTAGATAATGTCACGATCAGTGTGGGGGGGACTCCACACTGAACACGGGAGGGAAGGGAAACAGTAACTGTGCCTGGAAACTAGGGAAGAAACAGGTCACCTCCTAGGCAACACTAATCCAGGTCCTAACTCTCTATCAATATGAATAGACCCTGAAGGTAGGAATATTCATATGCAGTATACTTAGGCCTTTATATTCCTATTATGCCCTGGAAAAGGTTAGGATGAGAGACAACCCATTTCTCCCCAGATGGATGAATAGAAGTCTCTGTCACAGGCCCAGATGCAAACAACAGGGAATATAACAAACACAAACAAATGTGACACTTAACTTCTATAGAGATGGACGAGCAGGAACACCAGAGACAAACTCACACCAGTTCAGCCAAAACCCAAATAAAGCAATCTACTGCATAGTCAGAAGGTTGCGGTCAGACTATAAAGGGTAGAAGTGATGACCACTGAGCAATAGCTGGGAAAAGGGAAGTGGTCATTAACCCTATCAACACTGAATCAAGAGAAATCAAGGAGGCTGCTAGATTCCTCAACTCTCAGCCAATCTCCTTGATTTCCTGACATCAGTTACCTGATGGACCGTGACACTGTTATTCCCCTGTGAAATAGAATTGGGTCGTCTATTTGCAAATAAAGCCTCATGCATGCAGAAGAGTATGGAACCTGCATAGCAGTCCACTTTGTCATGCAGGGCAATCTTGTACCAGTGTATATATTTTTATTAAGCATCATATGGAACATGTGCAGTGACCGGGGTGAGTGTGGTGGCCTGATGAGTAGAGTTGAGCGAACACCTGGATGTTCGGGTTCGAGAAGTTCGGCCGAACATCCCGGAAATGTTCGGGTTCGGGATCCGAACCCGATCCGAACTTCGTCCCGAACCCGAACCCCATTGAAGTCAATGGGGACCCGAACTTTTCGGCACTAAAAAGGCTGTAAAACAGCCCAGGAAAGAGCTAGAGGGCTGCAAAAGGCAGCAACATGTAGGTAAATCCCCTGCAAACAAATGTGGATAGGGAAATGAATTAAAATAAAAATTAAATAAATAAAAATTAACCAAAATCAATTGGAGAGAGGTTCCATAGCAGAGAATCTGGCTTCCCGTCACCCACCACTGGAACAGTCCATTCTCAGATATTTAGGCCCCGGCACCCAGGCAGAGGAGAGAGGTCCCGTAACAGAGAATCTGTCTTCATGTCAGCAGAGAATTAGTCTGCATGTCATAGCAGAGAATGAGGCTTCACGTCAGCCACCACTGCAACAGTCCATTGGCATATATTTAGGCCCAGCACCCAGGCAGAGGAGGGAGGTCCCGTAACAGAGAATCTGTCTTCATGTCAGCAGAGAATTAGTCTGCATGTCATAGCAGAGAATGAGGCTTCACGTCAGCCACCACTGCAACAGTCCATTGGCATATATTTAGGCCCAGCACACACACAGGCAGAGGAGAGAGGTCCCGTAACAGAGAATCTGGCTTCATGTCAGCAGAGAATCAGTCTGCATGTCATAGCAGAGAATGAGGCTTCACGTCAGCCACCACTGCAACAGTCCATTGGCATATATTTAGGCCCAGCACACACACAGGCAGAGGAGAGAGGTCCCGTAACAGAGGATCTGGCTTCATGTCAGCAGAGAATCAGTCTGCATGTCATAGCAGAGAATCAGGCTTCACGTCAGCCACCACTGCAACAGTCCATTGTCATAAATTTAGGCCCAGCACCCAGGCAGAGGAGAGAGGTCCCGTAACAGACAATCTGGCTTCATGTCAGCAGAGAATTAGTCTGCATGTCATAGCAGAGAATGAGGCTTCACGTCAGCCACCACTGCAACAGTCCATTGGCATATATTTAGGCCTAGCACACAGGCAGAGGAGAGAGGTCCCGTAACAGACAATCTGGCTTCATGTCAGCAGAGAATCAGTCTGCATGTCATAGCAGAGAATGAGGCTTCACGTCACCCACCACTGCAACAGTCCATTGGCATATATTTAGGCCTAGCACACAGGCAGAGCAGAGAGGTCCCGTAACAGACAATCTGGCTTCATGACAGCAGAGAATCAGTCTGCATGTCATAGCAGAGAATGAGGCTTCACGTCACCCACCACTGCAACAGTCCATTGGCATATATTTAGGCCTAGCACACAGGCAGAGCAGAGAGGTCCCGTAACAGACGATCTGGCTTCATGTCAGCAGAGAATCAGTCTGCATGTCATTAGTGATGAGCGGGAGGTGCCATATTCGATTTCGCGATATTTCGCGAATATTCGAATGAATATTCGTGTTATATTCGTCGAAATCGAATATTCGTAATTATTCCAATTATCGCGAATAATATACGAATAAAAATTTTCGCGTATTGCGATTATTTATCTTGATAGTATAAGGCAACGTTCCTATGCTAATTGACAATGGCTAGGCTAATATGTGCATTTTACGAAATTTCGTAATATTGCTCTAACTTCGTCTTTTCGAAATTTCGTAATATTGCTCTAACTTCGTCTTTTAGAATATTCGTAATATTCTAATAGACGAAGTTAGAGCAATATTAAGAACATTTGCAAAAGCCGAAATTGCGATGCGAGTAATATAATACGAAATAATCGCATGAAGATTTCAATTTAGCACTGCTATATTCCATATTCTAGCCTAATATGGAATATAGCTGTGCTAAGTTAGCACTGCTACATTCCATACTAGGCTAGAATATGGAATATAGCAGTGCTAAAGTTGAAATCTTCATGCGATTATTTCGTATTATATTATTCGCATCGCAATTTCGACTTATTCAAATGTTCTTATTATTGCTCTAACTTCGTCTTTTCGAAATTTCGTAATATTCTGAAAGACGAAGTTAAAGCAATATTACGAATATTCTAAAAGACGAAGTTAGAGCAATATTACGAAATTTCGTAAAATACACATATAGATTGTAATTTAGCTTATATAGTGCTATAATCCCTTTTTTTTCCTCTAAGTTTTTTTTTGCCTCTTCTGAACTTAAGTTTTGTAAAATATGTACACTATTAAAAAATATTACTATAGCAGTATATTAGCTTAAATACAATCTATGTGTATTTTACGAAATTTCGTAATATTGCTCTAACTTCGTCTTTTCGAAATTTCGTAATATTGCTTTAACTTCGTCTTTCAGAATATTACGAAATTTCGAAAAGACGAAGTTAGAGCAATAATAAGAACATTTGAATAAGTCGAAATTGCGATGCGAATAATATAATACGAAATAATCGCATGAAGATTTCAACTTTAGCACTGCTATATTCCATATTCTAGCCTAGTATGGAATGTAGCAGTGCTAACTTAGCACAGCTATATTCCATATTAGGCTAGAATATGGAATATAGCAGTGCTAAATTGAAATCTTCATGCGATTATTTCGTATTATATTACTCGCATCGCAATTTCGGCTTTTGCGAAATTTCGTAAAATACACATATAGATTAGATTGTAATTTAGCTAATATTGAATATAGCAGTAAGTTGAAAACGCCACTGACTGGAGCAGCCAGGAAGCCAGGAATCCAAAGGACAGGTAAGAACAACTTTAGGGAAGTGGGAAAGGAAAAAATTATAATAATAAAAAAAAAAAAAAAAAAAGACGAATATTCGAATTCGCGAATATATAGAACGATATTCTAAATATTCGCGAAATCTCGAAATTGCGATATTCGAGAAAAAAATTCGCGATTCGAATATTCGCGCTCAACACTACATGTCATAGCAGAGAATGAGGCTTCACGTCAGCCACCACTGCAACAGTCCATTGGCATATATTTAGGCCTAGCACACAGGCAGAGGAGAGAGGTCCCGTAACAGACAATCTGGCTTCATGTCAGCAGAGAATCAGTCTGCATGTCATAGCAGAGAATGAGGCTTCACGTCACCCACCACTGCAACAGTCCATTGGCATATATTTAGGCCTAGCACAAAGGCAGAGCAGAGAGGTCCCGTAACAGACAATCTGGCTTCATGACAGCAGAGAATCAGTCTGCATGTCATAGCAGAGAATGAGGCTTCACGTCACCCACCACTGCAACAGTCCATTGGCATATATTTAGGCCTAGCACACAGGCAGAGCAGAGAGGTCCCGTAACAGACGATCTGGCTTCATGTCAGCAGAGAATCAGTCTGCATGTCATAGCAGAGAATGAGGCTTCACGTCAGCCACCACTGCAACAGTCCATTGGCATATATTTAGGCCTAGCACACAGGCAGAGGAGAGAGGTCCCGTAACAGACAATCTGGCTTCATGTCAGCAGAGAATCAGTCTGCATGTCATAGCAGAGAATGAGGCTTCACGTCAGCCACCACTGCAACAGTCCATTGGCATATATTTAGGCCCAGCACCCAGGCAGAGGAGGGAGGTCCCGTAACAGACAATCTGGCTTCATGTCAGCAGAGAATCAGTCTGCATGTCATAGCAGAGAATGAGGCTTCACGTCACCCACCACTGCAACAGTCCATTGGCATATATTTAGGCCCAGCACCCAGGCAGAGGAGGGAGGTCCCGTAACAGAGAATCTGTCTTCATGTCAGCAGAGAATTAGTCTGCATGTCATAGCAGAGAATGAGGCTTCACGTCAGCCACCACTGCAACAGTCCATTGGCATATATTTAGGCCCAGCACCCAGGCAGAGGAGGGAGGTCCCGTAACAGAGAATCTGTCTTCATGTCAGCAGAGAATTAGTCTGCATGTCATAGCAGAGAATGAGGCTTCACGTCAGCCACCACTGCAACAGTCCATTGGCATATATTTAGCCCCAGCACACACACAGGCAGAGGAGAGAGGTCCCGTAACAGACAATCTGGCTTCATGTCAGCAGAGAATTAGTCTGCATGTCATAGCAGAGAATGAGGCTTCACGTCAGCCACCACTGCAACAGTCCATTGGCATATATTTAGGCCCAGCACACACACAGGCAGAGGAGAGAGGTCCCGTAACAGAGAATCTGTCTTCATGTCAGCAGAGAATTAGTCTGCATGTCATAGCAGAGAATGAGGCTTCACGTCAGCCACCACTGCAACAGTCCATTGGCATATATTTAGGCCCAGCACACACACAGGCAGAGGAGAGAGGTCCCGTAACAGACAATCTGGCTTCATGTCAGCAGAGAATTAGTCTGCATGTCATAGCAGAGAATGAGGCTTCACGTCAGCCACCACTGCAACAGTCCATTGGCATATATTTAGGCCCAGCACACACACAGGCAGAGGAGAGAGGTCCCGTAACAGAGAATCTGTCTTCATGTCAGCAGAGAATTAGTCTGCATGTCATAGCAGAGAATCAGGCTTCACGTCACCCACCACTGCAACAGTCCATTGGCATATATTTAGGCCCAGCACCCAGGCAGAGGAGGGAGGTCCCGTAACAGAGAATCTGTCTTCATGTCAGCAGAGAATTAGTCTGCATGTCATAGCAGAGAATGAGGCTTCACGTCACCCACCACTGCAACAGTCCATTGGCATATATTTAGGCCTAGCACACAGGCAGAGGAGAGGTTCATTCAACTTTGGGTAGCCTCGCAATATAATGGTAAAATGAAAATAAAAATAGGATTGAATGAGGAAGTGCCCTGGAGTCCAATAATATATGGTTATGGGGAGGTAGTTAATGTCTAATCTGGACAAGGGACGGACAGGTCCTGTGGGATCCATGCCTGGTTCATTTTTATGAACGTCAGCTTGTCCACATTGGCTGTAGACAGGCGGCTGCGTTTGTCTGTAATGACGCCCCCTGCCGTGCTGAATACACGTTCAGACAAAACGCTGGCTGCCGGGCAGGCCAGCACCTCCAAGGCATAAAAGGCTAGCTCTGGCCACGTGGACAATTTAGAGACCCAGAAGTTGAATGGGGCCGAACCATCAGTCAGTACGTGGAGGGGTGTGCACACGTACTGTTCCACCATGTTAGTGAAATGTTGCCTCCTGCTAACACGTTGCGTATCAGGTGGTGGTGCAGTTAGCTGTGGCGTGTTGACAAAAGTTTTCCACATCTCTGCCATGCTAACCCTGCCCTCAGAGGAGCTGGCCGTGACACAGCTGCCTTGGCGACCTCTTGCTCCTCCTCTGCCTTGGCCTTGGGCTTCCACTTGTTCCCCTGTGACATTTGGGAATGCTCTCAGTAGCGCGTCTACCAACGTGCGCTTGTACTCGCGCATCTTCCTATCACGCTCCAGTGCAGGAAGTAAGGTGGGCACATTGTCTTTGTAGCGTGGATCCAGCAGGGTGGCAACCCAGTAGTCCGCACAGGTTAAAATGTGGGCAACT
The DNA here is from genome assembly GCF_014858855.1 of Bufo gargarizans. Taxonomy (NCBI): domain Eukaryota; kingdom Metazoa; phylum Chordata; class Amphibia; order Anura; family Bufonidae; genus Bufo; species Bufo gargarizans. The sequence goes on along the minus strand of NC_058080.1, from coordinate 135,094,129 downwards.
CTGCTGTCGTTGCGCAGGCACTGCAGCATGTAGTCGCTCATGTGTGCCAGGCTGCCCAGGGGTAAGGACAAGCTGTCCTCTGTGGGAGGCGTATCGTCATCGTCCTGCCTTTCCCCCCAGCCACGCACCAGTGATGGACCCGAGCTGCGTTGGGTGCCACCCCGCTGTGACCATGCTTCATCCTCATCCTCCTCCACCTCCTCCTCATCCTCGTCCTCCTCGTCCTCCAGTAGTGGGCCCTGGCTGGCCACATTTGTACCTGGCCTCTGCTGTTGCCAAAAACCTCCCTCTGAGTCACTTCGAAGAGACTGGCCTGAAAGTGCTAAAAATGACCCCTCTTCCTCCTCCTCCTCCTCCTCCTGGGCCACCTCCTCTTCCATCATCGCCCTAAGTGTTTTCTCAAGGAGACATAGAAGTGGTATTGTAACGCTGATAACGGTGTCATCGCCACTGGCCATGTTGGTGGAGTACTCGAAACAGCGCAACAGGGCACACAGGTCTCGCATGGAGGCCCAGTCATTGGTGGTGAAGTGGTGCTGTTCTGTAGTGCGACTGACCCGTGCGTGCTGCAGCTGAAACTCCACTATGGCCTGCTGCTGCTCGCACAGTCTGTCCAGCATGTGCAAGGTGGAGTTCCACCTGGTGGGCACGTCGCATATGAGGCGGTGAGCGGGAAGGCCGAAGTTACGCTGTAGCGCAGACAGGCGAGCAGCAGCAGGATGTGAACGCCGGAAGCGCGAACAGACGGCCCGCACTTTATGCAGCAGCTCTGACATGTCGGGGTAGTTGTGAATGAACTTCTGCACCACCAAATTCAGCACATGCGCCAAGCAAGGGATGTGCGTCAAATTGGCTAGTCCCAGAGCTGCAACGAGATTTCGCCCATTATCACACACCACCAGGCCGGGCTTGAGGCTCACCGGCAGCAACCACTCGTCGGTCTGTTGTTCTATACCCCGCCACAACTCCTGTGCGGTGTGGGGCCTGTCCCCCAAACATATGAGTTTCAGAATGGCCTGCTGACGTTTACCCCGGGCTGTGCTGAAGTTGGTGGTGAAGGTGTGTGGCTGACTGGATGAGCAGGTGGAAGAAGAGGAGGAGGAAGCCGAGAAGGAGGAGGTGGCAACAGGAGGCAAAGAATGTTGCCCTGCGATCCTTGGCGGCGGAAGGACGTGCGCCAAACAGCTCTCCGCCTGGGGCCCAGCTGCCACTACATTTACCCAGTGTGCAGTTAGGGAGATATAGCGTCCCTGGCCGTGCTTACTGGTCCACGTATCTGTGGTTAGGTGGACCTTGCCACAGATGGCGTTGCGCAGTGCACACTTGATTTTATCGGATACTTGGTTGTGCAGGGAAGGCACGGCTCTCTTGGAGAAGTAGTGCCGGCTGGGAACAACATACTGTGGGACAGCAAGCGACATGAGCTGTTTGAAGCTGTCTGTGTCCACCAGCCTAAATGACAGCATTTCATAGGCCAGTAGTTTAGAAATGCTGGCATTCAGGGCCAGGGATCGAGGGTGGCTAGGTGGGAATTTACGCTTTCTATCAAATGTTTGTGAGATGGAGAGCTGAACGCTGGCGTGTGACATGGTTGAGACGCTTGGTGACGGAGGTGGTGGTGGTGGTGTTGGTGGTACATCCCCTGTTTGCTGGGCGGCAGGTGCCAACGTTCCTCCAGAGGCGGAGGAAGAGGCCGAGGCGGCAGCAGCAGAATAGGCCGAGGCGGCAGCAGCAGAAGAGGTAGCAGGGGGAGCCTGAGTGACTTCCTTGGTTTTAAGGTGTTTACTCCACTGCAGTTCATGCTTTGCATGCAGGTGCCTGGTCATGCAGGTTGTGCTCAGGTTCAGAACGTTAATGCCTCGCTTCAGGCTCTGATGGCACAGCGTGCAAACCACTCGGGTCTTGTCGTCAGCACATTGTTTGAAGAAGTGCCATGCCAGGGAACTCCTTGAAGCTGCCTTTGGGGTGCTCGGTCCCAGATGGCGGCGGTCAGTAGCAGGCGGAGTCTCTTGGCGGCGGGTGTTCTGCTTTTGCCCACTGCTCCCTCTTTTGCTACGCTGTTGGCTCGGTCTCACCACTGCCTCTTCCTCCGAACTGTGAAAGTCAGTGGCACGACCTTCATTCCATGTGGGGTCTAGGACCTCATCGTCCCCTGCATCGTCTTCCACCCAGTCTTGATCCCTGACCTCCTGTTCAGTCTGCACACTGCAGAAAGACGCAGCAGTTGGCACCTGTGTTTCGTCATCATCAGAGACATGCTGAGGTGGTATTCCCATGTCCTCATCATCAGGAAACATAAGTGGTTGTGCGTCAGTGCATTCTATGTCTTTCACCGCTGGGGAAGGGCTAGGTGGATGCCCTTGGGAAACCCTGCCAGCGGAGTCTTCAAACAGCATAAGAGACTGCTGCATAACTTGAGGCTGAGACAGTTTCCCTGGTATGCATGGGGGTGATGTGACAGACTGATGGGGTTGGTTTTCAGGCGCCATCTGTGCGCTTTCTGCAGAAGACTGGGTGGGAGATAATGTGAACGTGCTGGATCCACTGTCGGCCACCCAATTGACTAATGCCTGTACCTGCTCAGGCCTTACCATCCTTAGAACGGCATTGGGCCCCACCATATATCGCTGTAAATTCTGGCGGCTACTGGGACCTGAGGTAGTTGGTACACTAGGACGTGTGGATGTGGCAGAACGGCCACGTCCTCTCCCAGCACCAGAGGGTCCACTAACACCACCACGACCATGTCCACGTCCGCGTCCCTTACTAGATGTTTTTCTCATTGTTATGGTTCACCACAACAACAAATATATTATTTGGCCCAATGTATTGTATTCAAATTCAGCGGGATATAAATTTGAGGCCTAGTATTTAGGCGCTGGGTGACCGGTATGGATTTAGTGACAGAATTAGACTTGGAAATGCACAGAAGCGTGTGTGTGAAGTTATTCTGAATGACCCTATGTGCACCTTCAATATGATCTACCCTTTTAGGGATAGATTTCAAATAGCTCTGATATAGCAGAAACGACTAAATTATGAAATTGCTAAATTGGGAATTGTATTTCAACCCAGAACAAAAAATGTGCTTTGACGGACACTAAATAACTTTCCCAGCCACAACAGGACAGCGGTAACGAGAGATTTAGCGGGATATAAATTTGAGGCCTAGTATTTAGGCGCTGGGTGACAGGTATGGGTTTAGTGACAGAATTAGATTTGGAAATGCACAGTAGCGGGTGTGTGAAGTTATTCTGAATGACCCTATGTGCACCTTGAATATTATATACCCTTTTAGGGATAGATTTCAAATAGCTCTGATATAGCAGAAACCACTAAATTATGAAATTGCTAAATTGGGAATTGTATTTCAACCCAGAACAAGAAATGTGCTTGAACGGACACTAAATAACTCGCCCAGCTACAGCACTAGGGACAGATTTAGCGGGATATAAATTTGAGGCCTAGTATTTAGGCGCTGGGTGACAGGTATGGGTTTAGTGCCAGAATTAGACTTGGAAATACACAGTAGCGGGTGTGTGTGAAGTTATTCTGAATGACCCAATGTGCACCTTGAATATTATATACCCTTTTAGGGATAGATTTCAAATAGCTCTGATATAGCAGAAACCACTAAATTATGAAATTGCTAAATTGGGAATTGTATTTCAACCCAGAACAAGAAATGTGCTTGAACGGACACTAAATAACTCGCCCAGCTACAGCACTAAGGACAGATTTAGCGGGATATAAATTTGAGGCCTAGTATTTAGGCGCTGGGTGACAGGTATGGGTTTAGTGCCAGAATTAGACTTGGAAATACACAGTAGCGGGTGTGTGTGAAGTTATTCTGAATGACCCAATGTGCACCTTGAATATTATATACCCTTTTAGGGATAGATTTCAAATAGCTCTGATATAGCAGAAACCACTAAATTATGAAATTGCTAAATTGGGAATTGTATTTCAACCCAGAACAAGAAATGTGCTTGAACGGACACTAAATAACTCGCCCAGCTACAGCACTAGGGACAGATTTAGCGGGATATAAATTTGAGGCCTAGTATTTAGGCGCTGGGTGACAGGTATGGGTTTAGTGCCAGAATTAGACTTGGAAATACACAGTAGCGGGTGTGTGTGAAGTTATTCTGAATGACCCAATGTGCACCTTGAATATTATATACCCTTTTAGGGATAGATTTCAAATAGCTCTGATATAGCAGAAACCACTAAATTATGAAATTGCTAAATTGGGAATTGTATTTCAACCCAGAACAAGAAATGTGCTTGAACGGACACTAAATAACTCGCCCAGCTACAGCACTAAGGACAGATTTAGCGGGATATAAATTTGAGGCCTAGTATTTAGGCGCTGGGTGACAGGTATGGGTTTAGTGCCAGAATTAGACTTGGAAATACACAGTAGCGGGTGTGTGTGAAGTTATTCTGAATGACCCAATGTGCACCTTGAATATTATATACCCTTTTAGGGATAGATTTCAAATAGCTCTGATATAGCAGAAACCACTAAATTATGAAATTGCTAAATTGGGAATTGTATTTCAACCCAGAACAAGAAATGTGCTTGAACGGACACTAAATAACTCGCCCAGCTACAGCACTAAGGACAGATTTAGCGGGATATAAATTTGAGGCCTAGTATTTAGGCGCTGGGTGACAGGTATGGGTTTAGTGCCAGAATTAGACTTGGAAATACACAGTAGCGGGTGTGTGTGAAGTTATTCTGAATGACCCAATGTGCACCTTGAATATTATATACCCTTTTAGGGATAGATTTCAAATAGCTCTGATATAGCAGAAACCACTAAATTATGAAATTGCTAAATTGGGAATTGTATTTCAACCCAGAACAAGAAATGTGCTTGAACGGACACTAAATAACTCGCCCAGCTACAGCACTAAGGACAGATTTAGCGGGATATAAATTTGAGGCCTAGTATTTAGGCGCTGGGTGACAGGTATGGGTTTAGTGCCAGAATTAGACTTGGAAATACACAGTAGCGGGTGTGTGTGAAGTTATTCTGAATGACCCAATGTGCACCTTGAATATTATATACCCTTTTAGGGATAGATTTCAAATAGCTCTGATATAGCAGAAACCACTAAATTATGAAATTGCTAAATTGGGAATTGTATTTCAACCCAGAACAAGAAATGTGCTTGAACGGACACTAAATAACTCGCCCAGCTACAGCACTAAGGACAGATTTAGCGGGATATAAATTTGAGGCCTAGTATTTAGGCGCTGGGTGACAGGTATGGGTTTAGTGCCAGAATTAGACTTGGAAATACACAGTAGCGGGTGTGTGTGAAGTTATTCTGAATGACCCAATGTGCACCTTGAATATTATATACCCTTTTAGGGATAGATTTCAAATAGCTCTGATATAGCAGAAACCACTAAATTATGAAATTGCTAAATTGGGAATTGTATTTCAACCCAGAACAAGAAATGTGCTTGAACGGACACTAAATAACTCGCCCAGCTACAGCACTAAGGACAGATTTAGCGGGATATAAATTTGAGGCCTAGTATTTAGGCGCTGGGTGACCGGTATGGATTTAGTGACAGAATTAGACTGGGATATGGCCAAAAAATAAACAGACTATTGCTGGTTAAATGCACTTGGTGTGACAGCTTCACCCTGATGTAGGCTTTAGCCAAAAAACAACCACACCATTGAGGGTTAAATGCACTTGGTGACAGGCGCAGCTTGCCCCTGATTTAGTATATGGCCAAAAAATGAACAGACTATTGCTGGTTAAATGCACTTGGTGTGACAGCTTCACCCTGATGTAGGCTTTAGCCAAAAAACAACCACACCATTGAGGGTTAAATGCACTTGGTGACAGGCGCAGCTTGCCCCTGATTTTGTATATGGCCAAAAAATGAACAGACTATTGCTGGTTAAATGCACTTGGTGTGACAGCTTCACCCTGATGTAGGCTTTAGCCAAAAAACAACCACACCATTGAGGGTTAAATGCACTTGGTCGCAGCTTGTGCTGGCGCACCACAAGACACAAAATGGCCGCCGATCACCCCAGAAAAATGTGACTGACAAACGGTCTGGGCAGCCTAAAAACAGTGAGCAATTGAGGATCAGCAGCTCAATGATCCACAGCTGCAGATCGATCAGTTAATCAAGTCCTTTGGAGGAGTTAATCTGCCTAATCTCGCCCTACTGTCGCAGCCGCAACCTCTCCCTACGCTAATCAGAGCAGAGTGACGGGCGGCGCTATGTGACTCCAGCTTAAATAGAGGCTGGGTCACATGGTGCTCTGGCCAATCACAGCCATGCCAATAGTAGGCATGGTTGTGATGGCCTCTTGGGGCAAGTAGTATGACGCTTGTTGATTGGCTGCTTTGCAGCCTTTCAAAAAGCGCCAAGAAAGCGTCACAAAAGCGCGAAGAAAGCGACGAACACCGAACCCGAACCCGGACTTTTACGAAAATGTCCGGGTTCGGGTCCGTGTCACGGACACCCCAAAATTCGGTACGAACCCGAACTATACAGTTCGAGTTCGCTCATCCCTACTGATGAGTGTTGTTGTTGTAACGCACAGTTTAGCAGAGCTCCCTGCAGTGATGAGAAGAAAAGCACTGGATTCTTTTAGTACACACTCTGGTGATGAGGGATCTCCTGCCAGATGTTGGTTGAGGTGCCCTTGATGGTATAGGGTTTAAGGTGCATTGAAGGCAGGGTCCCTGATGTCCTGTTGACAGCACCCTTGGGTGCAAATTGGTGATGGAAACAAGAGGAGTTCACTTTAGTAAACTAATAGAACACTTTACTGAGAATCCGCTGCCTTGAGGTAGATGTATACATTCAATGACATAGACAGGTGGTTGTTCTTGCTTTATGCTGCAATAACATGCTTAGTGAAGGTCTGCACTACATCCAATATTCTTGCTGCTCTAATGTTCTTCTTTAACTTCAGGCTGACTCTTATAATTAGAGATAAGCGAATTTCTTAAAAGTTCGATTCAACTAATTCGCCAAATTTCACAAAAAAATTAGCTTTGTGACAAATTACTTTGTCACTAAGCACATTACTTTCTAAGTAGCGGGTACAATGACATGGAGCTGCGATAGCGCCGCCCGCTGATATAGTACCCCTCTGATGCCGCTTTCATACATGATCGCAGTATCTGAGTGTAAAATTACCAATAAAAAAAAATTCTATCAAACTTACCGCCTCCATTTGCTCGTGACGGGCTGGCCGCCACCATTCTGCTTGAAGATCTTGGCCGAAATCTGTGGGGAACGAGATTACATAATCACACCCATCGCTAGCAAATTGAGGAGTTATTATTTTTTTTTTAAATACTATTTCAGGTTAAATCGATTCGCTGACACGAAGCACAAGGAAATTCAGCTTCTAGGCGAATCAAACTTATCGTGAAATTCGGATCGAATTCAACTTTGTGGGATTCGATTCACTTATCTCTACTTCTAATCTCCAGCCTTAGAGAATAATATACTAGACTTCTTGTACTCGTCTAACACTTTTTTAATGAATTCACACGGCTGATACATATATCCATTAATGCTTTTACTCAAATTGGTTGCTACCACACTGTCCATAGAGGAATGCGGCTTTAAACATAGCTTTGTGCTTAACTGTGGAAAACGTAGACAGGCATCATAGGCAAATCCTGCTTTCACTGGATGCTTGTAGAGTCCATAGGCTTTATCTCTACCGGGCTTTCCCTATATTCTGTCACACTTGGTCACCTATTCTTCACTTTCAGGCCTACCCTTGGTCTGTGCACAACTCAGAAGGGTGGCTACTTCGCAGCTCTCTTATCTGGGCACACTCTTCACTGGTCTATCATGGCAGTTCTTCTTACTCTAGCTCCCCACACCCATTATCTCTAACCCTTCCTATTTATATTGGTGATGCCAGTACCACTAGGGGTGACTAGGGTGTCTACATGCACTATGCACCAGCCTGCTAGAGGAACTTGCAGCTCAATACACAGAATTACATTATACTTAGCATCATGGATCTATTGCAATTACCGTTGTGTACACAGGGCCCTACTATGCTATGGCGTAGGACATTGCACATGCTACATTTTTCTTCTTTTTTTGGGGAAAAAAAAACTCTGTGCTGTATGTCTCTGTATAAAAATTGAGGTGGAGAACAATATATGATTTTTATGGCAGGTATAAAAGCCAACTACACTTTACTTCTAAAGGTTCACTAAAGAAACTGTAAAAGACATCCTGGAATCGATTTATTTTATATTTCTTATTTTTATGAGCTTCTATTTGTTTCCTGTCTACAATCCAAGAACAGTGAACCGTAGAAATACGTTTATTGTATGCAAACAAAACTAGACTATGTAAAGTATGAATATATATCATGCAGAAAATACGCTTGGCTATAATAAATGTATGATTTAAATAGACACTCTGCAAATAAACTAGCATTAAACATGACAAAAAGTCATTCTGAAAATGCGCCATTATTAATCAACTGTTATGTCTTGGCTGGACTTTAGCTTTGCTGCAGTTTTAAGTCTTGCATTCAGCAGTTTCTCAGCAAAATTGGAAGGTGTCCACTTTTTTTTTTGAGCAAACAGATGTCTTACTTTATGTAGTGTACAAGAAACTTTCTTCATTTGTTGTTTATTTGCTTTTCCTATTTGTACAATCCATCTAATGGTAGAACTCAAATGTATGGAAATATATTAAAGGGGTTGTCCCACTAAAAAATATCTTCGAGTTTTCAAACCAGTACTTGGATCTGAATATTTTTATAAGTATATGTAATTAAAAGCATGTATATCAATTCATAACCCTTTGATTACTCTTTTTCTAATTTCTCAATTCGCCGAAATGCTCAATTTCCTTGCGCTTTGTAGTAACAAATCAGTTTTTCCTGAAATGGGGGTAAAAAAAAACAAAAAAAAAAAAAAAATGCCTCCATCTGCGCACGAAGAGATCGTCACAGCCATCTTCATTGCAGAAACCATGCAAAATCTTACTCAGGGTGAGGTATGACGTCACCACGCCAGACAAGCGTCATTATGTGATGACGATATCACGTCACCGTGCACGATTTCACGCAGTGTCTTCAATCACTGCCTCTATGTGAGCAAATGGATAAGGTGAGTATTTATTTTTTTACCCTGATTAACCCCTGAAAGGCCTAAATTGTACCCTCAGATGCGGTGATTAGCGATGAACACGGCATCTGAGGGGTTCAATAACGGTGGGTGGCGTGATTGCTGTTCCCTGTTATTGCGCCAGCTACATATAAAGGAATGTGCTTCGTGACGATGTAATTTGACACAAATCAAATCTCTTTGTCAAATTCGGTGAAGGAGCCAAATCAAATTTTTCATAACTTTGCTCATTTCTAATCATGAACCTAGTCCTACCGAACAAAAAGCCGCGCTACACACACAGGACCCGACACCAGGCATTTGGATCAGTCGTGCCAACTGTATGTACCCGGCTCCAAAGACTTGATAAAGGAGTACTCTAACGCCAAAACGCATTGTCACCTGAATGGATAAATAACTTTTAAAAAGACGTCACTCGCTGGTTTTGCGCCAAGAGGTATCACATCGTGTACGAGCTAGTACACCGTTTTTTTTTACAGTATTCTGCATCACTCCTTTGGAGTGCTGGCAACTCCAAGGATTGAGAAGATACCGGCAGCATACCTCCTCCTGATCGACCCCGTCCCCCCCGCCTTTGCAAGTGTTGTACTGACATAAGCACAACACCAGAAGGTAAGTGTAACAACTGACACAGCACTCTCTCTAAATCTGATACCCAAAATTTACTACCCGTTTATTTTGCCAAATTTACCGAACAAAAAGGAGAAATTTGCTCATAGTCTAGACATACTGTAAGTACATGTTTATTTCGGAGAAACCACTTAATTCTTATATAATACTCTACTATGAAAATGCTGTACAATCTGCAGACAGCATGAGATGCTGAGTGGACTGATACATAATTTTTGGAAAATTATTGAGTTTAAATTGCATTTTATTCATCTTCTAAATCTCTGCTCATTCTGAGCTGAGGAGTCAATCTGGGCAGTCCTACTCAGTGACTGACAGCCTTTCATTTGTGATTGTGCATACAATAGCTGTCAGTTACTGAGTAGTCCTGCCTATGCTAACAATTCTTTAAAAAAAAAGGAACTGTAAATATTTAATATTTTAAACATCTATTTTTTAAGCACATCAGGTACTGTAAATACATTTGCAGTTCATTTTCATTTTGCCTTTTTTCTTGAATTATTAGATCCATCCATTCCAATCCTTTGGTTTACCCACATGATCTGCACTCTGACTTTCTGAATCATAATCTTTAGTGTGGACTGGAAATTCTTCTAGGCAAGCCTATAAGACTCTCAGTGTGCACATCATAGGAATGCACAGAGAGACTGACTTCCTGTGCACTAAAGATGCTATGGGGTTTGAAGAGCCAGAGTTCAGGTCACATAGTAAAACCAAAGGAATAGAACAGAGCCTATAATTCAAGAAGAAAACCACTGGTAAGAAAATGAACCGCAAATCTGTTTAACAGACGTTAACACTGCTCTTTTTGGTTTTTAAAATACCTTTTTGAGCTTGAATTCGTCAGGTAATTATCCAGATCAATCACAAGATATAATGCATAACTGGCAGTGTGGATCTGTACAACCTCAGTGCTCTGCCATTAGGCTCCATTGGACTAAAGCTTCATTCACAAGTCAGTGTTCCACGTACGTCTGCTGTACATGTTCTCCATGGACAGCGCATGTACCCATTCATTCTAATGTGTGTATTCACACATCAATGAATGCAGGGCCCAGATTAGACACTTGTTTTTCTGTCTTGAGGATCTGCACTGGTCATGTGACCCAATCTGGAAGGTCCTTTAACAGTTTCTACTGTAGAAATAGAGAAAAAAAAGCACATAGGGGCTTCATCCAGGTAGCACTTGGAATAGTAGGGGGTGTTTGGCCTGCTCACCTGTAGTGGTTTTTCAGAGCAGGCACAACACTGAGGATAGATGTATATGATGCTATTCAAAGTTGTAGATGCTCTGCTTCCAGTCTAGTGACAGATCACCGCTGTGAAATATAGTCAAGAGAAAGTAGGAAAAACTGATAGCGATAGAGGTCCAGACACAGAAATGGTAGCTTCACAATTTTTGTGCTTGGACCTATTTCATTATAAGCTAGTGCCCTGTCTCCATTTTTTTCTCCTTTCTCTTGCTTTTTATAGTAACAAGACCTGCAAAGGAGAGAGAGAAGCCTTGTAGGGTGTAGATTGAAATTTCACTGTTATAGCTTTTGGCCAGGAGTGATATTATACTTTCACTATTCATGACTGGCATAGAATTAATATAAATGATTAATTAGGAATGTGTTCCGTTATTTGATAAAATTGTGGTTAAAAATTAGAATTTTTGGATCAATATTGCTATCGATAGTACTTGGGTTAAATTAGCACACGCCATTGTTATGATCCTGAATTGGTAACTGATCTCTTATATATAAAGGTTCTTAAAATATTCTACTGTTTCCAATGCTAACAGAACAAGATGTGCTTATCATAATGATTATTATTTCCATTTCCAGTTTTGATAGTTACCTTGGAAACCAGCATTTTTGTCTAATAAATGTGCATTATATGCGGGCCTCTCTGGATTTGTCTGATATTGTATGCTATTATCTCTTGGAATTTGTTCAATTTAAAGTATGGAAAATTATTATATTATCCATAAAATTTACATATTAGAATATATTACAAACAAGTTGCAGAAATGGAACAATTATAGGCTTGTCAAAAAAGCAAAGTTGAGTTTGTTATTCAGCATTGGCAGACTGGCTATAGACCAGTAGGTAAGGTAGATCCCTAGTAGGTCCCCTGAGCTCCCCCCACAGCCACCAGATGAGTACATAACAATCTGATTTTAATTAATGCTGGGAACACCACTATTGTACCCAGCTGGCGGCTGCAGGGTACATAACACTTTTTGATCACTTTTTTTTTGTGGCGAATAAGAAAAACAAAAAATTTTCACCATGAGGAATACATTACATAATAATTGTATAGTGCAAGTCGTTATTGGGGTCAGGACATGGCAATAAAAAATATGTGGAGGAAATTTTATTTATGCAATTTGTCCATTGAAAATAATTTTGTCTATGGAAAAAGGTATATTTTTAACTTGGATTTTAATTTAATAAAACTTATTTTTACTTTGGATTAATCCCACAAGGAACTTTGACAGCTGATCTTCTGATTGCTTCTATAATATACTGTACTGCTTTATGTAAGAATTTGAAGAGCCCAGATCAGAGCCCAGATCCAGACCATTAGAGCAGGTGCCCAGCTGTCAGATAAGACATGATGTCCTGCTCTCCATTGCACTAAGGCCTGTTAGAGAACAGGAATATTAATGATCACTAACAGGTTAAAAAATTTCTTCAGGATTAAAGAAGAACAAGAAGTCCTGTGTAACGGATCTCCTAGCAACCCGACCGGGTACCTCCGTTGATAGATGCTCCTAGTGCTTTCCGAGGATTCCAAGCACTCCACTTGACACCGTAAGCACTGCAGACCCCATGAACCGCCGAAGCTTGGTTGAGGTCTCGCTGTCTCCTACCCACCCTGGACCTACGACAAGGCTCCAGGCTCCAGTGGGTGAACCTCTCCTAAATCCAGAGAGCAGGAACAGCTCTTACAAGAGATAATAGTATAGCCCGGGGAGTATAGCAAATCTTCAGCGTATAGCAATCCCCAGTGTCGATCAGTTACCCAAACACCAGCCTCAACATGATGTAAGGTAAAACAGGAACTCTTTATTTGAACACACAAGCATTGATTTATACACATCTTCCAACAAGGTTACCACCCACAGGGTTTTGTAAAAACAGCCAATAACCACGTACAATACACTCAGACACTCCCACACAAAATCCTCCCCTCTGCCTGTGATACAATTACCTCACACTGGGTTGATGCAATCATCACAGGCAGGAGAATACACAATGTCTTCTGTCCTGGAGACAACTGAGACGCAATTCAATTATCTCTCAGGACAATACACACAGAGAGACAATGGAACAGACCCACCCTTTGCAATACACATAGACATTTAACATACCAAAATGGCACGAATTAGACCAGGGGTTCAAGTTAGTACAAGTCCTTTGTGAACAAAGGAGGCCTGGCTGATGAGAGGGCCCATAATTCTGGGGCAAGAGGCTGGTAGCCAGGTCTCTCCACCACCCAGTGGAGAGGTGGGTTTCGTCACATCCTGTAAGTGAATATATGGCCTGGACAGAGCCCTGATCTCAACATCATCGAATCTGTCAGGGATTACATGGACAGACAGAAGGATTTGAGCAAGCCTACATCCACAGAAAATCTGCAGTTAGTTCTCCACAATGTTTGGATCCACCTTCCTGTTGAGTTCCTTCAAAAAACAGTATACCTAGAAGAATTGATGCTGTTTTGAAGGCAAAGGGTGGTCATACACCTACAGTAAATTGTTGTGTTCCCTCTTTGGTTACTTCTCCTTCCCTGCACCCCCTCGCACCTTCCAGCAGCTGTGTGTTGCACTGCAGTCAACATGGCTCCAGATACCTGTATCAACCTACCAGGACATTAATAACTAATAGAGTCACCCCCAGCCCGTTACTCTGGTAATTAGTTTTGTAAGTCCACTACATTCTGCACTTTGGGAAAGTGACTTTCCCAGTCGGTACTGTGGATGACAATATCGTCCAGGTAAGCTGAAGCGCACCGACGATGTGGACGAAGCACTATGTCCATTAGTTGCTGAAAAGAAGCAGGGGTGCCATGCAGACCAAAGTGTAAGACCTTATATTGATACAGCCCCTCAAGCGTGATAAAGGCAGTTTTCTCTTTGGCAGCCTCCATTAAGGGCACCTGCCAGTACCCTTTCGTGAGGTCCAAAACAGAAAAATACCAGGCTTGTCTTAACCTCTCGATGAGCTCATCGACCCGGGGCATGGGTTACGCATCGAATTTGGAAACCTCGTTAAGTTTACGAAAGTCGTTACAAAACCGCAACATCCCGTCCGGCTTGGGTATCAATACTATAGAACTGTCCCACTCACTTTTTGACTCCTCAATGACGTCTAGCTGCAACATTACCTGCACCTGCTCCGATATGGCTTGTCGCTGAGCCTCGGGTACCCAATATGGTCTTAATCTGACTTTTTTAAGTGGAATTGCGTCCAGGGAGGTCCGAGAAAACATCCGTGTTCTGACTAACAAACTCCCTGGCCTCCTGAGTCTGTTTAGAGGAGAGGCTGTAAGCAATTTTTACTGTGGCAGTCAGTCAAATTCACATGGTGAACCTGCTACAGCTTTCGCCGCCCTGGCTGCTGTACCTTGTAGTTTACATCCCCAATTTTCTCGATTACCTCGTAGGGCCCCTGCCACCTAGCCAAGAACTTACTGTCCACGGTTAAAGATCCAGACTCGAGCCTGAAATTATATACCCGACTCTTGGCTCACTCAGCTGCCTCCATATAACAAGAAGCAACACTGTCTCTATCCGATCTTACATCTGGGTAACATAATCAATTACACTTTTATATTGAGTGGGTTGTTGTTCCCACACCTCTTTGGCCACATCCAAGAGACCGCAAGTGTGTCTGCCATATAGCAGTTCGAAGGGAAAGAACCCAGTAGAGGCCTGGGGTCCCTCTCGCACTGCGAACATGAGATTGGGCAGAAGGAGGTCCCAGTCCTTCCAATCTTTAGACACTACCTTTTTCAACATATTGTTTTAATGTTTGGTTAAACCGGTCTACCAGACTGTCCGTTTGCGGATGGTAAATGGACATCCGTAGTTGTTTTAGGTGCAGCAACTTACGACTTAGAGTTCCCTCATCACCTTGGACAAAAAAGGGGTCCCTTGGTCGGTCAGAACCTCTTTAGGTAGTCCCACTTGGGAAAACATCTCCATTTACTCCTTATCTATGAGTTTGGCTGAGGTATGTCACAGTGGCACCGTCTCCGGGTACGTGGCGTAGTCTAGAATGACTAAGATGTATTGATGCCCTCTGGCGGACTTTGGTACTGGGCCTATGAGGTCCATAGCTATTCGGTCAAACAGTACTTCGATAAACGGGATAGGTACTATGGGACTACGGAAATGTGGCTAGGGGCTAGTTATCTGGCAGGTTTGGCAAGACTTACAAGACTTCCACTTTTTTGAATATGCTGGGCCAGTAAAACCACTGTAGAATACGATCCTGAGTTTTCTGCAGCCCCAGATGACCCCCGAGAATGTGTTGGTGGGCTAGATCTAACACAAGCTTGCGATAAGATTTGGGGACCACGAACTGTTCAATAGGCTCACCCCGTAGTTGGTTTACCTGATATAACATATCCTGATGAACCACGAAACGGGGAAACACTGACTCTGCCCCAGGTTGTTGTGGTTCACCATCTACTATTAGCACATTTTCCCAGGCGTGGAATAGGGTTGGATCCCAACATTGGGCGGTACCAAAATTATCCCCGGAGATATTGAGGTCTGCCAATTCAGGACCCAGTGGCAAGTCCTCAAGGTCTCCCACCATCACACTTAGCGGGGTTGTCTCCCCCTCTTCCACCAAAGTAGCGGTCACCCCTAACGCTGGCCCTTTGGTCTCAGGTTCCCAGGGTTCTGGTCTCCCCCCTGAGCCGGGCCACTCTGCTAGGGTTACCCCAGTCTCATGGGTATCAGTTACTCTCGTAGCAGGCCACAGTGCTTGGAATCCCGGGAAGTCTCTCCCTATAAGGAGTTCATAATGTAGATTTGTGGCGACAGCCATCGCGTGGGTCCATCTACCGGTCACCGTAGTTAAAGACACCAACACAGTGGGGTAGTATTTTAAGTCTCTGTGGATGCACATCACCCCAACTTTCCAGCCAGTATACTTAGGGGACTGCACCAGGGTAGCCTTTAGTAGGGTTACCAGACTCCCCGAGTCCAGCATAGCTTCCGCCGGAGTGTCTCCCACTTCCACCTGGCACAAATGATCTAGAGACTCTGGTGTATCTGTTGCACACAGCCTATTGACTGACGGTAGCCATAGTTAGTGTCCATGGGCTAAACCCGATGGGGACATTAAATAATGTCAAGTAATGTGCTAGATTTAAAACATATGCTATGAAAGTATCTAATTCGATTTTTTTTGGTCTTTTCAGATATCTGGCGACTGGTAATTCTTTTTTGTCTTTGCATTTTGTTTTTCGAATGGGCACTTCTACAATTGCTGGCGTGGTACGGGCTACATGTGCCGCCATTTGGTTGACACTGAAGGCTTCAGTGCTGCCACAACCAACCAGGCAGCAGTGGCTTGATATAGCCCATGGCTTCCAGGAGAGGGCTCAATTTCCTAATTGTATTGGTGCCCTTGACGGGAAGCACATACGGGTTAAGAAGCCACCGAACTCAGGGTCCCAATACTATAATTATAAGCAGTTTTTCTCTGTTGGTTTGGTGGCCTTGGCTGACACAAACTACAGGTTTATAATTGTAGATATTGGGTCCTATGGAAGTTCTGCAGATGCTCACTGGCTTCAGTCCAACCAACTGGATGTACCACAGCCAGCAAACCTTCCTGGCTCTACTGGGCCACCAGCGCCTTATGTGGTTGTAGGGGATTTGCCCTTTCTAGCCACCTGATGTGTCCTTATCCTCAACGCGGTTTGGATGCCAAGAAGCGCAATTTTAATTATCGGTTAAGTAGAGCCAGAAGGTTTGTGGAGTGCACATTCAGCATTTTTTCAAATAAATGGAGGGTTTTCCAGTCGGCAATACAGCTGGCACCACAAAATGTCAATGTGGTCATCAAGGCGTGTGTAGTGCTGCATAACTACATACGCACCTATGAGACCACACCTGATGAAGATGCCCAAGTGTACAGTACACCATCAGCAAGAGACACTTTACTACTTGGATGATCTGGATCTGCTGGACTCAGAGTGCGGGAATTATTTTCGGATTATTTTATGTCCCCTATCGGTTCTTTTCCTTTTCAGCAGTAGTCCTCAATTCATGGACTTTTGTGTTTGCCAGTCTATTTTCATAACCAGGATGGTTTGAGTTTAGTTAGTTTTTGCTTTTTTTAGTTAGGGACTCGCAAGATAATGAGGACCCTTGACGTGGGTTGTGAGCTTACATATTTTGCTACCAAATAGTCTAATCTACATAATATGTAAAATATGTACTAATACCTCATTTATCTATTAGCTACACTATGTTTCATAACATTTTACAGTGCTAAATGTGGCAAAATGAGTAAATTTTTTAAAAATGTTTTTCTGTATAATACTAGTAAAACAAATGTGTTAATATTGATTATATGGTGTTCTAGGAGTATAGATTTGTTGGTCTAACATGTTTTGTATGTATGTGTAATAAAACATACTCATTAAAATTTATTATGACCTACATTTTGATGTAAGAACCCCTAAAAATAAAAACTATTGAACGTCAGTGTTTGTGTGCAAAATTAACATTTCATATGTGTCCTATGTGGTTACTAATGTTTCGTAAAAATTTTCTATCTATATATTGTGGTATGTGTATGCACAATAAAATAAAATCTGACACATTAGAAGCTTGAAAACAAAAATGTGTTTTATTGCACACAGTATAAAAATGAATTCTCTGTTATATTAAAATAAAATTATTTTTGTCTCAAAATTTCTACAAATTAACATATTGCCTTGATGACGATGAAGGTCCCTGATAAGGAGGGGCTGGGTATTGTGAGGGTCCAGCCTGATTTGGAGCTTGGCCCTCATAAGGAGCCCTTGAATATTGTCCAAGGGAAGGGGGGCCAGAATATTGTCCCTGGGAGGGGGGGCCAGAATATTGGCTCTGGGTAGGGGGGCCAGAATATTGTCCTTGGGAAGGGGGGCCAGAATATTGTCCCTGGGTAGGGGGGCCAGAATATTGTCCCTGGGAAGGGGGGCCAGAATATTGGCTCTGGGTAGGGGGGCCAGAATATTGTCCCTGGGAAGGGGGGCCAGAATATTGTCCCTGGGTAGGGGGGCCAGAATATTGGCTCTGGGAAGGAGCCCTTGAATATTGGGCCTGGAAAGGGGGGGCAAGGCATTGTGATGGGCCAGCTCGACTGGGCGAGGGTCCCGGAGGACCATAGCTGGGTTCACCCTGAATCTGGGGCACATATGGCGCCATTGGTGGCCCATAATGATCCCTTGGGGGGGGGCATTTGTTGGTGGTCCAGTAATGCCTGGGAAACTGTGGGGTTGTTGGGGACAAATAGTTGCCCATAGCGGCGCAAATTTTCCAGGGCGTCATGCATGACAGAGGGATCTGGAAGGGAATTTTCTAGCTCCAGAACGATTTCTACGGAAGTTCTTGTTCGTAATAATCATTCTGGAGGTAGCTGCCGAATGTAATGGGCCAGACTACGGGCAAACATATCATGATGATCCCCCTGCCGAGCCCGAGATAAATAATTCAAAACTTGGACATTAATGTTGGACTCGGCAAGAGGATTTGCCCGTCGTCTGGACCTTCTGGGTAGAGCCAGAGGGGTGGGGGGGGGGGGGAATCAGCTCCTGATGCTGCAGGAGGCTCGGAAGGTGCTGGTGTGGGTCCCGGAAGAGTCTCCTGCTGGCCAGCTGTCGTCTCCTCCTCACAAGCACTGGACAATTGTGGAGCCGATTCTTCTCCTTCCTCCTCTAGGTTGTCCTCCGTTCTACAAAATGATTAAAATATATAAACATGACGATTAAAATAAATCTTTGAACATATTCCTGTCATGAGCTACACAATCTACTTTTGTCACATAGTACTAACTGGCCAACAAACAGGGGCGTCATTATGGCAAAACATTCGGGGCTTGTGCCCCATATGTTTTGTCCTGTTCCCTGAATGTTATGCTGGATTGCTGGTAGAATTTTTTGGGCATATTCCAGGGATTTTTTTTAATTGATTGGAACTGGGCAACCCCCAGATCACCCCCCACCCCCCTTGTACTAGTTCAGCTACTTTGCTTCACGGGGGCGTTGTACAGTGGGCTTGTGCCCCAGATGTTTTCAGACACTAGCAACTCCCCTGCTAACAAAAAATAGACATATGTGGTAATTGTTGTAGTATAGATGTAGCAGGGATAACCCACACACTCAGAAATATAAGGTCTATACTCATCGTGTTAACTTTAACCAAAACGACGAAAAAAAATAAAAAAAGTTTTTTACACATTTATCTGACATCTTATGTCCCATAGAGCATGTGGGTTAACCCTGCTACATTATTTACCTAGGTATCCATACCATCAATCTTACTCAACTTGTCATTTTAATCTCCTACTTTTGGTTAAGAAAGGAGCAATGTGAATGTTTGCTATTGCAAACTATGACTTTTCACATTGATCCATTCAAACCATTCACAGTACCTAAAAATTCGACATACAATGCGTATAGCTTAGTGTGTATAATGGACTTACGGACGCAGATCCATGACGGCGCGAAGGAACATTAGCTGCTCCCGGAAGAGGTAGGGTTTTTTCTTGGGGGGACCAGCCCCGCTCCACCCCTGTTTTTTAATTTCCTTGCGGAATTGGTCACGGCAGCTCCGCCAATGATTTTTCACCTCTTCAACTGGTAATAGAAAGGCAAGAAAGGAACATGTATCAATTTCTAAAGTGATAGGTAAACTAACGTATAACAAGGCCTATATACTAGGGAGGACAACATGGATCAAACATGTATACATTGTTAACTTACTTAAATTCTTGCGACTTTGGCCTTTGGTCGTTTCCCATATGGCTGCAAACAGATCCTGAGTAACCTCCACCCAGGCAGCATCCTTCTTATATCTGCCCTGGTATTCTTAAGACCGAATATCCCAGAGGCAGGGCCTATCCTGCACCAGGACAATAAGCTTTTCAACATCCATGGCATGTGGAGTTTTGGGCATGTTGACAAGATTTGGCTCCGCGAGGCCTTGAAAAAGCAGCAGTGCTGCCACAAACCACATGCAGACAGACACAGAGAAAAAAAAACGCCTACTTCCTGTATTATATATCCCAGGAGTGTTGCTAAGTAACTTCCGTGAAAAAACGTAGTGCCTGTAGCCTATCAGAGGAACGGGCAAGGGAGACGCCTCCCCCCCCCCCACAATTCATCTGTATCGCTGTCCTGAGGACTGCGATACAAATGAATATAGACATGAGTGTATCCACAATGGAAGAACTCATCTCTCCCTGCCGCTGCCACCGCCGCTGGGCCCCCTAGTGGCCGTGGGCCCTCGGTCAATGACCGAGTGCCCGAATGGTCAGTCCGCCCCTGGGACAGTCAGCCCTTACATGGCCAGGCTCCTGACACCACCAGCAGACTATCGGTGCCAGATCTGCCGTGGGTACATCCTGGGCGGGTTTTAGCAGCTCAAATCTCTGGGCCTGGGGTACAGATTTCCGGACTTTGCCGATCCCCCTCCTGACAGAACCCTCTTTTATAATCCTGGTAGCTTCATAGCGTTACATGAGGTCCACCATCTCAAGGGCATTGCCAGGAGACACCTGACCGATCCAGTGCTGGAGAGGGTATGGCAAAGCCCTCCAGAACATATCAGCTAAGAGACGATCCAGCATAGCAGTGGGACTCAGCACGTCAGGCTGTAGCCATTTTTACAAGAGGTGAAGTAAGTTATAATACTGGGGTCTTGCAGGCTCAGCCGGGTTGAACCCTCACTTATGCACCCTTGACTTTCTGGTAGTCGGCCACTTGATCGTCCAGCAAGTCGAAATACACCCGCTGGGAATCATATGGCAGAAACGGAGTGACGACCTCAGCCCACTGGTCACGGGGTAGCTTTTTCCTGATGGACACTTTCTCATACATCACAAGGTAGGTTTCGATGTCGTCTGCGTGGGTCAACTTAGGAATCGTGGTACGGACTGCTTTCCAGGCATCGTAGACACTCGGGGTTGCTGCTGCTGTCTGCAAAGCCATCACGTGTTGTAGCAGTAACTGGTTAGTCTCCTGTTGCTGCTTATTAGCCTTGTGTTGCTGCTGGTTTGTCTCTTGCTGCTGCAGATTAGCCTCCATGAGGGCCTTCACAACAGCCTACATTTTGTCATGGGGAACTGATTGTAATACAGCTGGTTTAATGTACGAGATACAACTGTGCCGAAAAATTCAGAAACCCAAAATATCGGCATTCACGCCAGCCTCACTGCTCATGCACACATCCGCCACCAATTGTGGGGTTTCACTCTGGTAGACAGGATTAGCGGACACAGTATAGAGGCAACAACAAGTTCTTTGGATCAAACAGTTTAGTGTTTTATTCACACTTTAGGCAAGTGACAAAACAAGCAGTCATATTCAAACAAAAGGTCACCTTGGTGGTAATTCACACTTTGCAGCAATTCTGCCTCAAAGAGTCCTTGCTGATAGCAGCACCAACCTGTTTTCACGCCAAACAGGTAGCACAGCAGCACATGCTGGGAGAACAAAACATCTCACTGTGAAATAATATATATATATATATATATAAAATATATATATATATATATATATATATATATATATACACTGTATATATTACAAACCGGATTCCCAAAAAGTTGGGACACTAAACAAATTGTGAATAAAAACTGAATGCAATGATGTGGAGATGGCAAATGTCAATAATTTATTTGTAATAGAACGTAGATGACAGATCAAACGTTTAATCCGAGTAAATGTATCATTTTAAAGGAAAAATACGTTGATTCAAATTTTCACGGTGTCAACAAATCCCTAAAAAGTTGGGACAAGTAGCAATAAGAGGCTGGAAAAAGTAAATTTGAGCATAACGAAGAGCTGGAAGACCAATTAACACTAATTAGGTCAATTGGCAACATGATTGGGTATAAAAAGAGCTTCTCAGAGTGGCAGTGTCTCTCAGAAACCAAGATGGGTAGAGGATCACCAATTCCCACAATGTTGCGCAGAAAGATAGTGGAGCAATATCAGAAAGGTGTTACCCAGCGAAAAATTGCAAAGACTTTGCATCTATCATCAACTGTGCATAACATCATCCGAAGATTCAGAGAATCTGGAACAATCTCTGTGCGTAAGGGTCAAGGCCATAAAACCATACTGGATGCCCGTGATCTCCGGGCCCTTAAACGACACTGCACCACAAACAGGAATGCTACTGTAAAGGAAATCACAGAATGGGCTCAGGAATACTTCCAGATACCATTGTCAGTGAACACAATCCACCGTGCCATCCGCCGTTGCCAGCTGAAACTCTACAGTGCAAAGAAGAAGCCATTTCTAAGCAAGATCCAAAAGCTCAGGCGTTTTCACTGGGCCAGGGATCATTTAAAATGGAGTGTGGCAAAATGGAAGACTGTTCTGTGGTCAGACGAGTCACGATTCAAAGTTCTTTTTGGAAATCTGGGACGCCATGTCATCTGGACCAAAGAGGACAAGGACAACCCAAGTTATTATCAACGCTCAGTTCAGAAGCCTGCATCTCTGATGGTATGGGGTTGCATGAGTGCGTGTGGCATGGGCAGCTTGCATGTCTGGAAAGGCACCATCAATGCAGAAAAATATATTCAGGTTCTAGAACAACATATGCTCCCATCCAGACGTCATCTCTTTCAGGGAAGACCCTGCATTTTTCAACAAGATAATGCCAGACCACATTCTGCATCAATCACAACATCATGGCTGCGTAGGAGAAGGATCCGGGTACTGAAATGGCCAGTCTGCAGTCCAGATCTTTCACCTATAGAGAACATTTGGCGCATCATAAAGAGGAAGGTGCAACAAAGAAGGCCCAAGACGATTGAACAGTTAGAGGCCTGTATTAGACAAGAATGAGAGAGCATTCCTATTTCTAAACTTGAGAAACTGGTCTCCTCGGTCCCCAGACGTCTGTTGAGTGTTGTAAGAAGAAGGGGAGATGCCACACAGTGGTGAAAATGGCCTTGTCCCAACTTTTGGGGGATTTGTTGACACCATGAAATTCTGATTCAACATATTTTTCCCTTACAATTGTAAATTTTCTCAGTTTAAACTTTTGTTCCGTGATTTATGTTCTATTCTAAATAAAATATTAGAAGTTGGCACCTCCACATCATTGCATTCAGTTTTTATTCACGATTTGTATAGTGTCCCAACTTTTTTGGAATCCAGTTTGTATATATATATACACACATTGGCTGATTTTATGAGTCACTGAGCTAAGAGTTGCTTATTTACCCAGAGATAGAAGTTTGCAGTAATTAATTTTACTGTGCTGCTTCACAGATTTTAGGGACAGTTTGGTACCACAGCTCTTTGTGTGATACTAATATACTTCATTATGTCAATAAATTGCTGTGATAAAGGTCCATTATGGATTGAAATGTGAAAAATATGTTGGGGGTTTATGATGTTATTTTATTAAATCTGAAACTTTTTAAACTGCTTGCCGTGTTAAATCAGTCTGTTATACCAATGTTTAATTCAGGAAATATCTGCTGGAAGGATGCAGTTTGCTCCTCAGCCTGCTGAGATCTAGGTTAAAATGATAACATAATCGGCAAAAGACAATGAGTACTATTAAAGTCCTTTAAAAATATTGCAAATTTTATTAAATATTATTAAAATACACATAAATTCATAGTAACTGTAGAGAAACTACTATGTCACACTAAAATGCAATCACCATTTGTGACTAATTAATGGCAGTGGGAATGCTAAAAGACCTTTGCTCATTAAATGTATATATTAAATGTAAAGTGTAATAAGGCTGCACAAAAGTGTCAGACCATAGAGCAGTGGTGCTCACAGCTGATATAGACTCACCCGCTATACTAAAAAACAAAAATGGTATACAGGAAGCTGGGCACTCACTTATACTTGGAACCAAACAATTTAATTTAATGTGCAATAAACAAGGAACACAAACAAAAACTCAACATACAATAAAATCAGCGTCAATCAATAAAATTGATACCATACGATAAAATGCATAAATAGCGTTGGAAAAATCATCCTGAGCTAAAACATTAGTCCAAATAGTCTCTCTTCTGATGATTTGAGGACCAAACTCATGGCACATGTGTGGCGTCCCTCTACACAGGCCCCCAAAAAGTGTCCAAAGTCAATTGCAACCACAGCGATCTTACAGGGATATAGATATGCCGTATATAGCCGTTAGTCCTGAGACACTAGTGCTGTAATGGTAATAAATACACTTACGTGTCCGCGATTACACTCTTCGATTGTACCGCACTAATTCGCATTACACACTGACCTGCAGACATGTATCAATGTCGGTTTGACCTTGAGACTGATGACGTCCTCCCATGGGCGGGCGGATGGTTCACTCTTTCACGGCTTACAGCTTGTAGTTGGTGGTAACCCTGTATTGTTTCCTTAGTAGAAATTTGCGTGGCGATGCTATGATGTAAAAGACAATATAAAATCCAGTTCTGAAATTCGAAGTCCTCCTTGCTCAAGATTGGGGGCGATGGTACCAAACGCGTTTCCGACTGTATATCTTCTCCTCCTCAGTGGTTATTCGTCCTCTATATTTGCCCCATATTTATAGGGAATTCAGTGTCACTACCAGAGCTTTAAGACGTTCTCACAGCTCTGTTTCTCCACCCCTGTGATGATGTCACTACTAGAGCTTGGAGGAGTTCCCTCTGCCCTGTTTCTCCGCCCCTGTGATGAGGTCTTTACTTTCAGTTTCCTTCCTCCCAGCTGTCTCTCCTGTGTTTGATTTTGCTGCCTTTAAATCACCCCTCCTCCTTTGTAGAGGTGCGGATTATACTTTTCATTTGAGCTGTATCTTTCGCTTGAGTAGCTTCACCTGTGTGATATCTTTTCACTGGATCTGTGTTCTGCTGAAGCAAGTACTTCGGATATTGTCTGCTGACTTTGGATTGGTTTTCACTGCAGCTGCAGCTCCGTCAGATAAGTGTTCAGACATTGTGTGTTTCTGTTTCTTTGCTGACTGGATCCGAGGCGACCCCGGTTCCGTCCATATACTGAGCAGGGCACCGGTGGCCGTGCCCCTTCCACTATTGTAGGGGTTTTAGTGGTCATCAGCCTGAGGTACGCGGGCATGTCTCGATCCACCATATGGATCCGGACATGTGCATAGCAGCTTAGGGAGAGCTTTTAGTGTCTGACAGGGGTCACCCTTTATCCTCCCTAGTTTGGGTCCGGTCAGTTGCTATTTACTGTGTGTTGCTCACTTACAGCCGTGACATTCAGTCATCTCCAAAATCTGGTATTGATTCAAAACCTGGCATGCATTTGCCATAAAAAAAAGTCATAAAATCTCAGTGCAGGCTGAAAACTAAATTTAAAAACATACATTATATTATGCTATAGGCATAGTATCAGAAAAACTGAAAAACGCATCAGGGACCATGATGTGGTTTCCATGCGTTTCTGTTGCGATTTCGGGTCACCTTTACTTTTCTTATAATTCTATGGTTCGACATGGCATCTACTTGATTAAAACTACAATTCATTACATATTTTCTTTAAAAAAACACTAATTCTAATAAATTCCCAAAAATTCGAGATAAAAAAAAAAATGGAGATAAAAATTTGAATAAAAAGTTCAATGACAGAAAAGGCAGAAATGGGATAAGACACCATAATAAGCATAAATAGTTCAATAGATATATACGTATGCATATACAGGTAAAACTAAAAAAATTAGAATATCGTGCAAAGTTCATTTATTTCAGTAATGTAACTTAACCTGCTCAGGACCGCCGTACACAGGATTGCGTCTTTGCAGCGGTCCTGTTACTCTGGGTTGACGCGCCGGTGCGTCACATGGTGAAGTGGCGAGCACCAGAAGGGCAGTTGAAGCTGGTACGGTGGCACGTGCAATAGTTACCCCGTCACAGCCACCGCAAAGACGGGCTCGTAGACCCCCTAGAATCCCTGAGGTGCTGGCAAACCCCGATTGGCAGTCCACAACTTCAGCCGCACCTGTAGTTCCCACTTTCACCGCCCAGTCTGGAGTTCGGGTTGAGACAGCTCAGATCGGTTCGGCCCTGGGATTTTTTGAGCTGCTCTTGACTGCGGAGCTCTTGGACTCAGTCGTGGCAGAAACAAATCGGTATGCCACTCAATTTATATCCGCCAACCCAGGAAGCTCTTATGCCCAGTCTTTCCGGTGGAAACCAGTCCAAGTTTCCGAATTTAAAATTTTTCTGGGCCTTCTCCTGAACATGGGTCTAACCAAAAAGCATGAATTGCGGTCATATTGGTCCACGAACCCAATTCATCACATGCCCATGTTCTCTGCTGCTATGTCCAGACACGAGTTGAGACCATCCTGTGTTTCCTGCACTTTAGTGATAACACCACCTCCCGTCCTAGAGGCCATCCAGCTTTTGACCGGCTCCACAAAATTCGGCCCCTCATAGACCATTTCAACCAGAAATTTGCAGATTTGTATACCCCTGAGCAAAACATCTGCGTAGACGAGTCCCTTATACATTTTACCGGGCGCCTTGGCTTCAAACAATACATCCCAAGCAAGCGCGCCCGGTATGGGGTCAAATTGTATAAGCTCTGTGAAAGGGCCACAGGCTATACCCACAAATTTCGGATCTATGAGGTAAAAGATCAGACCCTGGAGCTGGTCGGATGACCTGACTACCTGGGGAGCAGTGGGAAGACAGTCTGGGACTTGGTGTCACCCTTATTTGGCAAGGGGTACCATCTTTATGTGGACAATTTCTACACAAGTGTGGCCCTCTTCAGGCATTTGTTTCTAGAACAGATTGGCTGCTGTGGCACCGCACGAACTAGTCGCGCGGGCTTCCCCCAATGGCTCGTTACCACCCATCTTGCAAGGGGGGAGAGGGCTGCCTTGTGTAACGAAGAACTGCTCGCGGTGAAATGGAGAGACAAGTGTGACATTTACATGCTCTCCTCCATTCACGCAGACACGACAATCCAAATTGAACGGGCAACCCGTGTCATTGAAAAGCCCCTCTCAGTCCACGACTATAACCTTCACATGGGAGGGGTGGACTTCAATGACCACATGTTGGCTCCGTATTTAGTGTTCCGCCGCACCAGACGCTGGTATAAGAAGGTGTCTGTATACCTAATTCAATTGGCTCTGTATAATAGTTTTGTTCTCTACAGTAAGGCTGGGAGAACTGGATCCTTCCTCAAATTTCAGGAAGAGATCATCGCGAACCTCCTGTATCCAGGAGGTTCCGTGGCCCCATCCACCTGTGTAGTTAGCCGTCTACACGAGCGACATTTCCCCAGTGTCGTTGCTGGTACCTCAAACCGACCGCCACCCCGAAAAAATGTTGTGTCTGTAGCAGGAGTGGAATAAGGCGTGACACCCGCTATTTCTGTCCTGACTGCCCTGACCACCCTGCCCTATGCTTTGGAGAGTGTTTCCGGAAGTACCACACACAGGTACACTTAGCATAGGGATTGCATCTCACAGGACAGGCACACAGGGCTATTAGGGCCCTTTCACTCACAGCTGCTGCAAACCTCTCCTTTCACCTGGAATAAAGTGCATAATGTACTTCGCCACATCTTTGGGCGATTTGCGCTTTGCACATTGTCCCATGGGGAAGGAGAGGTTTGTCCTATAAAGGTAAAAAAAAAAAACACCAGTAAGCAAAAAAGTTAAAGTTCAGTTTCAAAAGTTAAATAAACTTTATATGTTCTGTTCTAAAGTTATTATAAAGTTAATAACATTTATTGCGTTGCGGCCTGGTTTTTTCTTTTTTTCTTTTGTTTTTTTACCTTCCAGGTGGACCAACCGATCGACTAGCTGCAGCACTGCGCTGCTGTCAGATTACACACGTCAGTGTATGCGGCGCTGCAAAACGAGATTTCTCCACTGCAGTAAAAGATACGTTTGCCGAGGCATATGAGCTGAGGAGGTGGCGGTGTTCATATACTTTGGCAAACACTTTGTATATATATAAAAAAAAAAAAACCCCGGCAATGATTTATTCATCCACATCGATTGATGTGAATAGAGAAATCGGGTTTGCCAGGGCATACGAGCTAAGTGGGTATGGATGTTGGGCGGAGCTCCTATGTCCTGGCAGACGCCTTTCCCCCCCTTTTTTTTTTTTGGGCAGAGATTTTTTCATCCACATTGATCGATGCGAATGAATAAATCTGTGCCGTTCATTTTTTCTTTCAGCCCAGAGGCTGAACGGAAAAAAAAAAATCTCATTACCTGTATGCTCAATATAAGGAGAATAGCAGAAACTCCTAATGCTGGCCATACATGTAATGATTGCGGAGACCCTCAAATGCCAGGGCAGTACAAACACCCCACAAATAATGCCATTTTGGAAAGAAGACACCCCAAAGTATTCGCCGAGGGGCATATTGAGTCCATGAAAGATTAAAATTTTGTTCTCAAGTTAGCGGAAAGGGAGAATTTGGGAGAAAAAAACAAAAAATTATCAATTTCCGCTAACTTGTGCCAATTTTTTTTTTCTATGAACTCAGCATGCCCCTCACGGAATACCTCGGGGTGTCTTCTTTCCAAAATGGGGTCACATGTGGGGTATTTATACTGCCCTGGCTTTTTAGGGGCCCTAAAGCGTGAGAAGAAGTCTGGGATCCAAATGTCTAAAAATGCCCTCCTAAAAGGAATTTGGGCCCCTTTGCGCCCCTAGGCGCACATGTGGTATCGCCGTACTCAGGAGAAGTTGTGGAATGTGTTTTGGGGTGTCATATTACATATAACCATGCTGGGTGAGATAAATATCTTGGTCAAATGCCAACTTTGTATTAAAAAAAGGGAAAAGTTGACTTTTGCAGAGATATTTATCTCACCCAGCATGGGTATATGTAAAATGACACCCCAAAACACATTCCCCAACTTCTCCTGAGTATTGCGATACCACATATATGACACTTTTTTGCAGCCAAGGTGGGCAAAGGGGCACACATTCCAAAGAGCACCTTTCGGATTTCACCGTCATTTTTTACAGATTTTGATTGCAAACTACTTCTCACGCATATGGGCCCCTAAAATGCCAGGGCAGTATAACTACCCCACAAGTGACCCCATTTTGGAAAGAAGACACCCTAAGATATTCCGTGAGGGGCATGGCGAGTTCCTAGAATTTTTTATTTTTTGTCACAAGTTAGCGGAAAATGATTTTTATTTTTTTCCTTACAAAGTTTCATATTCCACTAACTTGTGACAAAAAATAAAAAAAAAACATGAACTCACTATGCCCATCATAAAATACCTTGGGGTGTCTTCTTTCCAAAATGGGGTCACTTGTGGGGTAGTTATACTGCCCTGGCATTTTAGGGGCCCATATGCGTGAGAAGTAGTTTGCAATCAAAATGTGTAAAAAATGGCCTGTGAAATCCGAAAGGTCCTCTTTGGAATGTGTGCCCCTTTGCCAACCTTGGCTGCAAAAAAGTGTCACACATGTGGTATCTCCGTACTCAGGAGAAATTGGGGAATGTGTTTTGGGGTGTCATTTTACATATACCCATGCTGGGTGAGATAAATATGTTGGTCAAATGCCAACTTTGTATAAAAAAATGGGAAATGTCTTTTGTGTATGTAAAATGACACCCCAAAACACATTCCCCAACTTCTCCTGAGTACGGCGATACCAGATGTGTGACACTTTTTTGCAGTCTAGGTGGGCAAAGGGGCACACATTCCAAAGAGCACCTTTCAGATTTCACCGGTCATTTTTTACAGATTTTGATTTCAAACTTCTTCTCACGCATATGGGCCCCTAAAATTCAAGGGCAGTATAACTACCCCACAAGTGACCCCATTTTGTAAAGAAGACACCCCAAGGTATTTTGTGATGGGCATAGTGAGTTCATGGAAGTTTTTATTTTTTGTCACAAGTTAGTGGAATATGAGACTTTGCAAGGAAAAAAATAAATAATTAAATAAATCATCATTTTCCGCTAACTTGTGACAAAAAATAAAAAGTTCTATGAACTCACTATGCCCATCAGCGAATACCTTAGGGTGTCTACTTTCTGAAATGGGGTCATTTGTGGGGTTTTTCTACTGTCTGGGCATTGTAGAACCTCAGGAAACATGACAGGTGCTCAGAAAGTCAGAGCGGCTTCAAAAAGCGGAAATTCACATTTTTGTACCATCGTTTGTAAACGCTATAACTTTTACCCAAACCATTTTTTTTTTGCCCAAAATTTTTTTTTATCAAATACATGTAGAAAAATAAATTTAGCGAAAAATTTATATATGGATGTAGTTTTTTTTGCTAAATTTTACAACTGAAAGTGAAAAATGTCATTTTTTTGCAAAAAAATCGTTAAATTTCGATTAATAACAAAAAAAGTAAAAATTTCAGCAGCAATGAAATACCACCAATACCACCGAAAGCTCTATTAGTGAGAAGAAAAGGAGGTAAAATTCATTTGGGTGGTAAGTTGCATGACCGAGCAATAAACGGTGAAAGTAGTGTAGTGCAGAAGTGTAAAAAGTGGCCTGGTCATTAAGGGTGTTTCAGCTAGGGGGGTTGAAGTGGTTAAAAGGTAAAACTAACATATGAGAGACTCATGGGTGGCAGAGGACACATTTTACTGAAAACTTATAACTTTACCAACTAAAATAATTAAACACGAGACAAATCAGTTTGGGATAAATAGGCCGTGTTGCTTTATTTGGGGTTTACCAATTTATCATACCAAATTAGCCAAATATTGAATCAATAAATACCAATAAATAAACCAACCATAAAATATAAATAATTGAATAAATACTTAAAACTCATTAACTCTTTATGGACCATTAAGTCCACCCAGCACGAGCTGGGTGACCGATCACCCCACAAGCCAATGCCTAACAGGCATGGCCCCCCCCCCAAACAAGCAACACAGACCAACCTCAATAATATTTTGCAGCCCTAGATTAAAAATGTCCATACCGATATCTGATAGATGTACATTATCCGTTTTGAACAGACCTGGAACAAAACCTTCCAAATCAATGTGACGGTAACTTTGCCCCCCAATTGATGGCATGAACTTAAATATAGCTCTATTAACCCTCTTTCTTATCTTTTCTAGTTTTCGGTGCTCTGCACCTGACCAAACCATTCTTTGAATAATTTCTGAGAAAACCAAGAATGCCTCAGAAAATATACCTTTTATCAAGGCTAAATCCTGCTTCATTCTTGATAATAGATCTAACGTCTTGACTCTCCCAACGTCATTGCCACCTAAATGAAAGACAATGCCGTCAGGTAAGGGCCACATTGAGCATAACTTCTGCATTACAGTAAGCAAGTCATTCCATTGCAGACCCCATACACCAAACCATAAAACTAAACATTGTTTAACATCAAACAATAGATTTTCAGTGTACTGCCTTTTCAAAGCTCTCTTCCGAGCCCAATAAATAAAAGAATGTCCCACTAACCAAATAACCATACGGGAACCTGCAAAACAAAACATTATTTAAAATGATAGAAGCTGTGGTCTAACATATAATCTAAACCTATTCGAAGCCCATCTACCAATTCTTTTTATAAATGCATCTTCAAGACCAAAATTTGCAGCCTCGGTGGCAGCCCCAATACGGAATGAATGTGAGGACAACTGCAAATGATCCATCTTGAGAGCCTTCAAGCATTTCTTAAAAATGGAATTAAATTGAAATTTAGTCAATGGACTGTGATCTTCATGGATTAAGAAAGCCCCATTAATTTTCGGCCGGACTTCTAACCATGAAGACACTGCACTAACTGGACAAAGCAGAGAATTTAACCATTTGTTTAAAGTGATTAATTGCCCACGACCCAACTGATCGGTTTTTGACTTATTAATTCTAATTTTAACATTCTACTGACTCAAAGATACATCAGAATAGAGCAGACTCGGATCCGCTTTTTTCGAGTCAGCCACTAACTCACCTGTCCTAAAAGCTCCAAAGAAGGCTAAAATAAACGCAGTTTTAAATAAAGAAGATTCGAACAAATTTTTGGTAACACTAACTAGCACATCAACTAATTTCAATAGAAGGCTTAGCGATACTGGACACCGCATATCCTTCTAGATTGCTCCTCTTTACACCCCTCAAGACCTGTTTAATAATAAAATAATTCGTTAAGCATGGCTGGCCGTACAACTTCTGGAAAAATGAAACCCCCGCAACTGTCTTTGAAATGTGAGAAAAGGAGCAATCATTCTCTAACATAGATGAAATGAAGGCTAAACCTTCATTCTCAGTGTTGATTTTTGCAGTCCCACCTTCACTTTGATTAAAAGAAAGCCACCTATTCCATGCGGATGAATAAGCATCCCATGTTCTAGGTGCCAGAGACCTTTGGAGACTTTTAATTATTAGATCATAACTAGATCCCACAGATGCTCCGGGCACGGGACTCCCTCCAAGTCTGCTTCCGGCGCGAGCTCCCGGAATCTTTTCCACTGAAATCGAGATAATGCATCTGCAATGTCATTCTTTTTACTTGGAATGTATCTAGCCTTCAACCAAATATTAAACTTCATACAACACAATACTAAATATCTCAATAAACGAACAGTTCTCTCACACTTTGAAGACAACGTATTTACTGCAAAAACAACCCCTTGGTTATCTGTGAACAAAAGAATCCGCCTATTACTAAAGTATGAACCCCATATAACAATAGCTACAACTACCGGAAATAACTCCAATAAAACTAACTTAGCTACAAACTTATTTACAATCCAAGACTCAGGCCACACCCCCGCGCTCCATTTATTATTCCAAAAAACCCCAAAACCTACACTACCCGCTGCATCTGTAAACAATTGTAACGCATCTGAATCCATACATTCTTCCTGAAAACAAACTTTACCATTAAATTTCTTCAAAAATTCCAACCACAACAATAAGTCATCTTTTAAAGGTCTAGATAATCTAATGTGTGCCTTGGGGGACTTTAAACTTCTTGTGGCAAAATATAACCGCTTTGACAAAAACTCTCCCCATAGGAATGATCCTGCAAGCGAAGTTTAAGGAACCCAAAAGAGACTGAAGTTCCCTCAACGTACATTTATTCTTAGCCAATAACCTTAAAATACACAATCTAAGATCAAGCAACTTCTTTTCAGGCAAACGAAATTCCATCCGAACGCTGTCCAATTCAATACCCAAAAATTCTAAACAACAGCACGGGAATATGGTTTTTTCTTGAGCTATTGGGATACCAAATTTCGAACAGATTCTTAAAAACCCCTGCAATAACTGCTCACAGCACTCTGACTCAGCAAAACCTACAAACAAAAAGTCATCTAAATAGTGCAAAATTCCGCCACCTGGAAAAGATTCTTGAACCACCCACTGCAAAAAGGAAGAAAATGCTTCAAAATAGACACATGACTTAGAAAAACCCATAGGTAGGCATTTATCAAAGAAGAATTTTCCCTCAAAGCTAAAACCAAGTGAATTGAAACCAGATGGTTTTACAGGGAGCAATCTAAACGCAGCTTTAACATCAGCTTTAGCTAACAATGCTCTATGACCGTATCTCCTTAATAATTCTACCGCCTCATCAAATGTGGCATATGAAACAGCCGCCTCTTCCTTGGTGATTTCATCATTCAAAGAAGAATCCTTGGGATAAGATAGGTGGTGTATCAACCTAAATTCCCCCGGATTCTTCTTTGGGACTACACCCAGAGGGGATAATCTGAAATTCTTAAAAAGTTGGGTGCTGAAATGGACCCGCTAACCTACCGTACTCTAATTCTTTATTAATCTTATCTCTAACTACATCAGGAAAAACATTAACAGACTTCAAATTATCAACAAAATTACAACCAGAACCCCTAAACTGCGGAATATCAAAAACGGATAAAAAACCGTTAAACAGCAAACTAGCTTTCTCCCTGTCTGGGTACTTGTTTAGCCACGGTACCAGCTCTATTAATCTCACTGGCGTCCATGCTTTTTGATAATTGCTCCCTGGAGGCAAGAAAGGAAGGCTGATTCTTTTTAAAACAGTAAATAGAGTAGTAAAGGATGATTGCCCCCGCAAAGGGAGCATTCATGCTTATAGCGACAGCTGGCAAGCCACTTGCAAGTGGATTAGTTAAAAGCGAAACAAACTCCCTTCCTGAGAGGTTGATTCGCAGGAGTCTGCCTTTGTTGCACCGTCCTCTGTGGCAGCATCAAATTTATCCATAAGCCTATGTCTTTAATACCAAAATTTAAAGACGGATGGATTGCCAGCTTCTGCCTGAAAGTCTCATCATACTGGAACCATGCAATACCACCAAAGTTCTTGTATGCTTCCAGTATGATATCAAGGTGCTGGAAAAGGCCCGAGCATTTCCCAGGATGCCTTTCTCCCAGCACCGCAGCGTATATACAAAACGCCTGCAACCAATTGTTAAAAGATCTTGGCTGCAGGCGCTTTCTTACATCCTCACTTTTGTCATCCTTTTTCTCTACATTTTGTTCCCTATTAGAAGGTAACAACGATAATAAATCCACAAATTCAAAACTCCATATCTTCTCTTTGATCCCATTAGACAAATGGAAACCCAGAGGAGATACTTCACAGGGGAGAACCTCTTTTATACAGAGTTTTGGAACCCCTGAACCTTTCTCTAAAATGGGCACGTTTTTAGACCGCGGCGCGGCGGGGGTGACCACACACCTGCAGCCGTAGTTGTAACCTTACTTTTTTAAAAATCAGCAAACAAGGAGTTAAGACCTGAAAGAAACTTATCATTGTTAAACATGGCATTAATGTTCTCATGCTCACCACTGGAATGGACCTCCTGCCCAGAACCGGACTGAGGAATCTTCATTCGGATCTTCCAAGGATACTGTCCGGATACAGCAAACGGATGCTGCACAGATGTGCCAGCATGTCCCACGTTGTCTTCATCAAGCACTGCCGCAGGGAGCCGCTCAGCGCTGTGTAGATCTTTTGATGCGGTGGAGCGCCGCCGGCTATTTCGTGGGGGGCTTTGCCAGCTGGCGCTCTTTGATGACGTCGCCTGGCAATGATCCGGCAGCGATGACGTCTTCAGGGGGCGGGGTGCCGGCGCGCGCATGTCTTTTAGCTCTTTTGCTGCACGGCGCCAACACCTCCGCTTCCCCACTGACCACTTGCAGGACGGCTTCCTCATCTTCCCCCGGCTCCAGCTCCTCATCTTCTTCCGGATCCGCCGCCACTTCTCCGCCGCCAGGTACGGGCTGAGCGAGGCAGCGCCTCAGCCACTCTTCTCCTCCCGACGACTCCGCTCTCAGGATCAGGCTGCGAAGTAAGTCCTCCATCCCAGGTCTTGACAGGCGCTGCTCCTTTCAGGGTGATCCACTTGAACTGACAGCTGGGCACCTGTGCGCTGTCATTTTATCCACATCGATTCCCTCTCAAAACTGACAGCTGCCAATCAGCTGTTCAGCATTTCCCGCTTCAGAAACAGCTGGCCAATCCTGACAGCTGTTCCCAGCATCCCGTTTCCAGGCAGATCACTAAGGGAACCAGCCCAAACCGGATTCCTGTCAGGAGAGTCCTAGAATTTGAAATAAAAGAAGAAAAGGGGGGGGGGGGGGGAGAGAAAACCTACCAAACACCATCATTTGACCAAAAAAACCTTAAAATTGAATAAAATGACACCAGTGCCCCTGCCACCATGTGCCCCCCAAGCTATACGCTCTGGGGGGGCCCCTTCATTACATGCAAAGTGAGATATTTCAAGCCTTTATTTGTTATAATTTGGATGATTATGGCTTATAGCTTATGAAACCCCAAAGTCACAATTTTGAGGTCCCCTTTGCTCAGGGGGTATGGATTAATTAGCTGACTAGAGTGTGACACTGTGAGCCTAGAATATTGAACCTTTTCACAAATTCTAATTTTAAGCTGCATTAATGCAATTCCTTTTAGTTTGCATTACTGAAATAAATGGACTTTTGCACGATATTCTAATTTTTTCAAGTTTCACCTGTATATGTATATAATTTCAGTTCCTTCTCTCCACAGGTAAGGTGTTGTAATTGGAAGGGGAGGCTAAACATAGGTGGGGGCCTATTGTCCAGGGAGGATCGGTCAGAATATAATATATGACAACGTCCACCATCGACAATTGGCGCCCACCTACTTTCTACAGGAACCCGAATAATTCAAACTCTTCATTAAGACCCATTGGTAGCAAACTGTTTAATTCATAAATTCTCTTCTTTTATAGTCTAGGTATGGAAGCCGCATCATGGTCCCCGATGCGTTTTTTTCTGTTTTTCTGAAACTATACCTATAGCATAATATAATGTATGTTTTTATATTTAGTTTTCTGCCTGCACCAAGATTTTATGACTTTTTTTATGACGAATCCATGCCAGGTTTTGAATCGATACCAGATTTTGGAGATGACCGAATTCCCTATAAATATGGGGCAAATATGGGGGACGGATAACCACTGAGGAAGGGACGATATACAGTCCCGAAACACGTTTGGTACCACCGCCCCCCCAATCTTGAGCAAGAAGGACTTCGAATGACAGAATTGTATTTTATATTGTCTTTTACACCACAGCATCGCCAACACAAATTTCTACTAGGAAACAATACAGGGTTACCACCGACTACAAGCCGTAAGCCGTGAAAGAGTGAACCATGGGAGGACATCATCAGTCGCAAGGTCTAACCAACATCTATACATGTCTACAGGTCAGCGTGTGATGCGAATTAGTGCGGTATAATCGAAGGGTGCAATCGCGGACACGTAAGTGTATTTATTACCATTACAGCACTTGTGTCTCAGGACTAACGGCTATATACGGCATATCTATATCCCTGTAAAATCACTGTGGTTGCAATTGACTTTGGACATGATTTTTTGGGCCTGTATAGCGGGACGCCACACACGTGCCATGAGTTTGGTCCTCAAATCATCAGAAGAGAGACTATTTGGAATAATGTTTTAGCTCAGGACGATTTTTCCAACGATATTTATGCATTTTATCGTATGGTATCGATTTTATTTATTGACATAGATTTTATTGTATGGAGTTTTTATTTGTGTTCCTTGTTCATTGCGCAATAAATTAAATTGTTTGGCTCCAAGTATAAGTGCGTGCCCGGCTTCCTGTATACTATATATTAAATGTAAAGACAGCGATGTAATATATCAATGGGTAGAAAGTCACCCTTCCTCCCACTCCGGCAGCTGACAGAAGTTGATCTTTACCTTCTGGAGTGGGAGGGGGCATGGCCTAACCATATCAGGGTCGTGGCTAAGCGGGACCTGGGGAAGTATTGAAAACAGACACCATTAACCATCGATTCCCTCTCAAAACTGACAGGGATCTTCTCACATTAAATAATGTGAGAAGATGTATAACAGATATACCCTTACTGCCTTAATGACAGCAAGAAGATCTAGAAATCTAAAGGACATCTTAGTCTATATCCACTATATACCAGAATCAAAAGTGAGAGTTGAAGTACAAAACATTGGCTCATATCCATGTGGATCGTGTAAAGTGTGTAGAAATATGGAAAGATTTAATAATTTTGTAGATGTTGATAAGAAAAGGACATTTGAAATTTAGAGAAAACATTTTGTATTCTTCAACAGGAGTGATCTACTATGCCACCTGCCCTTGTGACAAAATATATGTGGGTCATACAACAAGAGAATTGAGAAAAAGAATTAGGCAGCATGTAAGAGACATTGGAAAAAGAGAAGGATTATGATGATGATGTCAAAAATCTGAAAACAATTCCCAAACATTTCAAGTTGTTTCACAAAAGTAATCCCAACCTGCTGTGCTTTAAAGGCATTGATATGGTTCACCTAGGATCAAGAGGAGATAAAGCGAAAACGCTTGCACAGTTGTAAAGTAGGTGGATATTCAGGTTGGGAACCATTGCTCCTAGAGGATTAAAATTTGGTATTTAGTGCCTTTCTCTAAGGTGGTATCATTATGAGGGCATTATATAGTAATTGTTTTTAAATAAATAAAAAATGATTTTATTTTTTATTTGTTTTTTATTGATTGTTGTGTGATTTTTCACAGAGAACAGAAAATATGGGGAAGTGAGTTCAGCCATTCCGATAGTAAAGAGAAGGACTTAAAAGATGAAAAGGAAGAAAAGAGCCATCACTGTAAGACTATGAATGAAAAGAAAAATCTGAAAAGTTTTTTCCCCACTATGTCACTACTGCTGTGATTATTGTTATGTTTTATAGGTAATCTCAATTGCTTATTTTGCACGTTTCACCAAGTATGTTTTAATAATAATGAATTAGTGATTGCACATTTTATGCACCTTTTTTCATTAATAATAATTAAATATTGATTGCACATTATGCGCTCTCTTTAATGATCATGTAATTTATAAAAATAACTTTTTAACAAAAAATAGAATCACATAATCATGTTCACTAGTTTGCACACCATAGCACCATGTGGTTTATGAATTTATTCGAGTGGACAGTTTAATTATATTTTAACTGGCTTTTATAGTTTCCAGTCATATTTTACACATTCAATACATTTAAAAAATATATAATTATACTATACTTTTTATAGCTAACATTCTCCTTCGTATATAGTTATAAGTAGCCATGTGCGCATGTTTGTTCAACGGCCACGGTGTTTCCATCAATCCCCAAGGAGATAGGACGCTAGCGATGTCAACCCGCATCATTTCTTGGCGTGAGGTTGCCGTCTCGGTGCTGTACTCAGTTGAAGGGCGCAGTCCTGACTTGGCAGGCATGGATTGGCCATGCGCTGCGAAATATGGTGGGGAGCATTAAGAGATCAGATATAACCAAACTTGATATCTGATTGGCCGGAGCCGCTTTAAAACCATATCCCTGCCCCCTCCATAGCCTCTCCTTCTGCCCCCTCCATAGCCTCTCCTTCGCAAAACGCACGTAGAGGGGAAGTTCGCCATTTTACACCTGCACCTAGGCATGTTATGGTTTGAAAGGGGCTTTTTTGCCATTTAATATTGCAATGTACTACATAGACTGTTACTATGTTTTAAGAGGTTGAGTTAAAAACTATCCTGGATATGGTGTGGAAGTGACTGGTTTTACTCCTATAGATATATAACCTACCCATGGATTTATTACATCACTGTCTATACATTTACTGGTTATGAGCAAAGGTCTTTAGCATTCCAACTACCATTAATTAGTCACAAATGGTAATTGTATTTTGGTATGACGTAGTAGTTTTCCTACAGTTACTATGAATTCATGTGTATGTTAATTAGTGATGAGCGGCAGGGGCTACATTCGAATTTGCGATATTTCACGAATATTTTGTAGAATTCGCTAATTCAATATTATTTTATTGAATGCAAAAAATCAGCAATGTAAAAATCGTGTAATTCGAATTCGTAACGCGAAATAAAGGAGTGGGTCCCCTTGGCTACATTTTTCAAGCTGCTAGAAGTTTCATGAGTTTCTCCTGAGACTGGAGAAAATGGTTGGCACGGCAGAATATTACAATAGCTTTATATGCAGATTGTCAAGTGATCCAATATATTCGCGATTGCGCTAATCGGCAGTGATTAGAATATTTTTTCGCACAACGTGCAACTTCACATTTTAGCAGGTCTGGCTACAGATTACAGATTGGTGCACTAAGTATTGTTGTGAACTTGACATTGCTTCCTTTTCATTGACCCACAAGCAAGAAGCAGAGAAGAATCATGTGTTCAGATGGAAAAAAAATGCAGAATATTCGATATAACGAATCTATATCACTATATTCTAAATATTCACAAATTCCCGGAGTGGCGTTATTCGAAATAAAAATTCATTATTCGATTATTCATGCTCAACACTAATGTTAATAAGATTTAATAAAATGTGCAATATTTTAAAATGACTTCAATAGTACTCATTGTCTTTTGCCGATTATTTTATTAAGATTGAGCTCTAAAAAATGATATGCAAGGTCCTTCAGGTGAGCTGACCCTGTAAAATATTTGAGGTGTGGGCCTGCTGGTGAGCTGACCCTCTAAAAAATTAAATGTGAGGGCCTTCAGGGGAGCTGAGCCTGTAAAAAATTTGAGTTGCGGGCCTGCTGTTGAGCTGACGCTGTAAAAGATTTGAGGTGCAGGCCTGCTGATGAGCTGACCCTGTTAAAGATTTAAGGTGTGGGCCTGCTGGTGAGCTGACCCAGTAAAAGATTGTAGATGAAGGCCTGCTGGTGAGCTGACCCTCTAAAAAATGATATGCGAGGGCCTGCAGCTTACCTGCCCCTTTAAAAAATTATATGCGAGGGCCTACAGCTGAGCTGACCCTCCATAAAATTATATGCAAGGGCCTGTAAAACATTATTTTTGAAGGGCATGTATGCGAGGGCATTATATGCGACGAATAAGCATGTTGATATGAAGGAAGAGAAGGATGAGAAAAGGAACATTCAACCATATACCCTTTTTGTGTGGTGGAAGGGGTGCATGGGAATGCAGTGTATTCCGTACATTATGAACAACACATTTAAAGTGCCTTTATGTTCAGCCACTTTCATCTGGTGGAGTCGAGAAGTCATGGTCAATACAGGCCTTGTTTTTTTTTTTATAAGAGTCAACCTGTCAGCATTTTCAGGCTTAAATTGTTATAATTAGTGATGATCGAGCACCAAAGTATTCGGGTGTTCGGGTGTTTGGCCCGAACACATTGGGGTGTTCGGGACGAGTATAATAGAAGTCAATGGGAGACAACCAGCCACTCCCTGCTCTGAAGAGGGGAGGGTGCCAGGTCCATTTTGGAAAAGGTCAGAAAGTGACAGAAACACCACCGAAATGGATCGGGAACAGCATGGGGACGATGTCTGGATGCATCTTGGACTCCCAGGTCGCTGCTGGGAACCATGTTCTCCGAGTTGTACGCCACTTTTACAGACTGACAAAAATGCGCACAAAACCCCCCAAAATATTAATTTTTCAGGAAAAATTGTTAGGAAACATTCTTTCTTGTATATTCAATTTGTTTATAAAGTGCAAGTGCTGCAAAAAATTACAAGCAAACGGAAATCTGAAATAGCCTGTATATATCACATAAAGGAGGGCCTCATTCACATTATGGTACAGTTGTTCAGGTAGTGGGACTCCTATACTCATAAAGCCTATGCACTCAGTGAAAGCTAGCGCATGCGTAATTCGTTCCCTGTGCTGATGCCAGTACAGGGAAAGAACATGATGCCGACACTGCGCATGCGCTAGCTCGCGCATCGCGAGATTTTGGCGCTCCAGCTCTGTGACGTCAGCCAGCAAGGAGGAGATTCGGAGGACGCGGGGCGGTGCTGGGCTCCTTTCCGCTTGACTCATCTCCGGCTACAGGACTCATATCAGGTAATTTGCATATCAAGCAAAACGTTTTTTTAACACAATAAAAGCGCAGAGAGCAATGGGACCTGGGTACTGCAGATGTGCTAGTGGCCATCTAGCAGCCCATGTCCCCAGCTCTATGCGCAAAATCATGGTGACAGGTTCCCTTTAAAGCAGAACCATCCAAGGAAGGTAGCAGGCGCGCGGCAATTACCCACTCCCGACTCGGGCAGATAGTGACGATAAATAACAATACAGCACTCCTAAGCGGCGCTGGTATTGGAATGAGTACACTTTCCGTTAACAAGGATCTATTGGAGAGAAAGTCTGGTGCCAGCAGCCAACTTGCTCTCGGCCTCCACAACGTTCACCCTGTGTGCCATCATGGTGAGGATTGTGTTGACCAGACTCTTGGCTACTGAGACTGGACCTAGTGCCACTTTGTTGACTCAAGATAACTTCTAGGCGATTGCACATCCCAGTGATGGTGACAATCCATTTGGATGTCTGCCCTATCAGATTTGGAGCAATTTTTCAACAAGGACCCTCTGGTATAGCACCGTATTGCTTGTCCTCTCCACCAGAGGAATGAGAGATGAGAAGTTTTCTTTGTAGAGGGGGTTGAGAAGGGGGAACAACCAGTAATCCGTGTGGTCTAAAATAAGTATAACGTGTGGGTCGTGGAAAAGGCAGCCTAACATGAAGTCAGCCATGTGTGCCAGAGTACCAACAGGTAAAACTTCGCTGTCGTCATCAGAAGGTGAGCTGACCCTGCAAAAGATTGTAGGTGAGGGCCTGCTGGTGAGCTGACCCTGTAAAACATTATATGCGAGGGCCTGTAGTTGAGATGACCCTGTAAAACATTATATGCAAGGGCATTATATGCGACGAATAAGCATGTTGATATGATGGAAGAGGAGGAGGAGGATGAGAAAAGGAAGATTCAACCATATAAACATAAAGGTGGGCCTTATTCTCATTGTGGTACAATACTTCAGGTAATGGGACTCCTACACTCATAAAGCCTATGCACTAAGTGAAAGGGCTGCCAAAAATTACAAGGAAACAGCACTCCAAAACACCCTTTGTTACACTTAAAGTAGGGCATCATACACACCCTTGAAAATGAATCCGAAAAACAACAAGACACATATGCATAAATAATATATTTTATTAAATAGTCACATAAGGACAACAATGTAGACAATAATGGATAAAATTGATGAACAAAATAGCAGTAATGTAGTGGCACTGTGGACCAGTGCAACACCAAGGTACCAGATGATAAGTCTATCCCCCAAGCGTACGTCAACTCTTGGTCTAAATAGGCCTAATGGCTAAAATAGGCGTTGGGAAGCTGTTGAGGAAAAAAGGGGCGTTGAGGAAGCTGTGCGAAACGCGCGTCAGGGGTGCGCTCACTCAGGTCTCCAGGTTGGTTCCCCTTGAATCGTTATCATTGATACATTTATGTATGTTCTCATGCTGGCTGCATATCTGGGTGCTGAGTGTAATTTGTGATTTACTAAACCACTTGGTGTTAACAACCCTGTTACACACTGCACCCATTCATGCTTAGAATGAGGCCAGCATGGTGGCACTTATATCTTTTAAGCTGACGCCACTCTATGGTCTGGTTTATGAGATGGTTTATCTCAGATATTTTAGCCATTAGGCCTATTTAGACTAAGAGTTGACGTACGCTTGGGGGATAGACTTATCATCTGGTACCTTGGTGTTGCGCTGGTCCACAGTGCCACTACATTACTGCTATTTTGTTCATCAATTTTATCCATTATTGTCTACATTGTTGTCCTTATGTGACTATTTAATAAAATATATTATTTATGCATATGTGTCTTGTTGTTTTTCGGATTCATTGAGTTAATTCTCACATATGGTCTTCTCACTGGCTGAGAATTTATTGTCGGTTCTACACCCTTGAAAATGTGTGATTAATGGCCTTCTGGTGACCCTCAAAAACATTTGGAGCAAGGGCTTGCTGATCTGACCATCCAAAACATGAGGGGCGAGGGCCTGCTGCTGAGCTGACGCTCTAAAACATTATATGCGAGTGCCTGCTGGTGAGCTGATGCTCTAAAGCATTATATGCTAGTGCATGCTGTTCAGCTGAGGCTCTAAAACATTATAAGTGAGTGCATGCTGTTAAAATGACGCTCTAAAATATTATATGCGAGTGCATGCTGTTCAGCTGACCCTATTAAAAAAATTGAGTTGATGGCCTGCAGTTGAGCTGACCCTATTGAAAAAAATCACAGTGGAGGGAATATATACAATCTGGATGAGGAGGAGGAGGAGAAGAAAACAAGATTTAACCATATACTCTTTTTTGTGGTGGAAAAGGTGCATGGGAATATACTACAATAAATTGAGTACATTATAAATGATAGATTGAAATTGCCTTTATGTTCAGCTCAGCTCTCCTCTGGTGGAGTTGAGAAGTCAGGGGCACTCCAGGCCTTGTTCTTTTTTATCTGTGTCAACCTGTCAGCATTGCCAGTGGACAAGCAGATACACTTATCTGTTATAATGCCACCAGCAGCACTAAATACACACTCAGACAAAACGCTGGCGGCAGGGAAGGCCAGCACCTCCAAGGTGTAGAGTGCAAGTTCGTGCCACGTGTCCAGCTTGGACACCCAGTAGTTGTAAGGCACTGAGGGATCATTTAGGATGCTGACGCAGTCTGCTATGTATTCCTTCTCCATCTTTCCCTCCTTGTACCACTAGGCCGTACTTCAGGGTGAGGTTGCTGGCGGGGTGTCATAAAAGTGTCCCATGTCTTGGAGAGTGTTGCCCTGCCTTTGTTGGAACTACTGTGTGTTCCCCTTGTCTCCCTTCCTCGGCTGCCTAAGGAAGTACGGACTCTGCCGGCCGCGTTGTCAGATGGAAAATTTTAGTACCCTCTGGTATTGCACCATTTTACTCGTTCTCTCTACCACAGGAATGAGAGATGAGAAGTTCTCTTTGTAGCGGGGGTCGAGAAGGGTGAACACCCAGTAATCAGTGTTATCTAAAATGCGTATAACGCGAGGGTCGCGGGAAAGGCAGCCTAACATGAAGTCAGCCAAGTGTGCCAGAGTACCAACAGGCAATACGTCGATGTTGATTTTAGGATGACTCCATCTTCTCATCTTCCTCCTCCTCCTTTTCTGTCTATCCACGCTGAACAGATGGAATTAAAGTTCCATGGCTGCTACCCTCTGTAGCAGAGGCAACTGTCTCCAGATCCTCCTCCTCCTCTTCATGGTCTAATATGCGCTGAGAA
Source organism: Bufo gargarizans (assembly GCF_014858855.1). NCBI lineage: Eukaryota > Metazoa > Chordata > Amphibia > Anura > Bufonidae > Bufo > Bufo gargarizans. Next base: position 135,049,540 of record NC_058080.1, on the reverse strand, counting down.
GACGAACCGTGGGTGGTCTGGCTATCACCCTGTGTAATGTCTTACCCCATTTCCTCGTCTGCGACATTCAGAGCGGCATCCTTAATTGTGAGCAGCGATCGTTTGAGTAGACACAGCAGTGGGATGGTTACGCCGATAATAGGGTTATCGCCACTAAACATCTGTGTGGATTCATCAGAGTTTTTTAATACCTCACAGAGGTCTGACATCAATGCCCACTCCTCGCTTGTGAATAGTACATTGAGAAGTTGACTCGAAAGGCGACGACCATGTTGCAGCTGGTATTTCACAACTACCCACTGCTGCTCACAAAACCTGGCCAACATGTAGAATGTAGAGTTCCAGCGCATACTCACGTCGCACAACAGTCGGTGAGTTGGAAGCCGCAAGTGCTGCTTCAGCGTTGACAGACTGGCTGAAGCTGTGGACAACTTGCGGAAATGGGCACACTGCTGAACCACTAATTTTAAGACGTGGGCTAGGCATGGGATGTGTGTCAGGTTGCGGCGCTCCAAAGCCGCCATCAAGTTATGGCCATTAGTAAAAAGTTTGGAGCCGCGCTGCTCTAGACTAGATTCCCCGGTCACTGATGGATGGTATTGGGCTCCACAAGCCTTTTCTTTATCACCCCAGCAGGGTCCGATCTTCCAAACACAGGACTGACTTTTGTTGTATTGCTTTTCTAAGTTATGGCCATTGACAGACACAACCATGCCTGGTTAAAGGTTGAGTGGCGAGAGCCACAGCTTGGTCTGGTCTCTTATTCTCTGCCAAAGATCTGCAGCGGTGTGCTGTTTGTCCCCTAAGCAAATCAGCTTCAGCACAGCCTGTTGACGCTAACCCACAGCAGTGCTACACTGCTTTCAGCTTGCAACTGATGGCTGACTACTGTTCAAGGTGGAAGTGAAGGAGGAGGACAAGTGGGAGTTGGAGCCAGTATTATAGCTGCTGGAGGAGACCCTGGTGGACATAGGGCTCGCAATCTTGGGTGTGGGTAGCACCTGTGCCATCCCAGGGTACGACTCACTCCTGGCTTCCACAACATTCACCCAGTGTACGGTCAGGTAAATGTAGCATTCCTGGCCACCAGCACTTGTCTATGTGTCGGTGGTTAAGTGGACCTTCCCAGTAACTGCGTTGGTCAGGGTATGGGTGATGTTCTGGGACACATGCTGGTGTAAGGCGGGCACGGCACACTGTCAAAAATAGTGACGGCTGGGGACTGCTTACCAAGGGACGGCCGCCGACATCAGGCTGTAGAAGTCCTCAGTGTCCACAAGCCTAAATGGCAACATTTAAAGGGCCAGTAATTTTTAAAGTTGCACATTTAGTGCTATGGCCTGTGGGTGGGTGGGTGGGTGGTTATTTGCGCTTGCGTTCAAATGACTGTGTTATGGACATTTGGACGCTGTGCAAGGACAGGGAAGTGGATGTTGTTGCTGATGGTTCAGCTGAAGGTCCAGGTGCATGGCGATGGGCATTTGAGCCTGCGCCTTAGACAGGGGATTGGCCAGTAGTGTGTAACACAAGGGAAGAGGAGGAAGATTGTGGAACCAGGTGTTCGGCCCACTTATTAGGGTTCTTGGATGCCATGTTGCGGATCATGCAGGTGGTGGTGAGGTTGCTAGTTTTCATGCCCCAGCTCATTTTGGTATGGTGCAGATTGCAAACTGCCACTCTTTTGTTGTCTGCACTTTCCTCAAAAAAGCGCTATACTGCGGAACACCAACCCTTTGGCAAGGTAGATTTACGCATGGGGGTGCTAGGTGTAACGGTTGCGGGCCTATTTGGTGTGGGCCGACTTCTCCCTTTTGCAACCCCACTTCCTCTTCCAGCCTGTTGTGTTGCATTTGATCCCTCGCCCTCTGTACTGCTGTCCTTGCTTGCCTTTTCACCTTCCGATGTTGGGTCAGTGACCTCATTGTCCACCACCTCCTCTTCCACTTCCTCACTCTGCTCATCCTCCTGACTTGACCTAACCACAACCTCAGTGATTGACAACTGTCTCTCATCATCATCCACCTTGTGAACAAATAATTGCCGTTCACCACCATCATCTTCTTGAGACTGTGAAGGCTCAAGAGGTTGGGAATCAGGGCACAATATCTCAGGTCTATCTTTAAGCGTGCTGGGCGCGAGTGCCAAATGTGCTGGAAAAAGCTCCTCGGAATATTCGAGTGTGGGATCACTCGTTTGGCAAGCCTCTCGATGGTGGGAGGAAGGATTATCAGAGTGAGGATTCGGTTGACCAGAATCTTGGCTACAGAGACTGGATGTCACGGAAGGTGTACAGGAAACAAGACAACACAAAATGAATATATAACTCACTGGATCCAAAACTAAGGAACAAAAAGGGAGACCCCTGCATCAGACCTGGCACTCTCCCTAACTGCTCAGCCTATGCGAAAATCCCAATGGTAGATGATCGCATATCCTCGTACCTCGACTGTAAAACACCTGAACACCCTATAATAGTGAGGGGACACGACCACCGGCTCCCTACACTAGACACGGAGGGAGTCAGGGTCACCTGGGATCCAGCAAACAGAAAAACACAAAAGAATGCACAACACTTATCTTGTAGAAGACTGGGAAATAGGATCAGCATGCACACACACTCCAGGAAGTTGTATAAACCGCACACTAATGCACTATGGGGAGGAATTTAAAGGGATGCAATCAGTCCAACTACATGACAGCTGAGAGAGGCTAAGGAGATGAGGAACTGAAAGCAAAACAAAGGAAGCTCAAGGAGGAGGTTCTGAAAGGCATCTGTCAGAGCTTCTCAGATGTCTGGTGGTGACACTGGACTTGGTGCAAGAGAGGGTGGTGCTTAACAGACAGGAATCATTATCTTCAGCAATCCAACCGACCAACTGTTCGCACTGGTCTGACTTGGACAGTGTTGTCCTGCGCCGCCCAGCTAAGTTGGACATGAAGCTGGGTACAGTGGATGTTTTTTTCTGGTGCACAGGCAGCAGGCACAGTTTCATTGCACCCAGGGCCATGGCCTCTGCGTGCACCATCAGCATCACGCCCACTTCCCTGTTCCTTAGTGCTTGTCTTCTTCATATTAATGGTTTTGTCACTAGATGTGGCACAGATTGTATTACTGTCCGCTAAAGACACTGTTTGCTGATGTAGTACAGTATTGGTTACAGAACACCACAGATTATGGACACTATATTAGGCCCAATTTATTGGAATTTGCAATACAGACACAGTTTTCGGATACAGGATAGTATATGTCACAGAACACCAAAGAATATAGACACTATATTAGGCCCAGATTATTGGAATTTGCAATACAGACACTGTTTTCTGATGTAGTACAATATTGGTTACAGAACACCACAGATTGTGGACACTATATTAGGCCGAGATTATTGGAATTTGCTATACAGATACAGTTTTCGAATGCAAGACAGTATATATCACACAACACCACAGATTATTATTAGTCAGTTACCTCATCATCCACCACCTCCTCTTCCTGTAAATGGTGGGATGAAGGAGGGCCAGGGTAAGGATTGTGTGGACCAGACTCCTGGCTACTTCGATTGGACTTAGTGGAAAATAGGGTGGTGCTTAAAGGGATTCTGTCATCAGAATTTAGGCCTATAACCTAAATATATGGCGAGGTCCCTACTAATACACAGAATCCTAAAGTGACCTTATCAAATGCGCCTGTGGCTCTATAATCATATAAACAGGTTTATATCACCTGTCACTCACGTCAGAAATGTGTCCAAGGGGAGGTCTCATGATGCAGGGTGCCCGGCTGCAGCCATCTCCTTTCGGTGCCCAGCGCCCCCTTCTGAATTGAAATCGCTGCCCTCCCTTTCATTAGAGCTACCTACCTCGGTTCATTGCCGCCTCTCTAACGTCCGCTTTCCTCAGCCAGATCCCGCAAGTGCACACTAGGTATAACCTGAGGAGAGCCGACGATTTCAGAGGCGGTGCTGATGTTAGAGAGGTGGCGATGAACTGAGGTAGGCGGCTCTAATGAAATGAAGGGCGGCAATTTCAATTCAGAAGGCGGCGCTGGGCACCGAAAGGAGATGGCTGCAGCCGGGCACCCTGCATCATAAGACCTCCCCTTGGACACATTTCTGACGTGAGTGACAGGTGATATAAACCTGTTTTATATGATTATAGAGCCCAAAGCGCATTTGATAAGTTCACTTTAGGATTCTGTGTATTAGTAGGAATCTCCCCATATGTTTAGGTTATAGGCCTAAATTCTGATTATGATCCCTTTAACTGGAAGCATTATCTGCTGCAATCTAACTGACCACCTGCTCGTACTGGGCTGACTTCAATAAAAGTGTCCTGTGCAGCCCTGCAAACTGGGACATGAAGCTAGGTATCTTGGATGATTGTTTTTCTTGTGCTCTGGCAGCAGGCACAGTTTCTCTGCGCTCAGGGCTATGGCCTCTGCGTGCACCATCAGCATCAAGCCCACTTCCCCGCCCCTTAATGCTCGCCTTCTTCATTTTAAATGTGATATATTCTTGAAAGTATGTCACACGTACAGTAGCGTAGGATTTGGAAGTGTACATGCAAATAAATTTGCAACAGTATTTGTGATGAGGAAATGTTATACATGTAATGTGACAGTTATATCAGAAAAACTGCACTGGATGTCACTGATATTTTAGGGATGCGCAAACTTTAGACAGGAGATGTGGTGCGAATAATTTAACAGTCCGCTGCGGACTCCTTCTAAGGAAAAACTGCACTGGATGTCACTAAAATTTTAGGGACGTGCACACTTTAAGCAGGAGATATGACACAAATAATTTAACAGTCCGCAGCGGACACCATCTATGGAAAAAGTGTACTGGATGTCACTGATATTTTAGGGATGCACACACTTTACACAGGAGATGTGATGCAAATATTTTAATAGTCCGCAGTGGAAAACTACGCTGGATGTCACTGATATTTTAGGGATGCACACACTTTAAACAGGACATGTGGCGCAGATAATTTAACAGTCCACAGAAGACACCGTCTACAAAAAAACTACACTGTATGTCATTTATATTTTAGGGATGTGCACACTTTAAACAGGAGATGCGGTGCGGAAAATTTAACAGTCCGTAGCGGACATCGTCTACGGAATAACTGCACTGGATGTTACTGATAATTTAGATATGCGCACACTTTAAACAGGAGATGTGGCATGGATAATTTAACAGTCCACAGCGGACACTGACTACGGAAAAACTGTACTGGATGTCACTGATATTTTAGGGATGCGCACAATTGAAACAGAAGATATGGCGCGTATAATTTAACTTTCCGCAGCGGACACCGTCTACGGAAAAAGTGTACTGGTTGTCATTGAAATTTTAGGGATGCGCACACTTTAGACAATAGATGTGGTGCAGATAATTTAACAGTCCGCAGGAGACACCATCTATGGAAAAAATGCACTGGATGGCACAGATATTTGAGGGATGCTCACACTTGAAACAGGAGATGTGGCAAGGATTATTTAACAGTCCGCAGCAGACACCATCTAGGGAAAAACTACAGTGGATGTCACTGATATTTTTGGGATGCACGCACTTTAAACAGGAGATGTGGCGCAGATAATTTAACAGTCCGCAGCGGACACCATCTACGGAAAGAATGTAAAGGATGTCACTGATATTTTAGGGATGCACACACTTGGAACAGGATATGTGGCGCGGATAATTTAACAATCCGCAGCAGAAACCGGCTACGGAAAAGCTGCACTGGATGGGACTGATATTTGAGGGATGCTCACACTTTAAACAGGAGATATGGCACAGATAATGTAACAGTCCGCAGCGGACACCATCTACTAAAAAACTGCCCTGGATGTCACTGATATTTTAGGGATGCGCACACTTGAAACAGGATATGTGGTGTGGATAATTTAACAGTCCGCAGCGGACACCGTCTACGGAAAGAATGTAATGGATGTCACTGATATTTTAGAGATGCACACACTTGGAACAGGATATGTGGCGCGGATAATTTAACTGTCCACAGCGGACACCATCTAAGGAAAAAATGCCCTGGAGTCACTGATATTTTAGGGATGCGCACACTTTAAACAGTGGATGCGGCGCGGATACTATAACAGTCCGAAGCAAACATGATCTACGGAAAAACTGCACTCGATTTCACTGATATTTTAGGGATGCGCACACTTTAAACAGGAGATGTGGCGCGTATAATTTAACAGTCCACAGCGGACACCGTCTACGGTAAAACTTTACTGGATGTCACTGATATTTTAGGGATGCGCAAACTTTAGACAGGAGATGTGATAATTTTACTTGCAACCTGTGAAGTGTTTTGTTAGCATGTAGCGCTATTGTATTGAATTTGTTTCAAGAGAATTTGTTCATGAAAGTCCTTGGCTAATTTAAGCAAAGGTTAGCATGGAAACATCTGTTCATACAGGCATGTACAAAATGAGCACCATTATGTATACTACAAATATATGATTTTTACGTTTAGCCCATTGTGACATCCATTTGTATGAAACTCTATTTCTCTGGGCCACAGACTCTGGGATAAAGGTCACGGCGATATAGCCCCATAGTGACATACATCTGTATGAGACTCTATTTCTCTGGGCCACAGACTCTGGGATAAAGGTCACGGCGATATAGCCCCATAGTGACATACATCTGTATGAGACTCTATTTCTCTGGGCCACAGACTCTGGGATAAAGGTCACGGCGATATAGCCCCATAGTGACATACATCTGTATGAGACTCTATTTCTCTGGGCCATAGACTCTGGGATTTTTTGTCACAATTGACTCAGTACCATTCATTTAATTTTTATATATTGTTGTTTTTAAAGTATATTGTTTTATGCAACATGTTGTATATGTTATATGTGTGATGTATATTATATTATAAAATTTACTCTGATATAACCCAACTTGGCTATATGGTTGCCTGATATTTGAGTGACGCCCAACCCAATATTTTCCTTTTCTTTACTCTATCAGCATTAGGGAGTGTTGTAGGGCAGTGCACCTCTCCAAAAGTGGAACAGTGAGTGAGCCACCATTTTTTCTACATGTACAAAATTCGGTTGACATTCCATTGAGACCATATAGGCCAGGGATGGCCAACCTGAGGCTCTGTTGCAAAACTACAACTCCCAGCATGCCCAGACTGCCTACAGGTATGAGCCTACAGCAGGGCATGGTGGGAGTTGTAGTTTTACAACAGCTGGAAAGCCGCAGGTTGGCCATGCCTGATATATGCTATAGAGACAAAAGCATTAAGACACACCTCTTAATGATTGAATTAAATGTATAAGATCAAATGACCTGCAGTATGGTCCTGTAATAGGATGCTACCAGTGAAACAAGTTAGTTCTTCCCTCCTAGATATTTCACCATCAATTGTAAGTGGTATTATTACAAAGTGTTAGGGAAGTGTTAGGGACCCACAGAGACTAAGGCACACATATTGCAAAGAAGCAGCTAACGTTCTGATGGCTCAATAACTGCAGTTTCAAATCTCCTCAGCATTAGCATCAGCACAAAAACTGTGTGCAAGGAGCTCCATTACATGGGTTTCTATGGCCAAGCAGTTGCATGCAGGCCTTACATCACAAAGCACAATAACAAGTGTCAGATGGTAAAGCACACCACCACTAGACGCATGCTGTAGAGTGAGAAATCACACTTCTCAATTAGGCAGTCTGATGTACAAGTTTGGGTTTGGTGAATCCCAGGAGAACTTGACCACCTGACTGCATTGTGCTATATTTGATGAGACATTGATAATGCTGTGTTTGTTTTTCAGGGGTTTGACAAGGCCCCTTAGTTCCAGTGAAGGGTAGTCTTAATGCTTGAGCATACCAAGACATATCGAACAATTGAAAGCTTCCAATTTTGTGGGTACAGTTTGGGAAAGGCCCTTTTCTGCTCCAGCATAACTGCCTTGGTGCACAAAGCAAGGCCCATAAAGGCATGGCCGGATGAGTTTAGTGTGGATGAACTTGACTGGCCACACAGAGCCCTGATCTAAACCTCAGTGAACACATTTAGGATGAACTAGCATGGAACTTGTCAGCCAGGCCCTCTTGTCCAAAATCAAATTCTGAACTCACAAATGTTCTTCTGGATGATTCAGCAACAATTCCCACAAACACACTCCAAAATCTTGCAAGCTGTTTTAACTGCGAAGGGGCAACCAATTCCATATTGATATCTATGAATATAAAATCAATATAAAATCGGATGTCATAAAAACTCTTTTAGGTGTAATGTGTACTGTAGGTGTCTTAATACTTTTGCCCATATAATGTATTTCACAAAAAAATAAAATATCTTGATATACAAAATATCTGTAAAGAATAAATCAAGGCAACTGGACGTACTGTAGAGTTGCCTTTATTTATTCTTTACAGATATACCATGACCTGGATAAATGAGAACCTTCACAGACTTGATATACAAAGATTTTTTTTTCTGTCTGGGCTTTGCAGTTTGAAGAGAAACAGTACTCTATACAAAGTACACGTTATCATTATTTCTATGTGTTATTCCCCTGACATAAATATGGAGATGAATTTTACATCACAATGCTGTTTTACTTTGATAAGAGTTCTTTTTTAGTTATTTATTTTATTAAAGTTCTGAAGTGGATATGATTTTACACGATAACAAGCTTAGATGTCAATTTTGTGTCCACATTTATCTGTGGATTCACTGGGTTACCCTGCCTGCAACTTATTACTTTGAAGTGCCGCCATTAATTTAGAACAATTTTTTTTCTATTAAGCCTAGAATGTAGGTTACTAGCTTGTGATGCTATTCTACCTTTTCAAGTTAAAGTAATGCTTGTCTTCTTTAGAATGTGCCTGTCAAGTTGCCATGGAAATGCCTATGTACTGAATACTGTACTTTTTCTTTGAGTACTTAATATTGATAAAAGCATTGCCAATTTTCCAGAAGTTGCATTCCTTAGATGAAATTAATTTGTTACTCAGATAACTGGTAAGGACAGAAATAGTTTTTTTTTTTTTAATTACTATCTTTAGTAATTATTTTTGTATCACAGTTTGTTTTTCTGCTGCATTTTACAATCATAATGTGGCAGATACATCCATCTCACTATGCTTGAATGGTGTCTTATTTGTGCTAGACTTTGTGGCGCACACTTGCAATGCCAAATAAATAAAATGTATGTGCCCCAAATTCTATCATTCACAACATGCAAGTCACAAGTTTTTGTCTACTTTTCCTCCTTACAGATTTTGATGCATGTGTGTTTGGACGAAAACTATACCAGTTCCTAATTGGTATAAAACGTGGTATAACATTCCGATAAACCCCTGAGGTGCATTGTAATGCAAATAGGGATTTTTGTGGCGCATTGCGTTGCATCTTCCCTTTGTGATTTTTATAGAACAACATCACAGATCTAGAAATTAAAATTTAGCAACTTAAATGATAATTTTAGCACAAAATAGTGCAGGTACAATTTTCTGGCAGAAAATAACCTTAACCACCTCCCGTTCGCCAATAGACTATAAACGTCCGGGAGGTGTTCTCTATTTCTAAATGGACGTTCCAGAACGTCCATTCAGAAACTGCAGCTGCACGCTAATGTAAAAAATAAATAAATTTGTGTATGCAAAAATACTGTAATCCAGTCTGATTTATTATTAAAAACTAAAATTAACTTAAATTAGAAGGGGTTAAATTCCCTTTATTCTGCTGTAGATTTGCCAATTACTTATTGTAAGATTGTTTCACTCTTGTCTTAGCTAAAGCCTGACACTTTTGGAGGCCTTTCACCTAAATGTCGACCCTATCTATTTCTTACACTATTTTCTTTCCGTTAACTTCTCCTTATGTACTGTATGTGATTGATCCACTATCATTACACACTGTCTCATTTCTTCTGATTTCTCTGCCTTCACATAATACCTACTTACTCAAACAGGACAACTTTATAATTGTTAAAGGATTGAAACAGGATCAGGACATAAGAGGTTCAGAAATCAATTAATTTGTTCTAAAATTGGTCATTTCCAAATGGAAGAGTAAATTTGTTTTCATGTCGCTCCTATCTCTTCTAAGGAATATGGTCAAGTAGGACCACAGCTCGACTGGCCTTTATGCTTTCTTCTAAAAGTTATATTAATACACACAAATATTTGTTTCTTGAGGTTCGATCTCAGAAGCTGGGGCTGTACAAACATGCTGTGATTTTTCACACTATACAGATCAACATATGCTTCTGCATAAGTTGCTGTGTATGCTTACATCACACACACAAAAATCATCATTTCATAATGTATTAAAAATGAATACCCACATTATACCACCATGTTGACCTCTAACGCCTTTTGATCAGATAGTAGATCTTAATGGTGCCGAAGCCTATGATTATGCTCAATTGTCTGATCGAAATGTGTTGGTAGAGAACGTTGTGGTATACGTTGGAGATTTTAATGCATTATCAAATAATGCTTTGTGAATTTTACCCTTCTTGTGCTGGACAATTTATATGTTGAATTATTCACATTTGGCTTTTACAAAATACAGCACAATTTTATGAAAGCTGCAGTTACTCTCTTTCATGTGTCAAAAACCCAGGTACTATCAGGACAAACAAAATTTTGGTCTCCCCTTTCTCTTTTCATTGTTATATGGGAAACTTCTCTTTTAATCCTTTCACCTTAAAGGGGTTGTCTCATCATAGACAATGTCCCACCGCCAGCCCCATAGAAAATGAATGGAGAGCAGCTCTGTTCTCAATATAGGTATAGGTCCCAGCAGTGGGACCCGCACCTATAAGACAATGGGGGCATATCCTAGCTATATTCCCCCCATTGTCTGCCATGAGACAACCCCTTTAAGGGTTTCATTGGTAAAGCTCTATCCTTGGCCAAATAGTATAAATGTCCACATTCACTATTTTAAGTTATTTAGGCCTTCCTTTTTCCCTTATGAACATGGTCCTGGAGAATCTTTTGTCCCATCTACCTTCTGGCCGTATTATCTGGTTTTATAGTGTGTGATGGTCAGTATGTGTATCCTTTAAACTGCAATCCAATTGACATTGGCTAGACTGGGTTACACAATAAAAAGGGTTCCCCAGAATTTATCTTTTGCTGTGCTGCACAGAAAAGTCTCAAATTGGCAGTAATAGTGTAGTAAAAGCAGAACCGGGGTCAAACGCAAAGCAAGAGTAATCAGCATGGGTCAGACAGAATGCATATACATTAAATAAAGCAACGTTAAATCAGAAATGGAACCAAGGTCAGGAATGAAAGAAGTATGAGAAGCTCCAAGCGAGGTCTAGAACATTAACTTTAACAATAGCAATAACAATGCAAACATCAGTGGAGCCAGGAAGGAAGTATCTCACCTGGTGATGTCTAACAGCAGAGGACAGCTTCAAATAGGCCGCCTGATATTCTGGCACATGTTCTGCCACTGTAAAGCTCAAACAGTGGATCACCTGAAGAGGTCAGAAGTGGGAAGAGGAGAAGCTGTGGTAGCCATGCTGGTTCAGTATGCCTTAAATTTTGAATAAATCCCCAACAGTGTCACCAGCAAAGCACCCCCACACCATCACACCTCCTCCTCCATGCTTCACGGTGGGAACCAGGCATGTAGAGTCCATCCGTTCACCTTTTCTGCGTCACACAAAGACACGGTGGTTGGAACTAACGATCTCAAAGTTGGACTCATCAGACCAAAGCACAGATTTCCACTGGTCTAATGTCCATTCCTTGTGTTCTTTAGCCCAAACAAGTCTCTTCTGCTTGTTGCCTGTCCTTAGCAGTGGTTTCCTAGCAGATATTCTACCATGAAGGCCTGATTCACACAGTCTCCTCTTAACAGTGGTTCTAGAAATTAGTGATGAGCGGCAGGGGTCATATTCGAATTCGCGATATTTCGCGAATATTTTTTTAGAATATTCGTGGAATATTCGAAAATTCGAAGGTAATGATTGTGTAATATGCGAATTTTCATAATTCGAATTTTCGGATTCAAATTTTTATTGAAAATTTTTCAACTTATAACTATTAGACAAAGAAGATTATAGCACTATATTAGCTAAATTGCTCTATATTCGATTTTTTTCGAATATTCGCTATATTGCTATAACTTCGTTTTTTCGAATATTCGTAATATTCTAAAACAAGAATATATAGCAATATAGCGAATATCCGAAAAAAAACTAATATAGAGAAATTTAGCTAATATAGTGCTATAATCTTCTTTCTCTAATAGTTGTAATTTTTTTGTCATCTGAAGTTCAGATTGGAAAAAAATTACAACTATAAAAAAAAAGATTATAGCACTATATTAGCTAAATTGCTCTATATCCGTTATTTTTTTCTCGAATATTCGCTATATTGCTATAACTTAGTTTTTTTGAATATTCATAATATAGCAATATAGCGAATATTAAAAAAAATGAATATAGAGCAAAATTCGCAAACACTACTACTCCTAAAGTCAAGTATATTGCAGCCTTCTTATTGGCCCACAAGCTAGAAGCAGGAAGGGATCATGTATACTGATAAAAAAAAAAAAGGAAAAAGAAAAAAGGAAAAAAAAATTTGAATATTTGAAATTTCAAACATATATAACTATATTCGAAATATTCACGAATTTTCAAAGTACCTATATTGGCGATAAAAATTCAAAATTCGAATATTCGTGATCAACACTACTAGAGATGTGTCTGCTGCTAGAACTGTGTGTGGCATTGACTTGGTCTCTAATCTGAGCTACTGTTACCTGCGATTTCTGAGGCTGGTGACTCGGATGAACTTATCCTCCGCAGCATAGGTGACTCTTGGTCTTCCTTTCCTGGGGCGGTCCGCATGTGAGCCAGTTTCTTTGTAGCGCTTGATGGTTTTTGTGACTGCACTTTGGGACACTTTCAAAGTTTTCCCAATTTTTCGGACTGACTGACCTTCATTTCTCAAAGTAATGATGGCCACTAGTTTTTCTTTAATTAGCTGCTTTTTTCTTGCCATAATACAAATTCTAACAGTCTATTCAGTAGGACTATCAGCTGTGTATCCACCTGACTTATCCACAACGCAACTTATGGTCCCAACCCCATTTATAAGGCAAGAAATCCCACTTATTAAACCTGACAGGGCACACCTGTTAAGTGAAAACCATTTCAGGCGACTACCTTTTGAAGCTTATCAAGAGAATGCCAAGAGTGTGCAAAGCAGTAATCAAAGCAAAAGGTGGCTACTTTGAAGAACCTAGAATATGACATATTTTCAGTTGTTTCACACTGTTTTGTTATGGGCCTCCAGGTGACGTCTCCTCCAATGTAGATCTTCTCTGCCATCATCTTCTCCATTTGGTCCAGACACTTCTTTCAGCCGCGTCTCGTCTCTACAGAGTGTGACACATGAACATCTTAATGTCCTCACTTTTCTATCATCATCCCCCAACCTGAAGCCCCCACAGTGTTATCCCACCAACAGTAATTCCCTTCTAGAGTGCCATATTTAGTAATACTGACCCCTACACTGCCCTACATTAAGTAATATGCCCCCCACACTGCCCCACATCAAGTAATATGCCCCCCTACACTGCCCCACATTAAGTAATATGCCCCGCCACACTGCCCCACATTAAAGGGGTTCTGCACTTTGTTTTAACTAATGATCAGCGGGGTCCGACACGCGGGATCCCCGCCAATCAGCTGTTTGAGAAGGCAGCGGCGCTGTAGCAGCGCCGCGGCCCTCTCACTGTTTACCGCTGGCCCAGTGACGTCACGACTAGTATCAACTAGCGTGGGCGGGTCTAAGCTCTGTTTACTTGAATGGAGCTTAGACGTGCCCAGGCCAGTTGATACTAGTCGTGACGCCACTGGACCAGCGGCACTGCTGCCTTCTCAAACTGCTGATCGGCGGGGGTCCCGGGTGTTCTACCCCCGCCGATCAGATGCTGATGATCTATCCAGAGGATAGATCATCAGTTAAAACAAAGTGGAGAACCCCTTTAAGTAATATGCCCCCCCACACTGCCCTCAATTATGTAATTTGCCCCCCACTAAGTAATTTGCCCCCACACTGCCCTCCATTATGTAGTTTGCGGCATTTCCAGGAAATGCACTTTAATGCTCCATGAGTCATGGAGCATTAAAGTGCATTTCCACCTTCTGTTCAAGCTTTACCCTGGCTGGACCTGGAGGCCCCAACCTCCCGCCCCCCCCCTAAATATAATAAATACTATAATGGGGTATTACATTAAATATAAAGTCAATATGCGCTCTCTGCGCTACCTACCACACCTCCTCCTCCCTCAGGCGCGGCAGTGGCAAGTCTGGCTGGCTGTGTGAGTGAGTCACTGCTGTCACGTGACTCACCACCCAATCCATTAGCTTCAGACTCGAGTCCTGGGCCTGCTGGCTGCTCCTGCAGTGCAGCCGCCGCAGCGCTACTCACCAGGCAGTCACACCCCCTTCTCCACGTGACGGCCGGACTGGCGTGCTTGCTAGTGAATAAGGAGAACTCCGGCGGGTGACACCCCATCAGACTGGTGTCACCCGGTGCGGCCCGCACCCACCGCACCCCTCTCGCAACGCCACTGCAATGGGGAGAAATCTTCTGGAATATTGATGTGCTGCGTTAACATACCGTAATAGAGAAGACTCATGTGCGCATTCAGAGCAGTCCTAACAATATATTTCAGCACAGCTTTCTACTCTTACAATGGGGTAATGGGGTAGGAAAAAAAAATCTGGACTCTTATGTGCAGTACAACTCATGTAATATTACTTATAATTGTGGTTGAGGCTATGGAAAATAGGATATGCTAGCTGAGGGGGGAAGAAGCTTAGTAAGGAAACTAACTGATGGCTGGTGGTGTGCCCTTAGCCATGAGCGCAGGTAGGCCTATAAGGGGGCATACCCTAGGAGAAAAGGAATAAATAAGGGACGGAGGAGCACAGGAAGTGCTCGCAGGGTGTGAAACACCCCGTGCAATATATCAGCACACCTGCGCCCCTCCCACAAATGCGGGCTGATTAACCCAGCCCTCTAATTTGTGGTCGAGGCTACGGAAAATGGGATATGCTAGCTGAGGGGGGAAGAAGCTTAGTAAGGAAACTAACTGATGGCTGGTGATGTGCCCTTAGCCATGAGCGCGGGCAGGCCTATAAGGGGGCAAAAAAAACAAATGTAGGAAAATATATATTTATTTTATATATATATATTTTTTTTATTGTAAATTCAGAGAGCATGCAAGCTCAAAGGGCCAGATGACAAAAGGCTTTTGATATATCAGCATGAGGATTAGGAATGTACCGGGATAAACAGGAGGACTTTCAACGACCCAGTTTCCAAATGACATGTCCGGGCACCCCGTGCTTCGAAGCCGCAGAGGCAGCTCCGATTCTAAAGGAATGCCCGGATATGGCGGCAGAATCGAAGTCTAGGCCGGAGGCTAAGGACCATACGTGGGATATGAATTGGGAAGAGGTTAAAGGACCGTTCTTGAAAGGAAGCAGGGGAGTGTCGTCCAATACCGTAAGAAGTTTTCTGAGGACTTGGACTGGGCACCAAGCATTGAGAGTTTTGAAATACTTAATTATCACTGGAGGACCTGTTTGGGAGGATTTTGAAGACGGGAGACGGAAGATAAAGTGGTTGTGCTGCCATTCTAGCTGGCCCTTTGATGGACCCCTGTTTCAGATACAAGGGGGTATCTTCAGACATTTAAATATGGAGGCCATATATGTTGACAGAGGAAATGGAAGTTGTGACACATGGAGAGCCAGACCAGTTTGCGTACAAAGGACATGACTCTGGGGGATTTGGACCTACCTTTGGCGAGGATTTTTACTAAGGACTGATTATCAGTCACAAAAACAACTGGGGAATTGGCCCAACTGCCCCAAAGCTGAGCGGCTGCAACTATGGGGTAAATTTCCAAGAGTGGCGAAGATCTAAGGGCTTCCTTGTCTAACAGGATTTCGGACAGCCATGGACCTGTGAACCGATGTGTGTAGAAAATTGTGGCGAAACCGCTGGAGGCTGTGGCTTCCGAAAAGACAGTAGGAAAGGCGGGATTCCATTGTGGCACAAACAGGGAAACACCGTTGCATTGGGACAATTTGTCCCACATGGACAGGTTGGCTAGGGCCTGGGAGTCCAAGTGCACAGGGGAGTCCTGATCTATGGCCGTGGGAAATAGCTGCAGCAACCTAGAAATGAAGGCCCTACCTTGGGGCATAACTCTTGTGGCAAAGTTTAGCATGCCTAGCAAGGATTTTAACTCTGTTTTAGTAAGGGTATTAGAAACTAGCGATTTGGAGATGGCATCTTTGATTTTTGTGAGCTTCTCCTCTGGCAGCCGTGCCTCCATTTTTACGGAGTCCAGGATGATGCCTAGGAAGGTTACAGCCGTGGCGGGGCCCTCTGTTATTGAAGATGCAACTTGAACATTTAGATTTGAAAATAATTGTAAAACGAACGCTCGCCTGTCAGGTAAACGACCCGGTGCTTCGACTAAGAGAAAATCATCCAGATAGTGGATAACCATTTGGCAGTGGCAATGGTTAACCAACATCCAGTGCAGCGCTTGGGCGAACTGGTCGAACAACCAAGGACTGCTCTTGGAACGAAAGGTCAACCTGTTGGCGAAATAATACTTATCCTACCACTTGATACTGTAAAATTTCCAGAGCTGAGCCTGGACAGGCAGGTGCTTGAAGGCATCAGCGATATCGACTTTTGTTAGCCAAGCTCCCCTGCCTGCCAGCAGGATCAGCTGAATGGATTCATCCACTGAGGAATAACGCATAGAAAACTCCTCAGATGGAATTAGGGAGTTGAGGGTGGGTATATGAGAACTATGAGGAGCGGACAGGTTGTAGATTAAACGCTTTTTATTTGTACATTTTTTTGTGACAATCCCGATGGGACTGACTCTCCAGTAATTGAAAGGCACTAAGGAAAAAGGGACGATTAGGATCCTTTTTGAAGCTCGGACTGGAGCAAGGAAGTTCAGAGTCGGGATCCCTAACTGCGGATAAGAGGTTGTCCCCTTCCCAGGTATACTGGGGCAAAGCTACTAGCCCTGTGTGGAACCCTTTTGTGAAGCCAGCAATGAGGAACTGGACGAAGGAGGGCTCGTAGTGGTTCTGCAGTAGAGTTGCGAGCAACTCTACGTTAACCCCGCCTAGTCAGGACTGCTTGGATCTTTGGGGGCAGGTAGTTTGGGGGTGGGCCCTGAAACAGATTGTACAAATATGGAGGGCTCGGCACTTATTGTAGTTGCAAGCCACCAGATTGTAATTATTGCATATCTGATTCCTGCCCAGCAGGACTATAGGTCTACCCAGCTTATCTAAATTTGGTACCTGCCTTGGTAGGCCGAGAAGGTGGAGGCTAAATTAGGACACCAGTCAGATGTATGCAGTATAGACTGGCAGGAAGCGCAAGAAGGGGCTTTAAGACCTGCGAAATGCCGGCAAAAGAGTTCCATGTCTAGCACAGCCCAGTTGGTGACATGATTGAACTGTGTGATTGCTGCGACGGCTTTGGCTGAGAAGGAGCGATGGTAATCACAAAAGGCCAAACTTATAGCCCAGGTTGGTGACCCTATAGAGGTACGTGTCCAGCTCCTCCCGTCTCCCTGGCTGGCCGGAACAGATGATGTCCCAGAAGCGGTTAAAAGCCAGAACAAATTCTGGGATGGAAAGCCCCTTGTTGAGATGGGCGTCCTTAGATTTAAGGACTATGGACACGTCGCTGCAGGCGATGGTCTTGTTCTCTGTAGTATCATGAGTGGTGATAAGTATGGAGGCCAGATGTATGTCTTTCCCTGCCAAAATGTCCTTCCTGATGTTCTCAGGAACGAAGTGGGCGGGGGAAATATAGGGGGTGCTGAGAACCCTACCTGGAGAGGGGCAGCGGGAAGTTGAGGGGACTGGCGAGGGAGGGGCCGGCGGCACGGCCGCCGGAGCCCGGTTCTCGACACCGAGGAGTCTAGACTGCATGTCGAAAACCACGCTGGTGATACTGTTGATTGAGGCATGCAGTTGCTGGGGGGAGGTCTGAATGGTGGACATGGACACCTGCTCTGAAATTTGAGGTATGTGGCCTGCGACGTGACAGGCGAGAAATTAATAAAATGTTAACCTACCGACGTGGCAGGTTGTCCCTATGCAAATTTACTAGGAGACCTGGCTGGAGATGTCGACGGCAACAAAGGCACGGCCTGGGTGGCTGGTTGATCCTAAAATTGTGAACTACGTAGCCTGGGTCATAACAGGTGAGAAATTAATAAACGTAAACCTACCGACGTGGCAGGTTGTCCCTATGCGAATTGACTAGGAGACCTGGCTGGAGATGGCGGCGGCAACAAAGGCACGGCCTGGGTGGCTGGTTGATCTCAAAATTTTGAACTACGTAACCTGGGTCATAACAGGTGAGAAATTAATAAACGTAAACCTACCGACGTGGCAGGTTGTCCCTATGCGAATTGACTAGGAGACCTGGCTGGAGATGTCGGCGGCAACAAAGTCACGGCCTGGGTGGCTGGTTGATCCTAAAATTTTGAACTACGTAGCCTGGGTCATAACAGGTGAGAAATTAATAAACATAAACCTACCGACGTGGCAGGTTGTCCCTATGCGAATTGACTAGGAGACCTGGCTGGAGATGTCGGCGGCAACAAAGGCACTGCCTGGGTGGCTGGTTGATCCTAAAATTTTGAACTACGTAGCCTGGGTCATAACAGGTGAGAAATTAATAAACGTAAACCTACCGACGTGGCAGGTTGTCCCTATGCAAATTGACTACGAGGCCTGATTGTTGTGGCAGGCGGTGGCTGAGGCCTGGTTTGGTTGGGCGGGATCGATTGCAGGATAAAACTTACCAGGAAAGATTAAAGAACCTTAACATGCATAGCTTGGAAGAAAGACAAGACAGAGGGGATATGTTAGAAACGTTTAAATGCATAAAGGGAATCAACAAGGTAAAAGAGGAGAGAATATTTAAAAGAAGAAAAACTGCTACAAGAGGACATAGTTTTAAATTAGAGGGGCAAAGGTTTAAAGGTAATATCAGGAAGTATTACTTTATTGAGAGAGTAGTGGATGCATGGAATAGCCTTCCTGCAGAAGTGGTAGCTGCAAATACAGTGAAGGCGTTTAAGCATGCATGGGATAGGCATAAGGCCATCCTTTATATAAGATAAGGCCAGGGGCTATTCATAGTATTCAGTATATTGGGCAGACTAGATGGGCCAAATGGTTCTTATCTGCCGACACATTCTATGTTTCTATGTTTCTATGATTATCCGAGTGGAGAAGCGAATAGATAGAGAAAGCGGGACCTGGCGGCGTGGCAGGCTGATGCTAGAGGGAGCAGAAGAGATTTGTTGGTGTGACCAAATACCACTAAAAAGGCATGAAGCTGTGCAGAGGCGACATGTGGAGCCGCAGAGGAACTGTACCTTGAACCTGAGTGAGAAGGTAAATAGAGGAGGTTCCCTGAACCCGGCGTGGAGGACAATGGGCCCCGAGGCTGGAAGCAATAGGTAACGTATGCAAGAGTAAGTAGGTAGAGCAGGCGATAGCAGGAAGTAACGTGTAGCGAGGAGTGGAAGGTGGTCCGGCGGGCTCAAGCGGAGCGGAACCGTCCTCCGCCAGACACGTAAATTTTTAGGAAGTTTAGTACTTTTTTTTTTTACATGGATTTATTTCTCCTTGATCAGCTGGTAACTGATAGGCTTGGCTCCAGTAGTTTGCTGGTGGAGCTTGTCTAGAATATATTTATTAGTTTGCAATTTTAGTTTTTAGTTTTTACATCCATGCTTCCCAAGAGCCATAACTTTTTAATTTTTGCATCAAGACAAAGACATATAAGAAATAGTTTTTTGCAGGATGAGTTGTATTTGTAATGGCACAGTTAAATGTGCCATATAATGTATTGCAAAACTTTTAAAAAATTATTTGTGGGTAGTGATGGACGAACATCTGCTGGGACGGTTCGCGAACGCGCAAACATGATCAAATGTTTGTGAACCGCAAGTTTGCGGCGGGTCCCATTCATTTTAATGGCAGGCAAACCAGAAAAACCTTCAGCTCATATTTGCAGGCAAGAAATAATTACTAGACGTGCACAAATAGTCCCACAACATGGACAGTGATATACCAGATGTATTATTCAAATTTGCGATCTCCATTCATAATTTTTTTCAATGCAAAATATCGGCAATATAATTTCCGTGTACGTGCATGCGCAAATGCACTATACAGTACCCAAATGCACTATAAAGAAAGTATATTGGTATATAACACCCCGCTTCAATCAGTTTTTTTGGGGTGCGACTGGTATATCACACCAGTAGAAATTATTTGTTCCAATAACGCTTGTCCCTCTATATACCTGCAGTATCGCAGCAGAACCGCACACAACTGCCGCACAATACAAATGCACTATAATATACTTTCTAACATAGAAAGTATATTATATCATTGTACAAGAAAGGCAATCCATTAGAATATACATAAAGAAACTTAACCTTTAATAATGTTACTATAAGGGTCCATTCACGTAAGTGTTTTGCGGATCCGCAAAACACGGACACCGGCAATGTGCATTCTGCAATTTGCGGACCGCACATCGCCGGCACTATAATAGAAAATGCCTAATCTTGTCTGCAATTGCGAACAAGAATAGGACATGCTCTATTTTTTTGCGGAAATGGAAGCATGTATGCAGAAGTGTGGATCCGCAAATGCGGATGCGGACAGCACATTCCAGCCTCATTGAAAATGAATGGGTCTGCTCCGGTTCCGCAAAATTGCGGAACGGATGCGGACCCATTTTGCGGACGTGTGAATGGAAAAGATATCCCTCAAAATGAAAATAAATTAAATTATTAAAGTTAAGCAAAAAGCATAGATGTGGTAGGCAATAACAAGAGCTCGGCGGCACTAAATCAGGTGCTCGGCAGCACCAAATCAGAAACCATATGTCCTACCACAATCCGGGGGGTTCCAGTGCACATCCATGAATCCCGGAGGGAAAGCAAAAAACATCTATCACTGGACTAGATGATGATGTGGTATTGAAGGACAGGGTGGGCAAAGAACTGTCCCTGATATTGTGTTATTCTGGCCCTGATAGCCTAACCACAGACCACCCGCCCTGATAAGAGCGACCCCGTCCGAGAACCTTATTCTATATAAAAATAGCCCTAGTAAGCCCCTAGCCCCTAGGCCCCTGACTTCCAGGTGATCACTATATAAATCTATGTGTTTTTAACTCATTATAAAAGTATATTATAAGTATATCGCACCTTAGCGTTTGGTGTCCCTAACAGCCTGTCCCTGCTCCACACAGCAACTTCTCTCTACACTGACAAAACACTGAATGTAAAATGGTGGCCAGATGAGGTTTATGTCCATGTGCTGAAACGTCTCAATTGGCTGTCCTGCACCACCTGATGGGTGTGTCATGGGTCAAATTTCTTCACAATGTAAAAGAATATGGTGGGCGCGAATATCTCCATATTTTCGCATGTTTGGCGAATCGCGAACACGCAAAGTTCGCCGCAAAATGACTGCCGGGCGAACTGCAAGGCCATCTCTATTTATGGGATGGAATGTAAAATAAAAATGCAATTCTGTCATGGTGTGCTAAGAGTCCTAATATGGCAGGTCACAATTCTCTGGGTTGCCAGGACAACTGATCACCCACTCACATGGTGAGGTGATTGGGGGACAGAGGGTGCCTTCTTATTCTGTCTAACCTCCTAGATATCGTGGTTACTATTGACCAAGCTATCTGAGGAATTAATTGACTGAGATCAGAGTAATTAAAAATCCTGCACACTGCAGATGAGTTTCAGCTGTTTGACATAGCAGGCGCGCTCCATGCATGGAGAGGATTCATCTCCTGAGCTCGCCCTTACATATTATTCTGACTTCCAGAAAATTAGGTATTTCTCCCAGAAAGTTATTGTAATTAAACAAGTTTTGTTATATATATGTTAATTTTCTTTTGTGTGTATTGGAACAACACAAAAAAAAAGAGAAAGAAAAAAGCCAAAAATTATATAATTTCAAGCAAAACTCCAAAAATGGGCTGGGCAAATTTACTGGCACCCTCAACTTAATATTTATGATGCACACCCTTTGGAAGAAATAACTGAAATCAATTGCTTCCTACTGTATAACCATCAACAAACCTCTTACACCTCTCAACTGGAATTTTGGACCACTCTTCTTTTGCAAACTGTTCCAGGACTCTCATATGGGATTTAGATCCGGACTCATTGCTGGCCACTTCAGAATTCTCCAGCGCTTAGTTCCCATCCATTTCTGGGTGCTTCTTGAAGGTCATTTGGGGAAATTGTCCTGCTGTAAGACCCATGACCAAGTATGCAAACCAGCTTTCTGACACTAGGCCCTACATTGCAACCCAAAATCCTTTAGTAATCTTCAGATTTCATGATGCCTTGCACACAGTCAAGGCACTCAGTGCCAGAGGCAGCTAAACAATCCCAAAAAGTCTTTGAAGGTCCACCATATTTGACTGTAGGTACTGTGTTATTTTCTTTTCAGTCCTCATTCTATTTCCGGCAAACAGTAGAATGACGTGCTTTACCAAAAAGCTTTGGTCTCATTTGTCCACAAGATGTTTTCCCAGAAGGATTTTGGCTTACTCGCGTACATTTTGGCAAATTGCAGTCTATCTTTTTTATGTCTCTGTGTCAGCAGTGGGGTCCTCCTGGGTCTCCTACCATAGCGTTTCATTTCATTCAAATGTTGACAGATAGTTTGTGCTAACATAGCCTTCAGAACAGCTTGAATTTCTTTGGAACTTGACTGGGACTGCTTATCAACTATCCAGATTATCCTGTGTTGCAACCTTTCATCAATTTTTCTCTTCCATCCACGTCCAGGGAGATTATCTACAGTGCCATGGGTTGTAAACTTCTTGATTATGTTGTGCACCATGGAGAAAGGACCAACAAGATCTCCGGAGATGGACTTGTAACCTTGAAATTGTAGATATTTTTCCACAATTTTGGTTCTCAAGTCCTCATACAGTTCTCTTCTCCTCTTTCTGTTCTCCATGCTTAATGTAATACACACAGTCACAGAATGCAAAGATTGAGTCAACTTCTTCCCTTTTTTATCTGATTGCAGGTGTGATTTCTATATTGCCCCCACCTGTTACTTGCCACAGGTGAGTTTCACATGCTTAAAACAAATTTGTTTACCCACAATTTTGAAAAGATGCAACAATTTTGTGAGTTTTGTGTGAAATTATGTCCAATATGACTTTTTTTGTGTTGTTCTAGTACACAGAAAGGAAATAACCATGTGTATAACAAAACATGTGTAATTGCAATAACTTGTGTCCAAGGCCTTTGGTGCCTAAATGTTCATATCACAATTTAATTTCAAAACAATACAGTCAAAAGGTAAGCATTTTTATTTCATACTTTGTATTTTTTGAATGGGCTTTTCATTTGATATCTAAAATTAAGTATGTTGATTCCTTTTCCTGTCATTCCTTTACCAAAATTGTCTTCTTTTTAAATGCTTATGAAATACAAAGATTCCTGGAAAACTGAAAAAAGGCAAAAAGTAATGATTGCTCTAATTATTCTAATCAACACATACCGTGTACTGGACTCTGCATCTTGTTTAATGGACTTTGCCTTACTGTCACCTGCAGTGACCTTGTATCTTGTTTTACAGATTTTGCTATTTTGCCGCCTGTCCTGACCTCGAACCTCATTTATGGACTTTGTCATATTGCTTCCTGCCCTGACCTAGGACCCTGTATCCAGACCTTGCCTTGCTTCCATCTGATCGACCTCTGGCCACCTAGCACCCTCTGGGCGTCCTCTACCATTTGGAGCCCCGGCTAGTGGGTCCACACCCAGGTTCTCGTTTCCTCGAAGAAGAAGATCAACATTAAAATAGAACTTCAACAGAACTTGTAATATTGCTTAATTGAAATTATCTGTTTGTAGCCTTTATTTGCATGACAAATTGCTTTTCCTTGCATAATGTTATTTCATGTTCTTATGTATTGTGATGCCCCAAAATAGTCCTTGTGTGAATTTAGGGTGTGTGGGCATGTCTTACCTTCTTATGTGAGGCAGCATGCGTATGCCTCCTACTGTATCTTCCCCAGCCTATGGGTGGTGTGCAGGAGGTTTTTAAAGGTGTCTTCTTCTATAGGAAGACACTTGGGCAACTTTGGTACCTAGCCTTGCCTAGTTCCTGTGAGCAAAGGTGTTTCTGGGATTTTTTTCATTACTGTGTACCAGACTCTGCATCTAGTTTAATGGACTTTGCCTTATTGCCAACCTGCCGTGACCTTGTATCTTGTCTTACAGATTTTGCTATTTTGCCGCCTGCCCCGACCTCTGACCTCATTTATGGACTTCGCCATATTGCCGTCTGCCCTGACCTAGGACCCTGTATCCAGACCTTGCCTTGCCTCCTTCTGATCAGCCTCTGGCCACCTAGCACCCTTTGGGTGTCCTCTGCCATCTGGAGGCCAATCCAGTGAGTCCACATCCAGGTTCTCATTTCCTTGTGTTCCAACTTCCCTCAGAGGTAGGGCCTGGTGTAGCCCCCAGGAACGTCTACCCTCACCATCAGAGGTATTTTGAAGAACCAGGGGTGCACTTAGTCATCCCCTCTGAGGAGGTTGGTCAGGTGGGACAGCGGGTTTGCACCTGCTGACTATTACAGTTAATAATCATTACTCTGCCCCTGTAGGAAAGTAGGTGTTGGACTTAAGTCTGCCACTAGATCATTCAGAGTTCCTCTAGCTTATGAAGTGAGAGGGCGCTACATTTTTTCCCAAGATGTAGGTCCAGAATGAGCATGGCTAAGCACTGGGGTCACTCAGTAAGGTATTTGTTTTTTAATGCTGATAGAGATTTTAGTGCAATGAGAGGAACACTAGTAAAACAGCTTTCACTCTTGGACATGATCTGGCCCACCATATCTTAATCCTGTACAGCTCAGCTGGGAATTATAGCCACCATTGCAAGAATAAAATTTCCAGTCTTAGATTCTGCAGAGAGAGACTTTGGAGAGATAGATGGAAGGAGTACTACAATCCCCATCTTTGCCCATATTCATATTGTTGCTATCTAGGCAGATACCTACAGTACTATCATTCTGCACATAAGTAAAGAGAGACTTGTTATTTTTTTTTTACAAATGGCCTTGGTACTGACGACTCTAGCACCATTTGTTGGCAATAGCTCCTATATCCCCTCCCTTGCACATGGACCAAACCCTCAACACCAAGGGCACCCTAACTACCATCATACCAGAAGCCAACATCATGCTGTGCCACGAGGGAAAAAAGGGTCCTGGCCTTAGGGAACAATGATAAGAGGATTGCTACTGTGAAGAATTTTAGCAGCCAGAGCAACTACCTCTCCCATTCTCCACTGCTTGTGGCAGTTATACTGTAAAACATGTGTGTGTGTACGATAGACAGATAATATATTCAGAATATGCTTGTATGAATAACCCTTTAGAGATACCAGCAAGGAGGGGAAGGATGTTGTAAATGGCAGATCAGAGTGTGCAGAGTGGGAAAAGCATATTTAGGGAGGGAAGACACTCAGGCTGTACAGTGTAGATAGGGAGAAAAATGCACACAGCAAACTATACACTGCAATGGAGTGAGGAATTATACTCCTTTCAGCATCAGTGTCTGACAGAATCAAGGATAAGACTTCAGTCATCAGTGTATGAAAAATTATTATAGGAATGTAACTGAGTTGATTCATGAAAGCATGACTTTCAATGGGTCCGTGGAAAAATCGGAAAATGCACCGTTTTGCAGCCGAGGCCGTGATCCGTGTATCCTGTCCGTCAAAAAAATATGACCTGTCCTATTTTTTTGACGGACAACGGTTCACGGACCCATTCAAGTCAATGGGTCCGTGAAAGAACACGGATGCACACAAGATTGGCATCCGTGTCCGTGATCCGTGGCCGTAGGTTGCTTTCATACAGACGGATCCAAAGATCCGTCTGCATAAAAGCTTTTTCTGATCTAAGTTTTCACTTCGTGAAAACTCATTTCCGACAGTATATTCTAACACAGAAGCGTTCCCATGGTGATGGCGACGCTTCTAGTTAGAATACACTGCAAACTTTGTACAAGACTGCCCCCTGCTGCCTGGCAGCACCCGATCTCTTACAGGGGGATATGATAGCACAATTAACCCCTTCAGGTGCGGCACCTAAAGGGGTTAATTGTACTATCATATTCCCCTGTAAGAGATCAGGGCTGCCAGGCAGCAGGGGGCAGACCCCCCCCCCCAGTTTCAATATCGTTGGTGGCACAGTGTGCGCCCACCATCGCCCCCCCTTCCTCCCTCTCTAGCTAAAAATCGTTGGTGGCACAGTGTGCGCCCACCATCGCCCCCCCCCTTCCTCCCTCTATAGTTAAAAATCGTTGGTGGCACAGTGTGCGCCCACCATCGGCCCCCCCACTCTCTATAGTAGTAACAACCATTGGTGGCAGTGTGCGGCCTCCCATCCCCCCCCCCCCCCATCATTGGTGGCAGCGGAGTTCCGATCGGAGTCCCAGTTTAATCGCTGGGGCTCCGATCGGTAACCATGGCAACCAGAAAGCTACTGCAGCCCTGGTTGCCATGGTTACTTAGCAATAGTACAACAGTAGAAGATTCATACTTACCTGCTTGCTGCTGCGATGTCTGTGACCGGCCGGGAGCTCCTCCTACTGGTAAGTGACAGTTCTTTAGCAATGCGCCGCACAGACCTTTCACTTACCAGTAGGTGGAGCTCCCGGCCGGTCACAGACATCGCAGCAGCAAGCAGGTAAGTATGAATCTTCTACAATTGTACTATTGCTAAGTAACCATGGCAACCAGGGATGCAGTAGCTTCCTGGTTGCCATGGTTACCGATCGGAGCCCCAGCGATTAAACTGGGACTCCGATCAGAACTCCGCTGCCACCAATGATGGGGGGGCGGGGGGGGGGGAATGGGAGGCCGCACACTGCCACCAATGGTTGTTACTACTATAGAGAGAGGGGGGCCGATGGTGGGCGCACACTGTGCCACCAACAATTTATTACAATAGAGGGAGGGAGGGGGGGGGGAATGGGAGGCCGCACACTGCCACCAATGGTTGTTACTACTATAGAGAGAGGGGGCCGATGGTGGGCGCACACTGTGCCACCAATGATTTAATACAATAGAGGGAGGGGGGGCGATGGTGGGCGCACACTGTGCCACCAACGATTTATTACAATAGAGGGAGGGAGGGGGGGCCCGATGGGGGGCGCACACTGTGCCACCAATGATATTCAAACTGGGGAGGGGGGTCTGCCCCCTGCTGCCTGGCAGCCCTGATCTCTTACAGGGGAATATGATAGTACAATTAACCCCTTTAGGTGCCGCACCTGAAGGGGTTAATTGTGCTATCATATCCCCCTGTAAGAGATCGGGTGCTGCCAGGCAGCAGGGGGCAGTCTTGTACAAAGTTTGTAGTGTATTCTAACCTGAAGCGTCCCCATCACCATGGGAACGCCTCTGTGTTAGAATATACTGTCGGATCTGAGGTTCACGAAGTAGCTCATATCCGACAGTATATTCTAACATAGAGGCGTTCCCATGGTGATGGGGACGCTTCAAGTTAAAATATACCATCGGATTGGAGAAAACTCCAATCCGATGGTATAAAAGAACTCCAGACTTTACATTGAAAGTCAATGGGGACGGATCCGTTTGAAATGGCACCATATTGTGTCAACATCAAACGGATCCGTCCCTATTGACTTGCATTGTAATTCAGGACGGATCCGTTTGGCTCCGCACGGCCAGGCGGACACCAAAACGACTTTTTTTTCATGTCCGTGGATCCTCCAAAAATCAAGGAAGACCCACGGACGAAAAAACGGTCACGGATCACGGACCCACGGACCCCGTTTTTGCGGACCGTGAAAAAAACCTGTCGTGTGCAGGAGGCCTTAGGGTTTGAAATTTTGAATGTTGCAATGTGAATCAGTTATCTAATTGTGTCCATTAACCTATTTAACGTCTGTCGTCTTCCTAATTCTTCAATTGGGCATAATTTAAGTAACTATCTCATTGGTGCAGATGCATTAATACCCTCATACTTTATAATGTTTAACAATATGCACCACAGTCGTAATGTTAGCCAAATAAACAAGCTTCAGAGTTTTTGCCACCAACTAAGGAGACAGTGTGGTAACAGAGGACTAGTACTGTCTAACAGTAAGACTTTGTAAACTAGACTAGATAGTTTTGAAACTGTACCAGATATATCAAGGTGGCTCATAAATCTAGCGCATCATTAGACCGTTTAGTGTAAGTTTACGTGATCTATAAGTTGGTGTCGTTTTACTCCAAAAAGGCGCCAACATTTTTTTGGCACACAGAGGAACATTTAAACCTGCCTCACAAAGTCAAAACCATTTCTGCAAAGTCATGTCCCCATGTTGGACAATCCTGTGATTATTTCAGCTGTGTGGCTGGTTCACACATGAGGTTACGAGTAAGGAATAACAAGGCCGAAACATGTCAACCTAGTGGTGGAGGGAGAAGCTGTCCATGTATGTGAATTGTGACCATTATGAATAAAGAAAACATCTAGGTTTTATCCTGAATACTGGAACTACTCTTTCTTTGTGTTAAAAGCAAGGACTGGTCCGGTCTGTTCCGTGCATATGCTTATTGAATTGGACTTTCTGTGTTACTCACCGTTTTTTATACCTAGTTTACGGTCTGAATATTTTGTAAGACATACTGAGTTGGACTCCTCCCTCCACCAGCACTATGGCTTATGTTTCTATCTCTGACCGTGAAAACAGAGCGGACAGAGTGTTTTCCACACATGATCCTCACATCATGGATCAGTTGAAGATGAAGTCCAAACTGCATAAACCTGAAAAATTGGCAATACAGGAGACAAAGTTGTGGTGGGATCGCGCAACCCTAACTAAATATTCTGAAAATTTGTCATAGACTAGAATAAGATTCTATCGGATTGCTCATTCAAACTAATGGCCCTTATTGTTACCTATGAAAGTGAAAAACTGACAGAAATACAGATATTGAAATATGCAAACAATCTATAAAAAAATATGAGAGCGTGCAAGAGTACAAAGAATTAGAAACTAAAATAAAAAAAATCTATTAAAGATCTGGAACAATATATAAACGATATAAAACAAAGTTTAGAAGAGATGTATTTGATTACAATAACCATCAGATTTATGAATGGGGTAGGCGTGAGAAATTTCCCCGTACTCCCAAATCTATCCTAAAGAATAAAAATAAGAAGAAACAAAAATGGGAGCCAAGAGAAGCACGACAAGTGAGTTTTAACTCTTCAGATCCCGATATTTCAGAGCTTACCAGTGACTCACAGGAGTCTATACAAGATGGCGATTCGGAGTCTCAAGAACGATTTAAAACCCCTTTAAGATCTTTGTATTACCAAAGGCCAAAAAATAAATACAGATCTAAACGAGCTGATGTTTAAAAAAACGAAGAAGATGGGGTAACATCACAGGAAAAACGTATACAATGACCACGCAACAACAGAAGAAATAATAAAAAGTAACCAATTTAATGAACAGTCATATGATGTGATCAATTTATCACAAGCAACATTAACACAGGATCAATTAAATGTTCTTTCGCTGGGACTTAATTTTGCACCTGAACTAGACTTTGATTTATTTTCGACCATTTTGGACATCAACAAATTTGTACGCAATTTGACCTTGAAAAGACACTTTTCTCAGTTAGGTGAGAGTAGTCAATTAGAGGAGAGCCATATTGAATGTGTAAATGTACAAACAAATAATGAATATGCTAGTTTATCCTTTCAGGAACAATTGGCATTGGTTAAGCTAGTGGAATTACAAAAATACAATTTGTATGTACCCTCTCCAATAGTTAAACAAGAGTTTAAAATCACTAACACTCAGTTCTATCCAATCAAATCTCGGACTGAGAGTATGGATAAATTCCAAGAAGTATTGGAGAGGGAACTTACTGCTATCCATGAGTCTAATGCCAATGTTTCATGTAATTTCAGCAAAAGAGAAAAGGATGCATTAAAACAATTAGGAGCAAGCACTGATCTCACCTTTAAAATGGCTGTGTAGCGGTATTGGAGACTGAAATGTATGTACAACAAATGATGGAGATGTTGTCATATATTTCAACATACATTAAGTTACAAAGTGATCCACTACAGATATATCAAAAAGAATTATTACCATTCTGGAAAAAGGAAAATAATTATGGGCTTCTAACCCAACAGAAATTTGAATATTTGTACGTTGAGAAACCAACAACTCTCATCATTCATGTGCTTATAAAGGTACACAAAAAGATCCACCCACCCCCACCCAGACCCATTGTGTCTGGGATTGGGTCAATGTTTGAAAGGATGGGAGAATGGGTGGATGTGAATATACAACCTTTGGTGAAGCGGTTACCGGGGTATCTGAAAGACTCTTCAGATGTACTCAGAGCTTTCTATGATAAAACATGGGCTGCAAATTACAAATGGTTAACATTAGATGTTGTTTCGTTATATCCATCAATACCACATCATATAGCATTGGAAGCTCTGCAATATAATCTTTATAGTTACAGCAATTACACAGAAAGGTTTATTGATTACATTGTTGAAATAGCATCTTTTTTATTGAGACATAATTATTCCTGTTTTGATTGCAAGTTTTCTCTGCAGATAAGCGGAGTGTCTATGGTGTCCAAATATTCCCCATCACTTGCTAATCTAACGATGGCCTACTGAGAGGAGAGGTACATTTACTCTACATCGTCTGGTATGGCAGATACATTGATGATTTGCTCCTCATTTGCGGGCGTGATGTGTCTGCCATTCCAGACTTTGATACATACATATATGGTAACCCATTTTCGTTAAAATTTACACATTACACCAATCCCTCCTTTTTACATCTGAAACTCACTGGCAATACTGATTATATTATTAACCACCTCCGGACCGCCTAACGCACATGTGCGTTCCGGAGGTGACAGGCTGGCGCACAGTCACGCATATACGCGTCATCTCGCGAGACGCGAGATGACGCGAGTATGCGCCCGCGCGTGCGCAGTTCGCGCCGGCATTTCTTCGAGAAGTATTTCGTCAGCAACCTGCCAGCCAATGATCGTTGCTGGCAGGTTGCTGATTTTTAAAAAATCCAATCAAAGTGCCAGATAGCAGATCATATTTGTAAATATGATCTGTTATATGGCTGCCTGCTCCTCTGCTGGTTCTTTTCGTCGGTTGGATCCAGCAGAGGAGCAGGCTTCACAGTGAGTACACCAAACACTACACTATAGCCCCTGATCACCCCCCTGAACCCCAATTAACCCTTTGATCACCCCTTTGATCGCCCCTGTCAATCACAAGTGAAAAGAAAAAAGTGATCAGTGCAAACTGTCACTTTTTTTTTTCACTGTTATTGACCGTTAGGTTTTAGGTATAGTTTAGGTCCCTTGGTTAGGTAGTTAGCGATCAGTTAGCGCCCAGCCCACCGCACCGCAGTCCGTTATTCGCTGATTAGCGTATCGCTAATCAGCATTTGTACTTTTATAGTATCTGGAAGTGATCAAAACTGATCACGGTCAGATCTATAATAGTACTAGTGTCACTTTAGTTCGCCCTCCACCCAAAACGCAGTGTTTGCCCGATCAGGCCTGATCGGTCGCCCACACGTGCGTTCACCCACACCCGCCCCACCGCAGTGACAAAAAAAAATTTTTTTTTTGATCACTGCACATTCACTTTACACGCACTGCGGCGATAAAAAAATCAGTTTTGATATTTTTTATCAACCGCAGCGGCCTCCGGTACTTCGCTAGCCTCCCCGTTGTAAGACAGGCTTGCTTTTTTTTTCTTGGGTAGTCTCAGGGAATACCCCTAAATTTAGTTGCCCACATGTCAAACAGGGGGTATTCCTCTGAAGAGGCCTACAGGCTTCTGACCCAGTCGGATGAGGAGTGGGAACCCTCATCTGATGAATCCAGCGGGTCAGAATACGAACCTGTAGAAAGCAGTGGCTCTCTGACCCAAAGTTCGGACGAGGAGGCTGAGGTCCCTGATACCACCAGGCGTACCCGGCCCCGTGTCGCTAGACCGCAGGTTGCGCAGGATCCGCTTCAAGAGCAGCAGAGTGGGGCTGGTGCTGTCGGATTACGTGGTGAGGCATACACCAGCAGCCCAGCCCTCCCTGGACCTAGTACCAGCACTGCCGTACAACCTGGTGAAGTAGCGAGCACCAGAAGGGCAGTTGAAGCTGGTACGGTGGCACGTGCAGTAGTGACCCCGTCGCAGCCACCGCAAAGACGTGCCCGTAGAGCCCCTAGAATCCCAGAGGTGCTGGCAAACCCTGAATGGCAGTCCCCAACTTCAGCCGCACCTGTAGTTTTCCCTTTCACTGCCCAGTCTGGAGTTCGGGTTGAGACGGCTCAGATCGGTTCGGCCCTGGGATTTTTTGAGCTGTTCTTGACTGCGGAGCTTTTAGACATAGTTGTGGCCGAAACAAACAGGTATGCCACACAATTTATCACCGCTAACCCGGGAAGCTTTTATGCCCAGCCTTTCCGGTGGAAACCAGTCCAAGTTTCCGAACTTAAAACTTTTCTGGGCCTCCTCCTCAACATGGGCCTGACAAAAAAGCATGAATTGCGGTCATATTGGTCCACAAACCCGATTCATCACATGCCCATGTTCTCTGCTGCCATGTCCAGGGCACGTTTTGAGGCCATCCTGCGGTTCCTGCACTTTAGTGACAACACCGCCTCCCGTCCCAGGGGCCACCCTGCTTTTGACCGGCTCCACAAAATTCGGCCCCTCATAGACCATTTCAACCAGAAATTTGCAGATATTTATACCCCAGAGCAAAACATCTGCATAGACGAGTCCCTGATACATTTTACCGGGCGCCTTGGCTTCAAACAATACATCCCAAGCAAGCGCGCCCGGTATGGGGTCAAATTGTATAAGCTCTGTGAAAGGGCCACAGGCTATACCCACAAATTTCGGGTCTATGAGGGAAAAGATCAGACCCTGGAGCCGGTCGGTTGCCCTGACTACCTGGGGAGCAGTGGGAAGACAGTTTGGGACTTGGTGTCACCCTTATTCGGCAAGGGGTACCATCTTTATGTGGACAATTTTTACACAAGTGTGGCCCTCTTTAGGCATTTGTTTCTAGAACGGATTGGCGCCTGTGGTACCGCGCGAACTAGTCGCGCGGGCTTCCCCCAACGGCTCGTTACCACCCGTCTTGCAAGGGGGCAGAGGGCCGCACTGTGTAACGAAGAACTGCTCGCGGTGAAATGGAGAGACAAGCGTGACGTTTACATGCTCTCCTCCATTCACGCAGACACGACAATACAAATTGAGCGAGCAACCCGTGTCATTGAAAAGCCCCTCTCAGTCCACGACTATAACCTCCACATGGGAGGGGTCGACTTCAATGACCAGATGTTGTCTCCGTATTTAGTTTCCCGACGCACCAGACGCTGGTATAAGAAGGTGTCTGTATATTTAATTCAATTGGCTCTGTACAATAGTTTTGTTCTCTACAGTAAGGCTGGGAGAACTGGATCCTTCCTCAAATTTCAGGAAGAGATCATCGAGAACCTCCTGTATCCAGGAGGTTCCGTGGCCCCAACCACCAGTGTAGTTAGCCGTCTACACGAGCGACATTTCCCCAATGTCGTTCCTGGTACCTCAACCCAACCGTCACCCCGAAAAAGATGTCGTGTCTGTAGCAGGAGTGGAATAAGGCGTGACACCCGCTATTTCTGTCCTGACTGTCCGGACCACCCTGCCCTATGCTTTGGAGAGTGTTTCCGGAAGTACCACTCACAGGTACACTATTAGCATAGGGATCATCTCACCAGGACAGGCACACAGGGCTATTAGGGCCCATTCACTCACTGCTGCTGCAAACGTCTCCTTTCACATGGGACAAAGTGCATAACGCACTTCGCCACATCTTTGGGCGATTTGCGCTTTGCACATTGACCCATGGGGAAGGAGAGGTTTGTTCTATAAAGGTAAAAAAAAAAAAAAACAGGTAAGCAAACAGGTTAATGTTTAGTTCCAAAAGTTAAAGTTACATGTTCTGTTCCAAAGTTAATAAAATTATTGCGTTGTGGCCTGGTTTTTTCTTTTTTTTTTTTTTTGTTTTTTTACCTTCCAGGTGGACCAACCGATCTACTAGCTGCAGCACCGATGTGCATTCTGACAGAAGCATTGCGCTGCTGTCAGATTACACGCAAGTCGGTGTATGCGGCGCTGCAAGACGGGATTTTCTCCTCTGCAGTGACAGATACGTTTGCCGAGGCATACGAGCTGAGGAGGAGGCGGCGTTCCTATGCTTTGGCAAACACTTTGTATATATATATATATAAAAGAAGAAAAAGTCCAGCGGGAGCACCAACCGGGTTGCGGGTGCAAAGTCCAGCAGAGGGCAACGGCTGTACCCAAGATTTGTAGAGACGAAAAAAGTCGGACTGCACTCCTAGGAGTGCAGTCTGACTTTTTTCGTCTCTATATATATATATATATATATAAAAAAAAAAAATCCCGGCAATGATTTATTCATCCACATCGATTGATGCGAATGGAGAAATCTGGTTTGCCAGGGCATACGAGCTAAGTGGGTATGGATGTAGGGCGGAGCTCCTATGTCCTGGCAGACGCCTTTCCCCTCCATTTTTTTTTTTTGGCAGAGATTTTTTCATCCACATTGATCGATGCGAATGAAGAAATCTGTGCCGTTCATTTTTTTCTTTCAGCCCAGAGGCTGAACGGAAAAAAAAATCTCATTACCTGTATGCTCAATATAAGGAGAATAGCAGAAACTCCTAATGCTGGCCATACATGTAATGATTGCGGAGACCCTCAAATGCCAGGGCAGTACAAACACCCCACAACTGACCCCATTTTGGAAAGAAGACACCCCAAGGTATTTGCTGAGGGGCATATTGAGTCCATGAAAGATTTAAATTTTTGTCCTAAGTTAGCGGAAAGTGAGACTTTGTGAGAAAAAACAAAAAAAAATCAATTTCCGCTAACTTATGCGAAAAAAAAAAAATTCTATGAACTTGCCAGGCCCCTCATTGGATACCTTGGGGTGTCTTCTTTCTAAAGTGGGGTCACATGTGGGGTATTTATACTGCCCTGGCTTTTTAGGGGCCCTAAAGCGTGAGAAGAAGTCTGGGATCCAAATGTCTAAAAATGCCCTCCTAAAAGGAATTTGGGCCCCTTTGCGCATCTAGGCTGCAAAAAAGTGTGACACATCTGGTATCGCCGTACTCAGAAGAAGTTGGGGAATGTGTTTTGGGGTGTCATTTTACATATACCCATGCTGGGTGAGATAAATATCTTGGTCAAATGCCAACTTTGTATAAAAAAATGGGAAAAGTTGCAAAGTGCACCTTTCGGATTTCACCGGTCATTTTTTTTTTTACAGATTTTGATTGCAAAGTACTTCTCACACATATGGGCCCCTAAATTGCCAGGGCAGTATAACTACCCCACAAGTGACCCCATTTTGGAAAGAAGACACCCCAAGGTATTCTGTGAGGGGCATGGTGAGTTCCTAGAATTTTTTATTTTTTGTCGCAAGTTAGTGGAATATGAGACTTTGTAAGAAAAAAATAAAAAAATAAAATCATCATCATTTTCCGCTAACTTGTGACAAAAAATAAAAAGTTCTATGAACTCACTATGCCCATCAGCGAATACCTTAGGGTGTCTACTTTCCGAAATGGGGTCATTTGTGGGGGTTTTCTACTGTCTGGGCATTGTAGAACCTCAGGAAACATGACAGGTGCTCAGAAAATCAGAGCCGTTTCAAAAAGCGGAAATTCACATTTTTGTACCATAGTTTGTAAATGCTATAACTTTTTTTATATATTTTTTTTTTTGCCCAAACATTTCTTTTTTTATCAAAGACATGTAGAACTATAAATTTAGCGAAAAATTTATATATGGATGTCGTTTTTTTTGCAAAATTTCACAGCTGAAAGTGAAAAATGTCATTTTTTTGCAAAAAATCGTTACATTTTGATTAATAACAAAAAAAGTAAAAATGTCAGCAGCAATAAAATACCACCAAATGAAAGCTCCATTAGTGAGAAGAAAAGGAGGTAAAATTCATTTGGGTGGTAAGTTGCATGACCGAGCGATAAACGGTGAAAGGAGTGTAGTGCCGAAGTGTAAAAAGTGGCCTGGTCATGAAGGGGGTTTCACCTAGCGGGGCTGAAGTGGTTAATACGGCTACGTATCGAAAAGACACTGCAGAAAATACCATACTCAAAGCTACCAGTCACCATCCAAAACATGCGATAAGGGCAATACCAGTTGGAGCCTGTAGAAAAAGTAGCACATTGAACACATTTGAGAGGGAGTGTCGATTAATATGGGATCGCCTCAGGGTAAGGGGATATTCCAATTGGATGTTATGTAGAGCCAAACAAATTGATTTTAATAAAAAAAACAAAAAAAAAACAACAACATGATCTTCTGTTCAAAACAGATCTCTCTATGGGAAATAGGACAAACAAGGATATAAACAGGATAAACTTACACTTGTTCTGACCTACAGTAAGAAATTTTCAGAAATAGAATGTGCGGTTTAAAGATATCTACCTATTTTGGATCAAGATAATATTTTGCATGACATCCTCAAAGATGGGTGTAGGATAATCTCAAGAAGATCAGGCACAGACGATTTTTAAACATTTATGTTCCTGTCACCTATGCAGAGGTGCCCCCGTGACATCCATCATCCATTTGGATATCTTCTCTATCAACTTTCAATGTTCTTTTCTGAGCCTACCATGTTGATCACGGTTGTCGGCGAATCAGGGTTCCATGCCGGAGAGGGAGCGTGAGAAAGAGAGACCACATTCAAGGGAGATAAATGGATGAAATTTTATTTTGATCGAGCGGAAATATGGAAAAGTTATTGAAGCGCAAATGTGGGACAAATTATTGAAGCACAAATGTGGGACGAATTTTTGAAGCGCAAATGTGGGACAAATGATTAAAGCACAAATGTGGGACAAATCTTTGAAGCGCAAATGTGGGACAACTTGTTAAGGTTTAAGCATTGAATGAAAGGATGAGGCGCGCATCAATTAAAGAAGAATTTTTGAAATGTTATTCCCTGACACCTATGCAGAGCAGGGGTTTATTCACGTCCAAAATCGTAAAATGTCAACCCAAGAATGTAACAGAAAAATTAGTGAATTGTATTAACCTGTCTACTTGGTAGAGCAGGGGTCTATGACAGAACAAAATTGTTTAATGTCACCCGAAAACGTAAAAGTCTACTAGGTATAGCAGTGGTACATCACACCCATAAATTGGTGAATTTTACGTGAAAATGTAACAGACAAATTAGTGAATTTTTTCAACCTGTCTACTAGGCATAGCAGTGGTATATCACACCCAAAAATTGGCGAATTTCACTTAAAAATGTAACAGACAAATTTGTGAATTTTTTTAAACCTGTCTACTAGGTATAGCAGTGGTATATCACACCCAAAATCTGGTGAATTTTACCTGGAAATGTAACAGACAAATTAGTGAATTTTTTTAAACCTGTCTACTAGGTATAGCAGTGGTATATCACACCCAGAAATTGGTGAATTGCACCGGAAATGTAACAGACTAAATAGTGAATTTTATTAAACCTGACTACTAGGTATAGCAGTGGTACATCACACCCAAAAATTGGTGAATTTCACCTGAAAATGTAACAAACAAAATAGTGAATTGTATTAAACCTGTCTACTAGGTATAGCAGTGGTATATCACATCCAAAAATTATTGAATTTCACACAAAAATATAACAGACATATTTGAGATTTTTTTTGAACCTGTCTACTAGGATAAACTAGCTGTCTACTAAAAATTTGTGAATTTCACCCGAAAATGTAAGTCAAATTAGTGAATTTTTTTAAACCTGTCTACTAGATATAGCAGTGGCACATCACACTTAAAAATTGTTGAATTTCACCTGAAAATGAAACAAACAAAATAGTGAATTGTATTAAACCTGTCTACTAGGTATAACAGTGGTATATCACACCCAAAAATTAGGGAATTTCACCTGAAAATGTAACAGACAAAGTAGTGAAATGACATAAAATATGTACAAATAAAAAAAAAAGTGGAGGTCCATATGGAGTAGGAGTTTGAGGAGGCGGTGGACTTAGCGGTGTAGGTGGAAGCAGCGTTGGAGGAGGACTAGGTAGCCAACACTAGTTTTTGGTTTTAATAAAAAAAAAATAGGGTAAACTCCAAAAGAGTGTGAAATATCCAAAAAACAAGAATGAGCAATTGTGCTGTAGTATAAACAATGGCTGGTTAAGGCCAGTATACATGTCTATTCTGCACAAGGTACAGACCAGTCCTGTGGGATTCATGCCTGGTTCATTCAAATGAACGCGAGCTTGTCCACATTGACTAAGGACAGGCGGCTATGCTTGTCTGTGATAATGCCCCCTGCCGTGCTAAACACACATTCAGATAATACACTGGCTGCAGGGCAGGCCAGCACCTCCAAGGCGTAAAGAGCAAGCTCAGGCTATGTGCCCAATTTGGAGACCCAGAAGTTTAAAGGGGGCAGACTCGTCATTCAGTACGTGTAGGTGTGTGCGAACATACTCCTCCACCATGTTGTTGAAATGCTGCCTCCTGCTAAGATGTTCTATATCAGCTGGTGGTGCAGGTTGTTGTGGCGTGCTGACAAAGCTTTTCCACATTTCGGCCATGCTAACCCTGCCTTCTGAGGTTCTGGCGGTGCCCCAGCTGTGTTGGCAAACTCTTCCTCGTCCTTTGCCTTCACCTTGCGTTTCCACTATGCCCCCGCTGTTAGGTGGGAATGCCACCAGCAGCGCGTCTACCAGCGTGCGCTTGTACTCGGGCATCTTACGATCACGTTCCAGTGAGGGAATTAAGGACGGTACATTGTCCTTCTAACAGGGATACAGCAGCGTGGCCACCTAGTAATCAGCACAAGTTAGAAAGTGGGCAACTCGGCAGTCGTTGTGGAGACACTGCAGCATGTAATCGCTCATGTGTGCCAGGCTGCCCAGAGGCAACGAAAACCACTTGTGAATGACTGGTTGGAAACCCTAAAAATTATCCCTCTTCCTCCTCCTATACCACATCCTCTTCCATCATCGCCAGCAGAGTTTTTTCAAAGAGGCATAGAAATGGGAGAGTAACGCTGAGTTATCGGCACTGGACATGTTGGTGGAGTACTTGAAACAGTGCAACAAGGAACACAGGTCTCGCATGGAGGCCCAGTCATTGGGGGCTAAGTGGTGCTGTTCCGCAGAGCGACTCACCCGTGCGTGCCGCAGCTGAAACTCCAGTATCGCCTGCTGCTGCTCGCACAGTCTGGCCAGCATGAGCAAGGTGGAGTTCCACCTTGTGGGCACGTCGCATATGAGGCAGTGAGCGGGAAGGCCGAAGTTACGCTGCAGAGCTGACAGGCGAGCAGCAACAGAAAAAGAACGCCGAAAGCGCGCACAGACGGCCCGCACTTTATGCAGCAGCTCTGACATATCGGGGTAATTTTTAAAGATTCTCTGCACCACCAAATTCAGCACATGCGCCAGGCAAGGGATGTGCGCCAAACCGGCTAGTTCTAGAGCTGCTACGAGATTTCGCCCATTATCGCACACTACAAGGCCGGGCTTGAGGCTTACTAGCACCAACCACTCATCAGTCTGTTGTTCAAGGCCCGTTCACAGCTCCTGGGCGGTGTGGGGTTTTGAAACTGCCTGCTGTTGATTACCCCTGGCTGTGCTAAATTTGGTGGTGAAGGTGTTACGCTGACCGGATGAGGAGCTGGTAGAGGAGGAGGAAGCGGAGTAGGATGAGTCAGCAACAGGAGGCAAACTGAAGCACCCTGCAATCCTCGGTGGTGAAGGACATGAACCAAACTGCTATGAACCAAAGAAACGCAGTATGTAAAGGGTGTATCTCCTACTTACAGATCCAGACTAGTCCGCAATTTAATTTTTTTGCCCAAAATGGTTGTTTTTCAAAAAAATTAATTAAACCACAGTATCTAAAGTGTGTATCTCACAATGACATATGCAGCAAAGGCTGCAATATTAAGTTTTTGGGCCAAAATGCGTGTTTGTTTAATAATAGAATATGACAGCAGTATATAACCCTTGAATTTCACACGTGCTAATGCAGCAAGGGCTGTAAAATTGTGTATTTTGCAGAAAAAAGGGTGTTTTATTAATAGAAGAATATAACCACAGTATCTAAAGTGTGTATCTCACACGTACAGATCCAGACTAGGCCGCAATTAAATTTTTTTGCCTAAAATGACTGTTTTTCAAATAACAGAATAGAACCACAGTATGTAAAGGGTGTATCTCACACATACAGATCCAGACTAGGCCACAATTAAAGTGTTTTGCCTATAATGGTTGTTTTTTAAATAACAGAAAAGAAACGCAGTATGTAAAGGGTGTATCTCACACAAACAGATCCAGACTCGGCCGCAATTAAAGTTTTTTGCCCAAAATGGTTGTGTTTTCAAAATAACATAATAGAAACGGAGTATGTAAAGGGTGTATCTCACAAGTACAGATCCAGACTAGGCCGCAATTAAAGTGTTTTGCCCAAAATGGTTGTTTTTCAAATAACAGAATAGAAACGCAGTATGTAAAGGGTGTATCTCACACGTACAGATCCAGACTAGGCCACAATTAAAGTGTTTTGCCTATAATGGTTGTTTTTTAAATAACAGAAAAGAAACGCAGTATGTAAAGGGTGTATCTCACACAAACAGATCCAGACTCGGCCGCAATTAAAGTTTTTTGCCCAAAATGGTTGTTTTTTCAAAATAACATAATAGAAACGGAGTATGTAAAGGGTGTATCTCACAAGTACAGATCCAGACTAGGCCGCAATTAAAGTGTTTTGCCCAAAATGGTTGTTTTTCAAATAACAGAATAGAAACGCAGTATGTAAAGGGTGTATCTCACACGTACAGATCCAGACTAGGCCGCAATTTAAGTTTTTTGCCCAAAATGCCTGTTTTTCAAATAACAGAATAGAACCATAGTATGTAAAGGGTGTATCTCACACATACAGATCCAGACTAGGCCGCAATTAAAATGTTTTGCCTAAAATGGTTGTTTTTCAAATAACAGAAAAGAAACGCAGTATGTAAAGGGTGTATCTCACACGTACAGATCCAAACTAGGCTGCAATTAAAGTTTTTTGCCCAAAATTGTTGTTTTTTCAAAATAACATAATAGAAACGCAGTATGTAAAGGGTGTATCTCACACGTACAGATCCAGACTAGGCCGCAATTTAATTTTTTTGCTCGAAATGGCTATTTTTCAAATAACAGAATAGAACCACAGTATGTAAAGTGTGTATCTCACACGTACAGATCCAGACTAATCTGCAATTTAATTTTTGTGCCCAAAATGGTTGTTTTTCAAAAAAATTTATAGAGCCACAGTATCTAAAGTGTGTATCTCACAATGACATATGCAGCAAAGGCTGCAATATTAAGTTTTGTGGCCAAAATGGGTGTTTGTTTAATAACAGAATATGACAGCAGTATATAACCCTTGAATCTCACACGTGCTAATGCAACAAGGGCTGTACAATTGTGTATTTTACCGAAAAAAGGGTCTTTTATTAATAGAAGACTATAACCACAGTATCTACAGTGTGTATCTCACACGTACAGATCCAGACTAGGCCGCAATTTAAGTGTTTTGCCCAAAATGGTTGTTTTTCAAATAACAGAATAGAAATGCAGTATGTAAAGGGTGTATCTCACACGTACAGAACCAGACTAGGCCGCAAATAAAGTTTTTTGCACAAAATGGCTGCTTTTTAAATAACAGAATAAAACCACAGTATGTAAAGGGTGTATCTGACTTGTACAGATCCAGACTAGGCCGCAATTAAAGTTTTTAGCCCAAACGGGTTGTTTTTCAAATAAATGAATAGAACCACAGTATCTAAAGTGTGTATCTCACAATGACATATGCAGCAAAGGCTGCAAAATTAAGTTTTTTGGCCAAAAATGGGTGTTTGTTTAATAACAGAATATGACAGCAGTATATAACCCTTGCATTTCACAAGTGCTGATACAGCAAGGGCTGTAAAATTGTTTATTTTTCCCCAAAAGGGTGTTTTATTATAAGACTATAACCACAGTATCTAAATTGTTTATCTCACACGTACAGATCCACACTAGTCCGCAATGTTTTTTTTACAAAATGGTTGTTTTTCAAATAAATGAATAGAACCACAGTGTCTAAAGTGTGTATCTCACAATTAAATATGCAGCAAAGGCTGCAAAATTTAGTTTTTGGGCCAAAATGGGTGTTTGTTTAATATCAGATTATGACAGCAGTATATAAGCCTTGAATTTCATAAGCGCAGATGCTGCAAGGGCTGAAAAAGAGTGTATTTTGCCCAAAAAGTTTTTTTTAAAAACACAGAAAATTATAGCTGTATTTCTAGCTTAAATTGCACACTGACTAATCCTGCAAAGGCACCAGATGTTGGATATTGCCAAAAATGGGTGTTTTTTCAAAGCCAGATAATTATTGCAGTATTTCAAGCTTGGATTTGAATGTCAGAAAAGAACATATGCAGTGCTGGTGCACTGAGCTTGCATAAAATGTCCGCCGCCGCCCACCTAACTAACAGACGGATAAAAGTAATTTTTCTCTGGCACTGGGGTCAGGGCAGTGTAAAAAGATTGTGCACTGCACCCACACAACTATATCAATTGGAGTTCTGATAACAGATTCTCTCCTATTCTCTCCCTCACAGCAGCAGTAGCATCTTCTCCGTACACTAAGCACAGCAGAGTGACGTGCAGCGCTATGTGACTCCAGCTTATATAGAGGCTGGGTCACATGCTGCACTGGCCAATCACAGCTTCACCATTAGTAGGCATGGCTGTGATGGCTTCTAAGGTCAGACAGTTAAACACTTGTTGATTGGCTGCTCTGCAGCCTTTCAAAAAGCGCTAAGAAATCGCCGAACCCGAACTTTTACTGAAATGTTCGAGTTTGGGGTCCAAAAATCCTAAAGTTCGGTACGAACCCGAACTTTACAGTTTGGGTTTGGTCAACCCTACATATAACTGCTCCGGTGAACGGCAAATATATATATTTTTTGCCACTAATACACGCCAAAAAGGGCTTTAGAACATATAACTGCACCGCTGAATGGCAAATATATATATTTTTTGCCGCTAATACGCGCTAAAAAGGAATGTAATTTTCTCACTTCAGCACACAACGGCAAATACTTTTTTTTGTGCCACTATTACACGCAAAGAAGTGCTTTAGAACATATAACTGCACCGCTGAATGCCAAATATGTATTTTTTTGCCACTAATACATGCCAAAAAGGGGCTGTAATTTTCTCACTTTACCACACAATGGTAAATATTTATTTTCCGGTCACTAATACACTCCAAAAAGGGCTTTAGAACATATAACTGCACCGCTGATTGGCAAATAATATAAATTCTCTTGCCACTATTACACGACAAAAAGGGCTGTAATTTTCTAACTTCACCACACGACGGCAAATACTTTTTTTGTGCCACTAATACATGCAAAAATGGGCTTTAGAACATATAACTGCACCGCTGAGCAGCAAATAATTTAGATTTTTTTTGTCACTAATACAAGCCAAAAAGGGCTTTAGAACATATAACTGCACCGCTGAGCAGCAAATAATATAGATTTTTTTGGTCACTAATACATGCCAAAAAGGGCTTTAGAACATATAAATGCACCGCTGAACGGCAAATACAGTATATATATATATATATATATATATATATTGCCACTAATACACGCCAAAACATGCTGTAATTTTTTTTTACTTCACCACACAACAGCAACTACTTTTTTTGCCACTAATAAACACCAAAAAGGGCTTTAGAACATATAACTGCACCGCGGCAAATAGGACCTTTCTTTTTTCCACTTATACACTCCACCAAAGGTTTTAGAACATATATCTACACCTCTGAACAGCAAATATATATTTTTTTGCAACTAATATACGCTAAAAAGGACTGCAATTTTCTCACTTCACCACACAATGACTAATAAGCTCTTTTTTTCCCACTAATGCAAGGCAAAAAATTATTTATAATATATAACTACACCACACAAGGGCAAATAAGACATAGAAATATTCCCTTGTTATAAACCCTGTTACTGGCTATATCAAACAGCACTTGAAACCCAAAAACAAGAACGGTTTTCTGGAATTACAGAGCTGTATAATGGCAATTTGGGTCTCTAGTCAGTGCAGCAACGTGTAATAGGATTGTTACTGTTATCCAGGCTGTAAACTCCCCTACTGAACCCTGTTCTGATTCAATACCATGGAATGATTCCTCCTTATCCTTTCCCTGAACTTCTATACAGCAGAATAAAAGTTTTAAAATGTTTTCTA
The DNA here is from genome assembly GCF_014858855.1 of Bufo gargarizans. Classification (NCBI taxonomy): domain Eukaryota; kingdom Metazoa; phylum Chordata; class Amphibia; order Anura; family Bufonidae; genus Bufo; species Bufo gargarizans. Next base: position 135,004,976 of record NC_058080.1, on the reverse strand, counting down.
CCACTGTCCCTAGCGCCTGCTGATGTCTCTCCCTGCACTAAGTACACTGGAAAATGGCTGAATCCAAGATGGCTGAGGCTACTTATAGGGCTGTGACATCACAGCGCTGGCTGGCTGGTGATTGGCTGCATGCATGGCATTGTGGGTGGTCCCTCATTGCCAGAGTTCTTTGCTCCATGTCCTAACACATGCAGCAGCCATTTCAGGAAAAAATGTGGTTCGTTACCGTGAAGTGAGGAAATTTGGATGCAAAATCTAATTTTTCCTGAAATTCGGATCAAAGTCCACTTCGTCAACATTGATTCGCTCATCTCTAATGGTGATAAACTCCCTCTAGGTTGTACCTTATATTTCCCTCTGTTTCATCCTATTTTTGGAGAAAATGTGGCGCTAATGACATCCTCTTGCATATTCCATGGTCCTGCCCAGGGGTGACTCCATTATGAAACTCAATATCCTTGTTGATCAGAGATGTAACTAAAATATCACTCTCCCTTATGCCTCAATCGGCACTGCTATTCCTCAGTCTTCGACTTTTTCCTGCTTATGCCAGGTCTAAAAAAGTGGGCATGGTGCAGAGATGGGCGGGGAAGGGTATGGGCCAGGAGGCCCGTCTCATTTATCATTTTCTACACCTGTTTTACGAGCAGAAAACGGTCTAAATGTCAGTCGGCAAGGAAGCTGGCTTACATTTAGACTGGCGCTGAATGCGCCGAAGTTATGTAGAGGCCTGCGTCTCTTTATAACTTCTGCGGATCCACCGCCAGATATAAGGGTTAGTAAGACCGTCGTCTAAAATGCCAGTCTAAATAAATTACCCCCTATATACCAGTATGAAAAAATGTTTGCAATTCAGCATAATAAGATAATAATACTAGACAATTTAAGTCACAATGGAGACTCTGGACCATTGCCCCACATTTCACGTTCTATCCTCTCTTTGATAATTTTGAACACTGTGAACAAATGTGTGCTGCATGGACACCTCAATTTTACAAGTAACAGACAAGGCTAACAAAGATATTAAGAAAAAAAATAGCATGCATGACATGTGCTCCATAGCCTGTAGAACATAGGGATGGTGTCTATAGCATGGTGTCTATAGAAGCTTATGAAAAGGTCATTGCAACATTCTGGTGTCCACAGTCTCAAAAGGTCATTATGTTACAGATAGCACACAAATTGGGTTGTATTTATCATAGATAAATTCAAACTTAAAAAGATATGCTATGTAAATATTAAAATGAATATATGAAATACTGTTTATGCAATACATTACATATGCTATGCTGAAAGGGAAATATTCTACGTGTAGTGGGAGGAAGTAGGTGAATATTTGAAGTATGCAATGTACATGACAATCACCTCCTGAATCTATAACCTTTCCTCACGGCATGTCTATATGCATATTAAACAGCACCTTGGGACCTCATGAATAAACCCCATATGTAAATCCTATACAGCCTCTATATTCTTTTCTGGATTTTAATGTAAATATTTCATATTCTTAACTAGGGTTCGTAAATATATTCATTATACAGTGATGTTCTGAACTGCTCTTATCAAAATATAATAGGCTTTTCTGACAAACCACTTAGCAAGAGATTTTCTAGTTTCCATGGCAACCTCAATCCTTTCTCAGTTTCAAAGTGATTTTTCATTCTGAACATGAACTAAACTGAAACTGGAAGTTGTTTATTGAAGAAATAGTTGGGTATTTTCATTGGCAAAGCTAATTATTGGGACTGTCAAACAGAACAGAATATATTTTATATAATAAGAGGCATATGATCAAATCAACAAACACACAATCCACAAGTGCAATATCTGGCATTTTGGTTGGGAGGGGGGGGGGGGGGGGGGGGGGGGTCACAATAAAATGACCAGTTGCATAAAAATATATGGGCACACTCATATGCCAGTATTGATCTCACTGCATTCGCATGAGATGCACCTAACTTATTTTCTGGCAAAAGTTATAAGAAATCCGGCAGGCCATGTAAAGTCCTGCCCTCTTTTCTTGCCACTTTTCTGAAGCCTGAAAAGTGAAAAATGATGGCACACATATGGCCTTTTTTTACACCACATGGCATAAACTTATTAATAAATCTCTCACTCATTGGGGTGGATTTACTAATACTAAGATTTAGTCAGTGCAAGCTGGCAAAAGACGTGGCAAATTCATTCTAGTGGGTGATGCTGGATGATAGATCTGGTGCACTTTAGGACTGGCTAGTAGTGTTGATCGAGCACCAAAGTGCCAAACACATAAGGATACTCTGGTGCTTCAGTAGAGCACCCGAGTATAATAGAAGTCAATAGGAGAACCTGAGCATTGAACCAGGCAAAGGTCAGAAATTGATGGAAACACCACTGAAATGGTTTGGGAACAGCATGGGGAGGGTGTCTGAATGCATCTTGGGCTCCCAGGTCGCTGCTGGGAACGATGTTGTTCGAGTATTACGCCACTTTTACAGACTGACAATAATATGCACAAAACCAAAGATAAAATCGATTTCAGAGGAAAAATTGTTAGGAAACATTCTGTCCTGTATATTTACTTGTATATAAAGTGTAAGTTCTGCAAAAGGCACTCCTATACAACATGTATATCACATAAAGGAGGGCCTCATTAACATTGTGGTACATTTGTTCATGTAGTGGGACTCACTCCTTCACATAAGTGAAAGAGCTGCCAAAAATTACAAGGAACCAATAAACCCTTTGTTACACATAAAGGAGGGCATCATACACAGCCTTGAAAAATTATGATTGATGGCCTGCTGGTGACCCTCTAAAACATTAGGGGTGAGGACCTGCTGCTGAGCTGACCCTCTAAAAAATTATGGGTGAGAGACTGCTGCTGAGCTGATCATCAAAAAAATTATGGCTTAGGGCCTGCTGCTGAGCAGACCATCTAAAAAATTATATGCCAGGGCCTGCAGGTTAGCTGACCCTGTAAAACATTATATGCGTGGGCCTGCAGATGAGCTGACCCTGTAAAAGATTGTAGGTGAGGGCTTGCTGGTGAGCTGACCCTGTAAAACATTATATGTGACGGCCTGCTGGTGAGCTGACCCTGTAAAAGATTTTAGGTGCAGGCCTGCAGGTAAGCTGACCCTGTGAAAGATTTTAGGTGTGGGCCTGCTGGTGAGCTGACCTTGTAAATATTTTAGGTGCGGGTCTGCAGGTGATCTGACACTGTAAAAGCTTGTAGGTGAGTGCCTGCTGGTGAGCTGACCTTCTAAAACAGGGATGCCCAACCTGCGGCCCTCCAGCTGTTGCAAAACTACAGTTCCCAGCATGCCTGCACAGCATACAGCTATTAGGGCATGCTGGGAACTGTAGTTTTGCAACAGCTGGAGGGCTGCAGGTTGAGCATCCCTGTTCTAAAAGGTTGTAGGTTAGGGCCTGCAGGTGAGCTGACCCTGTAAAAAATCATATGTGTGGGCCTGCTGGTGAGCTGACCCTCTAAAAATTATATGGGAGGGCCTGCTGGTGAGCTTACCCTGTTAAACATTGTAGGTAAGGGCCTGCTGGTGAGCTGACAATCTAAAAAATTATATGCAAGAGCCTGCAGCTGAGCTGACTCTGTAAAACATTATATGCCAATGGAATATAAGCAAGGGCATTATATGTGACGAATAAGCATGTTAATATGATGGAAGAGGAGGAGGAGAAAAGGAAAATTCAATCATATACCCTTGTTTGTGGTGGAAGGGATGCATGGGAATACAGTGTATTCAGTACATTATAAACAAGACATTTAAAGTGCCTTTATGTTCAGCCGCTTCCCTCTGGTGGAGTCGAAAAGTCAACCTGTCAGCATTTTCAGTTGACTGGCAAATAAGCTTATCTGTTATAATGCCACCAGCAGCACTAAATACCCGCTCAGACAAAACACTGGCGGCAGGGCAGGCCAGCACCTGCAAGGCGTATAGCGCCAGCTCGTGCCACGTGTCCAGCCTGGACACCCAGTAGTTGTAAGGCACTGAGGGATCACTGAGGACGCTGACACGGTCTACTATGTACTCCTTCACCATCTTCAAAAAAATTTCCCTCCTTGTGACACTAGTCGCGCATCAGGGTGAGGGTGCTGGCGGGGTGTCATGAAACTGTTCCAGGCTTTGGAGTGTTGCCCTGCCTCTGTTGGAACTGCTGTGTGTTCCCCTTGTCCCCCCTGTCCCCCCATCTGCAGTTGGCCAGGGAACTACGGACTCTGTCGCCAGCGTTGTCAGATGGAAATTTTTGGAGCAATTTTTTAACAAGGATCTTCTGGTATTGTACCGTTTTGCTCATCCTCTCCACTAGAGGAATGAGAAATGAGAAGCTCTCTTTGTATCGGGGGTCGAGAAGGGTGAACAACCAGTAATCCGTTTAGTTTAAAATGCGTATAGCATGCGGGTCGTGGGAAGGGCAGCATATTATGAAGTCAGCCATCTGTGCCAGAGTACGAACAGGCAAGACCTCTTCTGCCCACCCATGCTGAACAGATGGAATTAAACTTCCACGGGTACTACCCTCTGTAGCGAAGGCAACTGTCTCCTGCTCCTCCTCCTCCTCAGTCTAATTCGCGTTGAGAAGACGAACTGAGGGTGGTCTGGCTATCACCCTTTGTAATGTCTTCCACCATTTCCACTGTCAGAATTAGAGATGGGACGATGAATCCCTCGAATATTGCTGGATTCGAAGGATTCGTGGACTCGAATCCCGACCTCATTTTCAAAATTCGAATCCGACGAATCCCTTGCCTGTGCTGCAGCTGCTGAGACTTAAACTCACAACTTCCTGTATCAGAGGCAACACACTTAACCACACAACTATTAAAGCTTTATATCTACTGAATGAAAAAATATGAGACTTAGACTCTGTTAGCTGTTCTAGCCAGTGTACATCTATACACATAACAGCTGCCCCAACACACCCAGCTCTGCTATATCTCTATATGACAGTGGCCCCAACACACCCAGCACTGCTATATCTTTATATGACAGCTGCCCCAACACACCCAGCTCTGCTATCTCTCTATATATATGAAAGCTGCCCCAGCACACTCAGCTCTGCTACATCTATACACATAACAGCTGCCCAACACACCCAGCTCTGCTATATCTCTATATGTACAGCTGCCCCAACACACCCAGCTCTGCTATCTCTCTATATATATGACAGCTGCCCCAACACACTCAGCTCTGCTACATCTATACACATAACAGCTGCCCCAACACACCCAGCTCTGCTATCTCTCTATATATATGACAGCTGCCCCAACACACTCAGCTCTGCTACATCTATACACATAACAGCTGCCCCAACACACCCAGCTCTGCTATATCTCAGTAGAAGTCTCATATTTTTTCAGGCAGATTCTATGCAGCTCTTGTAGCCTAGTGGGTAAGTGGGTTGCCTCTAATGTGGAAGGTCGTGGGTTTGAGTCCCAGCACAAACTTTTCTGAAATACACAAGCACTGACTCCATATATGGACATACAGGCAGGAAGAGGCTGCATTGCATTGCTGACATGGAGCTAAGTAGAAATGTTTTTTTTTTTAATACCGGACTGTTACTGCCACATGGGGGAAGGGGGGTTGGCACCTGATACTGGCACATGGGCGGGGGTGGCACTTGATACTGGCACATGGGAGGGTGGGGGGGGTGGGAAGGAGAGAGGCACTTGATACTGGCACATTGGGAGGGGGGAGATGACACTATGATACTGACATGGGGGGTGGGAAGGAGAGAGGCACTTGATACTGGCACATTGGGGGATGGCACTATGATATTGGCACATGGGGGGGTGGGAAGGAGAGAGGCACTTGATACTGGCACATTGGGAGGGGGGAGATGGCACTATGATACTGACACATGGGGGGTAGGAAGGAGAGAGACACTTGATACTGGCACATTGGGGGGGATGGCACTATGATACTGGCACATGGGGGGGAAGGAGAGAGGCACTTAATTCTGGCACATGGGGGGGAGATGGCATTATGATACTGGCACATGGGGAGGTGGGTGGGAAGGAGAGAGGCACTTGATACTGGCACATTGGGGGGTGGCACTATGATACTGGAACATAGGAGGGGGAAGGAGAGAGGCACTTAATACTGGCACATTGGGGGGAGATGGCACTTGATACTGGCACATTGGGGGGGGGACTTGGCACTATGATACTGGCACATAGGGGGGAAGGAGAGAGGCACTTAATACTGGTACATGGGGGGGTGGCACTATGATACTGGCACATAGGGGGGAAGGAGAGAGGCACTTAATACTGGCACATGGGGGGAGATGGCATTATGATACTGGCACATGGGGAGGTGGGTGGGAAGGAGAGAGGCACTTGATACTGGCACATTGGGGGGGGGAGATGGCACTATGATACTGGCACATAGGGGGGAAGGAGAGAGGCACTTAATACTGGCACATGTGGGGGAGATGGCATTATGATACTGGCACATGGGGAGGTGGGTGGGAAGGAGAGAGGCACTTAATACTGGCACATTGGGGGGGGAGATGGCACTATGATACTGGCACATAGGGGGGAGGAGAGAGGCACTTAATATTGGCACATTGGAGGGGAGATGGCACTATGATACTGGGACATAGGGGGGGAGGAGAGAGACAGTTGGTACTGGCACATGGGGGGGTTGGCACTTGATACTGGCACATGATAGGGGGGCATCTATTGGGACACTTACTGGCACATTATTGGGGGGCATTATAGGGGTCCATTTTTGCTGGCACATTATTGGGGGGCACTATGGGGGCATCTACTGAGGCCACAAAGAAGGGGTATTTTATATAGAGGGGCTCTGTGTGGTACTAGTATTATCAGGGGGTTTATCTGTTTCTGCAGTATAATATTGGGGAGCACAGTGGCACAGTATTGGGGGTGGTAGGATGATTTGTCCAAAAGATGCGAGACTGATGGAAAAGTAGTAAACTAAGATTTTAATTTTTTTTGGTCAAACTGCAGAGACGAAAAATGTCTGAAAACTGGTGGTCTGCTCTGAAGGTCTGAAAGGAGAAGATGAGGAAGAGGGAAGGAACATCTACATCAAAGGAGACGTCACTGGATGTAAGAGGTATGTGCGCTGTATTACCCTGGATGTAAGAGGTATGTGGCGCTGTATTACCCTGTATTTCCAATTTTTTTCGAATCCAAATCCGAATACTTTGTTAAAAAAGTAAGGACTTTCTTTTTTCGTATTAAAAAAAGAATATTGAATTTGGATTACTTTGTTTCTTACACCGTTCACACAATTCTTATGTACAGGATTCGTAGGATTCGAGATTCGAAAGATTCGAGATATTCGAGAACCTTTTCGGATTCGGATTCGAAAAAAATTGGATTTGTCCCACCTCTAGTCAGAATATTTATACTGCTCTGATTAACAGTCTATATTCTTTATCTAAATAAATTAGAATCTGTAAGGGAGGAGATTCTAACTTATTATCATCAAGACCAAACTATAAGAGCTTGTGATCTGCGCTTAGTTTGACGACAAAAAGAAGGCAGTGGTAAATCAAAATATATATTTATTTAAATAATAAAAATACAGTGCAAATTAATCAAATATAAAATCGGTGACAATAAAATAATAAAAACGAATTATTGATATGTATATATGGCCTTGCGGTTCGCCCAGCGGTCGTTTCATGGCAAACTTTGCTCCTTTGTGATTTGCTGAATATGTGAACATATGGCGATATTCGCACGCGCCGTATTTTTTTGCATAGCGCCAAACTTTTACTCATGACACATCCATCAGGTGGGAAGGGACAGCCAATTGAGACGTTTCAGCACATGGACATACCCCCTACCGTATAAATAAACCCGATCTGGCAGCCAGTTTACATTCAGTCTTTTGCCAGTGTAGGGAGAAGTTGCTGTGTGGAGCAGGGACAGACTGTTAGAGAGTATAAATAGAGACACGAAACGCTAGCTAACAGGGCAAAAAAAGTCTTTTTAAGGACTGGTATAGGTGTGCTAGTGATAAGTGTGACATACTGAGGGGTGAAATATATTTATAATACTGTGCCTTGCAAAAGTATTCACCCCCTTGACTTTTTTTTGTGTTTTGTTACATTACAGCCTTAAGTTCAATGTTTTGTTAATCAGAATTTTATGTGGTAGATCATAACTTCACAATAGTCTAAGTTGGTGAAGTGAAAAGAGAAAAATATATAAATAAAACTATTGTTCAGAAATAGAAAACAGAAAATTGGCATGTGCATATGTATTCATCCCCTTTCTTAGGAAGTTCATAAAAAGCTCTAGTGCTACCAATTACCTCCAGAAGTAACATAATTAGTGAAATGATGTCCACCTATGTGCAATCTAAGTGTCACATGATCTGTCATTACATATACACACCTTTTTTGAAAGGCCCCAGAGGCTGCAACACCTAAGCAAGAGGCAACACTAACCAAATACTGCCATGAAGACCAAGGAACTCTCCAAACAAGTAAGGGACAATGTTGTTGAGAAGTACAAGTCAGGGTTAGGTTATAAAAAAATATCCAAATCTTTGATGATCCCCAGGAGCACCATCAAATTTATCATAACCAAATGGAAAGAACTTGGCACAACAACAAACCTGCCAAGAGACAGCTGCCCATATCTATAATATAATTTCTATATAGTGCAGTTGTATAGTGCAGAATGTGTATGCAGTTCTGCTGAGATACAGCAGCTATACAGATGGACAAACACCATTTGAACAACTAATTGCAACAGGTGTGATATACCAGTTGCCCCCCAAAAAATCTGATTGAGGCAGGAGTGCGATATACCTAGAATATAATTTCTATATTGTGCAGTTGTGGCACATCTATATAGTGCAACATTTGTGTGCATTTCTGCTGAGATACCGTAGCTATACAGAGAGACAAATGCCATTAGGACAACTAATTGCACCTGGTGTGATACACCCGTTGCCCCCCAAAAAGTCTGATTGAGGCAGGGGTGCAATATACCTATAATATAATTTCTATATAGTGCATTTGTATAGTGCAGCATTTGTGCGCGATTCTGCTAAGATACTGCAGCTATACAGAGAGACAAACGACATTGGAACAACTAATTGCAACTGGTGTGCTATACCAGTTGCCCCCACATAAATCTAATTAAGGCACGGGTGCGATATACTTATAATATAATATTTATGTAGTAAATTTGTATAGTGCAGCATTTGTGTGAGGTTCTGCTCAGATACCGGAGCTATAAAGAGGGACAAAAGCCATTGGAAAAACTAATTGCAACTGGTGTGATATACCAGATGCCCCAAAAAAAATCTGATTGAGGCAGGGGTGTGATATACCTATATTATAATTTCTATATAGTGAATTTGAATAGTGCAGCATTTGTGTGCGGTTCTGCTGAGATACTGGAGCTGTAAAGAGGGACAAACCCCGATGGAAAAACTAATTGCAACTGGTGTGAGGTACCAGTTGCTCCCAAAAAAATCTGATTGAGGCAGGGGGGTGATATAGCTATATTATAATTTCTATATAGTGAATTTGTATAGTGCAGCATTTGTGTGCGGTTGTGCTGAGATACCGCATCTATACAGAGGGACAAACGACATTGGACCAACTAATAGCAACTTATGTGATATACCAGCTGCCCCCCAAAAAATCTGATTGAGGCAGGGTTGCGATATACCTATAGTATAATTTCTTTATAGTACATTTGTATTGTGCAGCATTTGTGTGCGGTTCTGCTGAGGTACCACAGCTATACAGAGGGAAAAACGTCATTGGAACAACTTATTGCTAATGGTGTGATATACCAGTTGCCACAATAAAAACTGATTAAGGGGTTCTATATACCTGTTTCCACAAATATTGCTCTTCTATAGGGACTTTGTCACAGAGTCATTTTGAAAATGACAGGCAAAGGAAGAGGTAGGCAATTCCGCAGGAGTGGTAGGGGTCGGGCAGGTGCACCAGGCCTGAACCTAAGTGGGAGGTTGGAGAAGGTACGTGCGATTATGTCAAAGGACACACCAGAATTGCTTGAGTGGCTCACTTAGCCTTCCGCTTCTGCACCATCCTCATCCTCTGTATCTGCTACCCTCTCACTCTCTGCTGTGTGCACTCCCAAAATCACCACCACCACCACCATAGCCTCTCCACTCGAGTCACAGGAATTATTTTTCCATCAATTCCCAGTCCTTACCGATGTGCAGCCCTTCTTGGCATCAAATGAGGAGGAGGAGGTAGCAACGGCCGCCAGCCAGCAGTCTGTCGACAGTACCCAGATGAGTCCAAGGAGGGTGGTCCCCGCTGTTGCTGCCTACTCCGAGATCTCTAATGTCAGTGGTGGTGAAGCCCGCCAACTACCGCCATATAAACTGGTCGACTTGGAGGCCTTTAGAAAATTTGTGGCCATTGGCACACTGCAATGGAAGGTCCCCGGAAGGAAATATTTCTCCCAGAAGGGCATCCCAGAGCTATATGGCCACTTTCAGCGGCAAGTGAAGGTATCTCTGGCAGACTGTGTCGGAGCCAAGATACATCTGACCACAGACACGTGGTCTAGCAAACACGGGCAGGGAAGGTACATAACTTTTACTGCCCACTGGGTGAACCTTCTGACGGCTGTCAAGCATGTAACCCGTGGCACCCATGTGGATTTGGTGTTACCGCCACGGATTGCATGCAGGCCTGCCTCTTCTTCTCCTCTTCCTACTCCATCCTCCGTCTCCTCCGCGGCTGACTCCTCCTTTTCCACTGCTACCGCTTCTTCCACTACACCCCCCCCAGCTTCCCAGAACCTATTCGACGAGCCAGGTGAGATGTTGCCATGGTATGCTGCGGCTGTTGTGCCTGGAAGCCAAGAGCCACACCGGTCCTGCACTGCTTTCAGCTCTGCGGTCACAGGCTGATCTGTGGCTAACCCTGCTCAATTTGACAGTTGGTAAAGTGGTGTGCGACAACGGTGCCAAGCGCGCTGAAAAGGAGCAAAATGACACACGCGCCGTGCATGGCACACGTTCTGAACTTAGTCGTGCAGCAATTCATTGCCAAATACCCCAGGGTCCAGGACATCTTGCGGCAGGCCAGGAAAATCTCTGCCTATTTTAGAAGATCTTTTACTGCCATGGCTCGCCTTGCTGATGTTTAGTAGTGACACCACTTGCCCATCAGATGTCTGATTTGTGACTGCTCGACGAGCTGGAACTCCACCTTCTATATGCTTGATAGGTTTGTCCAGCAGAAACATGCCATTAACAGCTACCTGTACGAACTCTGCGGCAGGACAGGTTCTGGCTAGCTTGGTATTTTTTCACCGTGCCAGTGGCTGCTCATGCGTGACGCATGCAGACTTCTGTGGCCATTTGATGAGAGCACCAAACTGGTCAGTCGCAGCCAGGGCACCATTAGTGACATCGTACCTTACACCTTCTTTCTGGAGAGGGCATTGTGTCGTGTCATTGATCAAGCTGTCGAGGAGCAGAAGCAGGAAGATCAGGAAGTCGCAATGCAGAATTAATTCCCAGTGGGGCTACTCTATCTGAGACAAGTCAACAGGAATCTGAAGAGGAGTCAGAGGAGGATGGTGCCTGGGGGGAGGAGGAGGAGCAAGAAGAGCAGGCTTTAAACTTTTCTGTGATGACATTTCTCCTGGGCGATGAGCAGGAGCCAAGCCGCTCCTCCGATTACAATTTAGTGCAAATGGAGGCCTTCATGCTCCATTGTTTGAAGAGGGATGCCCGTATAAAAAGCATAAAGGGAAAGGACCAGTACTGGGTGGCAACGTACTTAGACCCCCGGGGCAAACACAAAATGGCGGACATGTTACCAGCATCACAGAGGGCTGTCAGAATGCAGCATTTCCAGGCCTTGCTGGGAGAGATGCTGCATTCTGCTGTTGCGAACGCTGGCAGAGGAATTTCCACCCACAGAGAAACAGTTGCGAGTACCAATCCTACAGCGCATTCAAGAAGAAGAGGGCGGTTTGAAGATGTGTTGGTCACTTTGGATATGAGATCATTCTTGCAGCCAACCCATCGATAGCCGCCCTTTCGGATCCAGCCCCAGGGAACGCCTAGACCGACTGGTGTCTGACTACATCGAGTTAATGGCAGATGTGGACGCTCTGAGAAACGAGGAACCCCTGGACTACTGGGTGTGCAGGCTTGACCTGTGGCCAGAGCTGGCACAATTTGCCATGGAACTCTTGGCTTGCCCCTCGTCGAGTATACTGTCCGAAAGGACATTCAGCGAAGCAGGGGGGATCGTTACCGATAAGCACACTCGCCTAGCTCATGACAGTGTGGACTACCTCACATTTCTAAAAATTAATGAGGCATGGATCTTGGAGGAATTTAACACCTGTGATGACCACGTTTAATTGAATTTTCTCATGAAAGCCAACAAATATCCGTCACCACCCAGAACAAATAATAGTCCCTGTCTTAGGTAAATACAGAGGCATAAAAGGCCTTTTCTGTCCGGTGAATGCCTAATGTTTGGGACCTCGGAGGAATTCAACACCTATGACGACCACGTGTTATCGAATTTCAACTTTTATCATTTGGGGTTTTTTCAAGAGGGGGGATTTTGTTAGTCATGTTTTTAATCCAATTTTATCATTTGTGTTCTTTTAAACATATGTATTTGACATCTATTTGTACTGGCCTGCAGTAAAATTGATATCCAATGACCGTCTAATATACCTCCAGCCACATAATGACTTGATGTTTGCTGTCAGGTGAATGCCTAATTTTTGGGGCCTGTACTCCCGTGGCCTAAAATATTTTTTTTCTAGGCTCCAGCAGGCCACATTTTTGACACTTTCCCTTTAAGATGCATAAAAATGGTCCCGGATTAAAATACATGTGGGAATTTTTGCCATTGCTCCCCATCTGGTATGTTACTGTCCATGTTGTGATCAGATGGAATCCCCTCTGTCAGCTCATGCCACCTTTTTATCCAATTCAAAAATGGGATTGGTCTGTTTTGATCATTAACTAGTGACATCGTAAATGTTAATTCCCCCAACTATCTCGTAATATATGTCTTAATTTTTACTCTACCACTAGATGGCACTAGGGCTCTATGTAAAAAGTTTGGACAATTATAGCTATTTCCTATATTTTCCTTTTTAATTTTAAGAAGGGGTAATCTTTAACTGGGTTTTTAGACAGAACTTCTAGAACAATAGAATGTAAATATAAAGGTGTATCCAGGATTAGACCTCTATTCTCAAGGACTTTAGGTACACCATTCCTAGACATGACTAAACACCTTTCCTAGTCATTGTGATAAAACAGGATTCAATTGATACTTTGCCCTTTGTCTTGATGAAGACATTGTTTGCTTATGGACATCTGTATTTACAATTCCCTCTTTCCAAGATCTTCTGAGAAACAGATAATTAATGTCACACCAGTCTCTCTCTCTGACATAGCACTCTGAAACTACATTGGAATTTCCACCTTAATTCTAACACTAACTGAATATCCCTTTATCAAACTTCTAGTTATATAAAACACCCAATTTTATAACATATCGTAAAAACCCAAAATCCATTCATATGAGGATTAATATAAACATTACAATGAATACTAAATTATATCATTTTTTCTCACTGTCACTGAAAATAAACTGAAGCGCAGCACATTTCTACCATTGTCTTATCTGAGTAAATGCATTTTATTGTATCTGTCTAAACCTCTTTCACACAAACACTCTTAATTTCTTAGTTAGCAATTCCAAGTCTTGATAAACTCACCTCACTTTAACCTTTTAAAATCAGACAAGATGACTTCTCATACAGCACATATGAAAGTCCAGCTCAACCTTAATCTGATCCGTGTGCACGGAATGAATCAAGTAGTTTCCACAGTTCAAACGATAAAAAGGAAGAGTTCCAGCACTCGTATGTAGTTTTGTTGCAATATCTTTACTTTCCAAAAACAGCTTCTCAAATAAGGACCAGTTTACACACTCCTGCACAGTTGACACGTTTTGAACATTGGCGTTCTTAGTCGTAACTGTGTGTGGCCCCTGGCGCTCCGGTTTAAGTATGGCCAGTCAGACCCTCCCCCCTACTGGAGGGAGGAGGGAGGGAGCAAACCACCTTTCCCCCAGAAGCACTTGCGGGCCCACACCCTGTTCCTACCACATACTGTACATGAATACCTTACATCCAATATAAAATATGCATATAAAAAAGAATATACATACCAAAATAAAGAAATTATATACATATATATAAAAATACATATAAAAATATACAAATCACACCAGGATGACAGATGCATTTCATAATGTTATCATATAATATGGTTGAATAAACTGGTTAGCAATCTGTAACCTGGTGTGAAGAAATACTAAAAATGGACAAAATGAACATACTATTAACTACACCACAGACCACATAAAGCTTATTAATAAAGAAACATTAGCTCTATTCTTTTATTCAAACCTAGTTGGCATCTGGTGTTCAGTCGGAACATCCAATATGCCTCCCTTTGTAGGATGCATTTTTTATATTACCGCCTCGAATGGGAACTGTCACTTTCTCAATGGCAAATGCAATTATGCTCTATAATGAAGTGACTGGCTGCATTGGAAATGCCTGTCGCCAGTGGGTTCGAAATGTAATTCAAATGCTCCAGAAATCTTGTCTTAAATTTCCTGGAGGTGCTGCCCACATATATAAGGCACACTGGACGCACTGAGTCCCATAAATGACACCACTGGTGTCACAATTAATGTAACATTTGAATTTTAAGTATGCTTCGAGTTCTCAAAATGGGTCTTTTTTTTAACATAATTGCAACATTTGCATGGGTGACCCCCACATTTTTTAATCCATTGCTTTTATTATTCCATTTAAAAAAGGATGGTGACAGGGAAGTTGCGAGTGAATTCAGTCACCTTGACACAATTCTGTAACCATGTTTTAATACCGGACGCAAAGTGTCATCCTCAAACAGGATGGGTATGAAGCTTTGAATCATTTTTTTAATCTGTGTGAATTGGTGACTATATGTGAGGACAGGGGTGGGCTGTTCTGGGGCCTTAGTTGTTTTATTACATTTTTTGTTAATATTAAATAACAAATCCTCTCTAGATTTACTAGAAGCTATTTTAAATGGTAAAATTCAAAAGATTGTAGTATGGGAAATAGCTCACCCTCTCACAGCCACAGAGAGGTGCTCTAGTCTAGAATGATTCACCCTTCACGATAGTACTAGAAGACTGGCACTCTCAACATATGGGACCATATGGTTTAATGCAGATCACAAAGTTTATTAATAGATACATAAAAGAGTAAAAGAATAAAAATATAGTAATGAACAATAACACTGGATAGCTTATTGAAAAGGTTTCACACAATATTGTGCTGATGATGGCATGATATCATAAATCATATATTTAAACGCCCTATATCGTAGATTAATCCTTATGTTGATCTAATGATTGCTGCAAGAAAGAACACAAATGCTCGCAATTGAATTCCTGTAAAAGAAAAAATGGAAAAAGGAATAGAAAAAAAGGAAAGTCCTCCTTATTCTTGTCTTTAATAAAGGAACAGTGTCCGCTGGGATAAAGTCAATAGTCCAATTATGGTAGGCTTTAAATGTGGTTGTTTCTTTCTTATGCAAGCTTTGCTTGACAATTAGCAGTTTGAATATGCCTAGTAATAACCCACTGTGTGGGCTTACCTTTCCTTAGTGCCGGTCAGTCAGTCAGGTTATTCGGGGCCCGCTGGATGCCGGCGTCCCGGCTGTTTCTTAGTCAGCGTCCCACGTGGATTTGGAGATAGGTTTGTCGCTCCGGAAGTGACGTATCGGCACACAGGATTATATTCGTCAATTTTTTTGGGCTCAAACTTTCATTATAGCAGCCAATATCGAACTTACAGTGCACTGTTTTCTCGCGAAGTAAAGGCATTTCTTCTTACAGATGGGTCATATTTTGATCTCTTATTAGATCTCTCGAAACCAAACGCGTTTCGGGGACGGCTCTCCCCTTCCTCAGTGGTAATGACCCTACTTCGTATCTGATTGGTTTTTATACCCTCGATTGGTGAGTTCCAAAGTCAGACATGGAATATATACATTCATCATTTCTTTCGATTTTTTGTTGTTTTAATTGTGGTTATTTTATATCGGATGTCTTTTATATCTTTTTTCTCCATTGGACTTTTCATATATTTGATTTTTCTTAGATTTTTCCATTTGCGATTTTATTGCATTTTTGATGCGTTTTATATTTGACACATGTGTTTTTTTGCCAAAAGCTGTAGTTTTCCTTACGGTGTTGGGTCCATAAAGGATTTTATTGCACGAGCCATAGTTAGGCTTATATATCAAATTTTCTAGGGTCTATTCAGTATATGTGCAATCAATCTACTATTGTATCTATCGTTATACAATTATGATATTTCCATCATTCTTATCAGCACAAGGTTATTTGAAAATGTAAAAATATAAAAATCAACTTATAAAATTGTAGACTGCACATTTAGTACATTGTGATTCTTCATATTTTTGTTGGTTTCTATATATCAACAAACAACATTGTATATACCTATCTATATAATACCTTGTTCAGACTTTTCAAAATATATAAACTCTATGAAGATGTATTCATTTTATTTAATAACTTGTATTATATAGGTTAAACACCTATCAGCAAGATGAGGAGGTTATGTTGATGTATTTCTCTCCACAGCTACTGGAATATTTATTCTGTTCCCAAAAAGCATTATATTAGATGAAAAAGGGGTACATGCGCTTATCTCCAAGGGAGGATCGCAGTGACGGTAAACAGCCAAACATGCGATCCCCCATCAGGGAAAAAGCGAATGTCCCATGGTTTCAAAGAAAGCCAAAAATCTCCAAATCTGCATTTAATCCCTTTGGTATGAGACTTCCAAAGTCATATATTCGTTTTGATTCAGCCCTTGACATTTTCTTAATGTGGTTGCCCCCCCTCCAGTCGTGTTCTATCTGCTCCAGTGCTAAAAAGGACAAGCCCCCACAGTCCTTGTTGTGGACTTCCTTGAAATAATACAAGTTATTATTATAACCTCCTCATCTTGCTGATAGGTGTTTAACCTATATAATACAAGTTATTAAATAAAATGAATACATCTTCATAGAGTTTATATATTTTGAAAAGTCTGAACAAGGTATTATATAGATAGGTATATACAATGTTGTATGTTGATATATAGAAACCAACAACAATATGAAGAATCACAATGTACTAAATGTGCAGTCTACAATTTTATAAGTTGATTTTTATATTTTTACATTTTTAAATAACCTTGTGCTGATAAGAATGATGGAAATATCATAATTGTATAACGATAGATACAATAGTAGATTGATTGCACATATACTGAATAGACCCTAAAAATTTTGATATATAAGCCTAACTATGGCTCGTGCAATAAAATCCTTTATGGACCCAACACCGTAAGGAAAACTACAGCTTTTGGCAAAAAACGCATGTGTCAAATATAAAACGCATCAAAAACGCAATAAAATCGCAAATGGAAAAATCGAAGAAAAATCGAATATATGAAAAGTCCAATGAAGAAAAAAGATATAAAAGACATCCAATATAAAATAACCACACTCAAAACAACTAAAAATCGAAAGAAATGATGAATGTATATATTCCATGTCTGACTTTGGAACTCACCAATCGAGGGTATAAAAACCAATCAGATACAAAGTAGGGTCATTACCACTGAAGAAGGAGAGAGCCGTCCCCGAAACACGTTTGGTTTCGAGAGATCTAATAAGAAATCAAAATATGACCCATCTGTAAGAAGAAATGCCTTTACTTCGCGAGAAAACAGTGCACAGTAAGTTCGATATTGGCTGCTATAACGAAAGTTTGAGCCCAAAAAAATTTACAAAAAAAATCGGCGAATATAATCCTGTGTGCCGATACGTCACTTCCGGAGGGACAAACCTATCTCCGAATCCACGTGGGACGCTGACTAAGAAACAGCCGGGACGCCGGCATCCAGCGGGCACCGAATAACCTGACTGACTGACCGGCACTAAGGAAAGGTAAGCCCACACAGTGGGTTATTACTAGGCATATTCAAACTGCTAATTGTCAAGCAAACCTTGCATAAGAAAGAAACAACTACATTTAAAGCCTACCATAATTGGACTATTGACTTTATCCTAGCGGACACTGTTCCTTTATTAAAGACAAGAATAAGGAGGACTTTCCTTTTTTTTTTCTATTCCTTTTTCCACTTTTTCTTTTACAGAAATTCAATTGCGAGCATTTGTGTTCTTTCTTGCAGCAATCATTAGATCAACATAAGGATTAATCTACGATATAGGGCGTTTAAATATATGATTTATGATATCATGCCATCATCAGCACAATATTGTGTGAAACCTTTTCAATAAGCTAGGGAGGTCTGATTTGAATACAAATCAGAATCGGAACCTGCGCTGATTCCAATCTGTGTCCGAGTATTAGCTCACAGTACGAGAGATAGAGGAAAAGAAAGTTTCACAATTTTCTAGTGAGAAAGACAAGAAAGGATGTATTCACAGTAGTCTTTCTGGTGGTTACCTTATTTGACAGGTAATTTATCTGTCCGTGGAGTATAATTCTTTTCGGATCCGGTGGGTTGGTTTACAGGTCGCCTTCAAGTTCAACCTCTAGTGTGGGTGGTGCTCCGGCCGGCAGCAAATCACTCACACGAGGGAACCCTAGTTGGAGTCCGGGAGCTTGGCGTGTGACGTCACCGCACTTGAGTATGGAAGCCTTCAGGGGACAAATTCAATCCGACGAGTTTCTGAGCCTAAACGGGCTCCCTGACGAAGGAGCCCGTTTAGGCTCAGAAACGCGTCGGATTGAATTTGTCCCCTGAAGGCTTCCATACTCAAGTGCGGTGACGTCACACGCCAAGCTCCCGGACTCCAACTAGGGTTCCCTCGTGTGAGTGATTTGCTGCCGGCCGGAGCACCACCCACACTAGAGGTTGAACTTGAAGGCGACCTGTAAACCAACCCACCGGATCCGAAAAGAATTATACTCCACGGACAGATAAATTACCTGTCAAATAAGGTAACCACCAGAAAGACTACTGTGAATACATCCTTTCTTGTCTTTCTCACTAGAAAATTGTGAAACTTTCTTTTCCTCTATCTCTCGTACTGTGAGCTAATACTCGGACACAGATTGGAATCAGCGCAGGTTCCGATTCTGATTTGTATTCAAATCAGACCTCCCTAACTTTTTCCTATTACGGTCACTGCAGCAGACCGTGGCAGTGAACCTTGCAGCGAATCCTCTGTATGACACTTAAGATTTCAGTGAATCAGGGAGCGCGGGTGGGCTTGTAAAATTCTACAAACACTCTTTTCAATAAGCTATCCAGTGTTATTGTTCATTAATATATTTTTATTCTTTTACTCTTTTATGTATCTATTAATAAACTTTGTGATCTGCATTAAACCATATGGTCCCATATGTTGAGAGTGCCAGTCTTCTAGTACTATCTATTTTAAATGGTATCCAAAGCATCCAATCCAGGTAGCCCCAATTTTTTTAAGCGTAATTCAATCTGATGGCATTCTTCTTTAAATGTTAATAGGGTGCTACAGTTTCTCTGTGCTCTTATGAATTCACCTGTTGCAATCGCTTTTAGAGTGTGAGCTGGGTGGTGACTATTTGCTCTCAATATCGTGTTACCCAATATTTCCTTACAATAAGTCTGTGTGAGAATATTTTGATTGCAAATACCTGTAAGTTTCAAATCCAAGAAACTAATAGAAAAAAGATCCTTCTGAAAATTAAAACTGACACCATAGGAATTGCCATTAACATAATCCACAAAGTCTGGTATGGCAGACACATCGGCGGCCCATATAAGTAACAGGTCATCGATGCATCTGCCATACCAGACAATAAGATCTGCAAAAGGATTGTCCACAGAAAAAATTTACCTTTTCTCCCAATACGCCATAGTCAGATTGGCTAGGGATGGGGAGAATTTGGCTCCCATGGAAACGCCCTTAGTTTGAACATAAAATTCATTGTCAAAACAAAAATAATTATGCTTTATGAGAAACATAGTCACCTCTGACACATAATCTATAAACTCCATGGAATGCCTGCTGTATTTATGCATATGGTATTCTAGGGCCAAAATTGCAACCCTGTGTGCAATAGATGGATATAATGCGGTCACATCTAACGTCAGCCAGATGTAATAGCTATTCCACTGTTTATCATAGAGTCCTTATTTGTGAAGCTGTTTTTGGAAAATAAAGATATCGCAACAAAACTACATACAAGTGCTGGAACTCTTCCTTCTTATTGGTTTAACTGTGGAATCTACTTGATTCATTCCGTGCACGCGGAAGGGTGAGCTGGACTTTCCTATATACTTGCATACCTAAGGTTTCCGTGTCTCACCCCCTACTGCTTCATCATTACTTGCATAATACAGCTATTTCACATACCATTGCTGGACTTTTTGTTCACTCTCTGCAACCTGTTTAATAATGGCATATACTACTAAACCTGATCGTAAGATCAAAGCTGCTCATGTTTTTTCCACTGAGGATGCACTTTCCCATGACAGCATGAATATAAAATATAAAATGCAGGAGCTTAAAAGACTTATGGTACAGGAAACCAAAACTTGGTGGGACCATACAACATTGGTCAAATACATTGAGAAATCTATGAGACCTAGGGGGAATCAATAGTTCTGACACCACCTCTTCCACATTAACACTCCATAGACAATTTAAAACTTTCAGTGGTGCGGGCTAGCTCTATCTTATTATTTATATTTTCTACTGTTTATTGCCACAGTTATTTCTGGCCTATTATTTCTGGCATTTCTTCTATTGTCGCCTGTATAGCTATTTGTACGCTCCTATTGGTGAGGTTCCCTCACTATCTTCATATAGGGGGTCAGTGGTATAATCTTTACTATATTGCTTTTCGCTGTTATCACTGCTACTACTGCTGCTATACACCTATTAATTCTTTACCACTGGTATTACTATCCTATATTATGGCTGTGTTTGCTGCTACCTATATAGCTATACACTCGCTCGTATATTTCTAGAGCTCCCCCACTACCACAGTCTAAAACATAACACTTAGGCACCCTGCATCCCGACATGTTTCGCTGGATAACCAGCATCTTCAGGGGATAATGCAGGTGTGAGTGTTGGGGGCTTTCTTTTTTTCTTGCCACGTCTTCTTTTTCCTGATTGATCCATAGCCACTTTTTCAGGACTAGTTCAGGTCTGAACTCACTTTTAATAGAAACCACCCAAAAATGACCCCATTTTACAAACTACACCCCACAAGGTATTCAAAACTGATTTTTACAAACTTTGTTAACCCTTTAGATGTTCCACAAGAATTAAGACAAAATAGAGATAACATTTCAAAATGTCACTTTTTTGGCAGATTTTCCATTTGAATCAATTTTTTCCAGTAACAAAGTAAGGGTTAACAGCAAAGAAAAACTCAATATTTATGGCCCTGATTCTGTAGCTTACAGAAACACCCCATATGTGGTCGTAAACTGCTGTACGGGCACACGGTAGGGCGCAGAAGGAAAGGAATGCCATACGGTTTCTAGAAGGCAGATTTTGCTGGACTGTTTTTTTTGACACCATGTCCCATTTGAAGCCCCCCTGATGCACCCCTAGAGTAGAAACTCCAAAAAAGTGACCCCATTTTGGAAACTACGGGATAGGATGGCAATTTTGTTGGTACTATTTTAGGGTACATATGATTTTTGGTTGCTCTATATTACACTATTTGTAAGGCAAGGTAACAAGAAATAACTGTTTTGGCACCGTTTTTATTTTTTGTTTCTTACAACATTCATCTGACAGGTTAGATCATGTGGTATTTTTATAGAGCAGGTTGTCACGGACGTGACAATACCAAATATGACAACTTTTTAGGTTATTTGTTTCAGTTTTACATAACAAAGCATTAAAAAAATATATAAATGATTCTTTAGTGTCTCCACATTCTGAAAGCCATAGTTTTATAAATTTTTTGGGCGACTTTCTTGTCTAGGGGCTCATTTTTTTCAAGATGAGATGACGGTTTGATTGGCACTATTTTAGGGTGCGTATGACTTTTTGATCGCTTACTATTGCACTTTTTGTGATGTAAGGTGACAAAAAATTGCTTTTTTAAAAGCGTTTTTTTATGGTGTTTACCTGAGGGGTTAGGTCATGGGATATTTTTATAGAGCAGGTTCTTATGGACGTGGCGATACCTAATATGTCTACTTTTTTATGTATGTAAGTTTTACACAATGATTTCATTTTTGAAACAAAAAAAATAATGTTTTCGTGTCTCCATAGTCTGAGAGCCATAGTTTTTTTCATTTTTTGGGCGATTATCTTGAGTTGGGTATGATTTTTGCAGGATAGGATGATGGTTTGATTGGCACTATTTTGGGATGCGTATGACTTTTTGACCGCTTGCTATTACACTTTTTGTGATGTAAGGTGACAAAAAATGGCTTGTTTGACACCATTTTTTATTTTTTTATTTTTTCACGGTGTTCATCTGAGGTGTTAGGTCATGTGATATTTTTATAGAGCAGGTTTTTACGGACGCGGAGATACCTAATATGTATACTTTTTTTTATTTACTTTAGGCTACTTTCACACTGGCGTTTCTGGATCTGCTTGTGAGATCCGTTTCAGGGGTCTCACAAGCGGCCCAAAACGGATCAGTTAAGCCCCAATGAATTTTGAAAGGATAAGGATCCGTTCAGAATGCATTAATTTGGCTGCCTTTTGCCTCCGTTGCGTTGTTTAGACGGTCACTAAAACGCAGCTTGCAGCGTTTTTGTGACCGTCTGACTATGCGGAGCCTAACAGATCCGTCTAGACTTACAATGTAAGTCAATGGGGACGGATCCGTTTTTCACTGACACAATATGGTGCAATTGAAAACGGATCCGTCCCCCATTGACTTTCAATGTAAGTCAAGACAGATCCGTTTTGACTTAGACTTTTTTTAAAATTAATAATGCAAATGGATCTGTTATTAACGGATACAAGCATTTGCATTATTTGTGCGGATCCGTCAGTGCAGATTCAAGATGGATCCGCACAAAACGCGAGTGTGAAAGTTGCCTAAGTTTCACACAATACCAGCATTTTTGAAACAAAAAAAATTATGTTTTAGTGTCTCCATATTCTGAGCCATAGTTTTTAAATTTTTTGGGCGATTTAATTAGGTAGGGGTTCCTTTCTTGCGGGATGAGGTGACGGTTAGATTGGTACTATTTTGGGGGGCATACACCTTTTTGATCACTTGGTGTTGCACTTTTTGTGATGTAAGGAAATAAATAGCATTTTTTTTTTTACCCCATTTTTTTTTAATGGTATTTATCGAACAGGGTGGATCATGTGATATATTTATAGAGCCGTATGTGGTTCATAGACACAATAGTCTGGAGGGGACCTCATTGACTATTGAGCGTTTTCTATGCATGCTCTGTAACCCGTGCAGAGGAAGTCGATAAGCTTCGACAATTATTTATTGTGAATGGTGGATCCTGTGTTATGTATCTATCTGACTATCTATAATATCTGTCCTTCTAATTCTGCCTGTAAGATAAGCAGATAATCGTAGTAAAGTGGTTTGAACAGATCAGGAAATGGTGCCTATTATTATGCTTAGGATCTAGTATAAAAACTGCAAATTTTCTGATTTTTTTAATATAGATATTAAAATAGAAAATAAAAAAAACAACATCATCATGAATTCTTTTAAAAGATATTTAAACAATAGGGCATTTTCTGAGGACACATTCCCTTTTTAATACATTAGAGACATCTTTAGGTTAGGCCAACAATATCATTTTATAGTGGCTCTACCAGAAATTGGACTGATATGCCAGGCACAGTTTCTACACAAATGTGGAGCTGGGTCTGTAAAGCAATGAAGCTGATTGTCGGGGTTCCTAGAGTCTGACTCACATTGATCTAATATTGATGGTATAGGCCAGTGATAGTGAACCTTTTAGAGATTGAGTGCCCAAACTGCAACCCAAAACCCATTTATTTATCGCAAAGTGCCAACACGGCAATGTAACCTGAATACTACAGTCCAATACAGTATATCTTCCATGTACATTTAGCTATAATAGCCTGCCTACATTCAATGTGCTGCCTGTGCTGTTCATAGTGCGCCCTGTGCTGATGAATATTGGTCCGACTTTTTCCAGGGTGTGGGTGCCCACAGAGAGGGCTCTGAGTGCCGAATCTTGTACCCGTGCCATAGGTTTGCCACCACTGGTATAGGCCATCAATATCAAATTAGGAATCTGAGAAAGAGAAAAGATCTAACAGAACACTAGTACAAAAGGTTATTAGATCAGCAGTTCATATGTTAGTACTAATAAAAAGTGGATTTACTTTTTATTAGATTTTTATAAAGCTGTGCAATCTAAACCAAATTTTGGTTTATATTTCTCAAACTGTTCTTATTAGCAGCTGACATGTTCAGCAAAAAGAAAAAAAAGAAAAAAAAGAAAAACAAAGCACTACAAAACATAAAATATATTAGTATTTGTAGAGGGAAGGGTGATTTTTTTAAATATATGTATATAGGCCTTAAATGACCAATGAGTATGTGTGTGTGTATATATATATATATATATTTAAGGCTGCTTGCAGCCTGTAATTGTGGGCGGAGCGCCCTCCTGAATTTAAACCCCCGGCTACAAGCAGGAGGGCGCCCGTTCGTTGCAGTTCTGCCCTTCCGTGACACCACTTCCGGTTTCGGTATCTTCCGTGACGTCACTTCCTCGAGGAATCCAGACCGCGGCGCCTCCGGTAAGTGGTCCCGGCTGGGCAGCTGAGCCCTATCATCAGTGCATGCACCACCGCGTCTCTCCCCACGGTCATAGCAGGTCCGGTCGGCGTCTCCTGCGTTCCCCCCCCCTCCGTCGGGTGCCGGGCTTCACTGGCACAGAGGGGGGTGGTCGGTACGGCAGCACTGGGGCCTAGTTGACGCCACAGTCCTCAGGTGAGGGACAGGTTCCCTGCAGATATGGACTCCATCTGACCGGTCAGGCGGCGGGATCCCGGTCACCTCCTGTCTTCCTGGGCTTGCGCCGCTCCTGCTAGCCATGCCGGGTCCTCCAACGTGCACCCCAGCTGTCCCTGTCACTCAGGGTCAGCATGGGGGGGGGGCAGGCTGTTCCCGGGGAGCTTGGGGTGGCTAGCAGGGAGCGCGGCGTGTCACAATCCTCTGCCAGTTGGCCCGCTGCGGGCGCCGCTCCTCTGTTCCCCACAGATCGGGGGGTGGGTTCTGCCGGCCTGCGGCGGCCTCAACGGTGCCCAGTGTCCCCAGGGAACTGGGGTTGCAAATCGCGCAAGGTACGTTTTGTGTTTATTCCAGGGTTCCTCCAGTACGCAAATTCCTGGAATCAGTCAGGGGCCATACATCCCCTGAACCGCACAGGCGCTTGTGTTTTTTGTGGTATTCTTGAAGCACACTGGTGCTCTGGCTTCCCTGAAATGCGCAGGTTTTGTTCCCTGTTTTGCTCAGGTGGCATGTTCTCGGATTCTCAGGTTTCACGGTTCCAAATCGCATGCGTCAAGTCTTCCCTGAATCGCTCAAGTTATGTTTTCTACAAAACGTAGGTGTCATGCCCCCAAAAATCGCATGTGTCATGTCTTCCCTGAATCGCTCAGGTTATGTTTTCTCCAAAACGCAGGTGTCATGCCCCCAAAAGTCGCATGTGTCATGTCTTCCCTGAATCGCTCAGGTTATGTTTTTTCCAAATCGCAGGTGTCATGCCATGTCTTCCCTGAATCGCTCAGGTTATGTTTTCTCCAAATCGCAGGTATCATGTTCCCAAGAATCGCATGTGTCATGTCTTCCCTGAATCGCTCAGGTTCTGTTTTCTCCAAATCGCAGGTGTCATGTCCCCAAGAATCGCATGTGTCATGTCTTCCCTGAATCACTCAGGTTATGTTTTTTCCAAATCGCAGGTGTCATGTCCCCAAGAGTCGCTTGTGCCATGTCTTCCCTAGGTGGCTCAGGGCTCAGGTTCCCTGAATCACTCCAGCGGCTGCCTCCCCTTAGTCACTTAGGGGTAACGTTCCAGGTCTGGTGTGTTCCCTGAATCGCTCAGGTCTGGTGTGTTCCCTGAATCGCTCGGGTCTGGTGTGTTCCCTGAATCGCTCGGGTCTGGTGTGTTCTCTGAATCGCTCGGGTCTGGTGTGTTCCCTGAATCGCTCGGGTCTGGTGTGTTCCCTTAATTGCTCGGGTCTGGTGTGTTCCCTGAATCGCTCGGGTCTGGTGTGTTCCCTGAATCGCTCGGGTCTGGTGTGTTCCCTGAATCGCTCAGGTCTGGTGTGTTCCCTGAATCGCTCAGGTCTGGTGTATTCCCTGAATCGCTCAGGTCTTGTGTTCCCTGAATCGCTCAGGTCTGGTGTACCCTGATTCGCTCAGGTCTGGTGTGTACCCTGATTCGCTCAGGTCTGGTGTGTACCCTGATTCGCTCAGGTCTGGTGTGTACCCTGATTCGCTCAGGTCTGGTGTTCCTGGTTCACTTGGGTATCAGGTGCTCCCTGTTTCGAAAAATATAAATAAAAAATGTTGTCTCCCCAGAGGTAGGTAGTCTGAGTCTCGCGGTTCCCTTCGCGCCATAGGGGCTGGTCATTCATACTCATCGCCGGGTCTTGTTCCAACACAACTTATTTCTCCACGTAAACAGAGCCTCAGGCCTCCAGAGTTTCAAGCAAGCTTCAATCGTGTCACCAGGCTCCTCCTTGTGCAGGTAGGTTCAGCCAGAGGCTGCTGTTGCACCTTGTCCCGGCGTCAAGCATGTCTTCTCACGAGCTTCCGTTCATAGGTTTCTGCTCACCTCTGAGAATAGTAGCGTGAGTCATTCGGGTAAGTAACGATTAAAACACATTTCCGTACCAACCCGTCCTCTGACGGGTGTTGTCTTGTTGTCCGTAGGGGGTGGGGAATTTTTATTCATCTGTCGCTGTCATACCTCCTCAGGCAGCGTAAAGATGTCTCAGGCTCCAGAAACAGACGATAGCCTATCTTTACCCGGGACTTGCATGTCAGGGCGCGCCAGCAACCCCTCTCTGCGAAGCTGGACCATCCCGAAGCTCATCGCAGAGCTCAACAGGAGGGGAATCAGTCATCCCGCTTCCGCGAGGAAGACGGAGCTGTACCGCCTCCTGATGACAGAACCAGAGGGCCCCAACGACCAGCCCTCTCTGTCGTCTATACAGCTGTCCATTCTGCAGTTGCAGGCTACCATTGGCAGCCTGGCAGGTTCAGTGGCAGACATACAGACCAGGATGGGGGAATTGGAGTCCCGGCCTCCGGCGGCACCACCTTCCCCAGCCCCTCCTGCCTTGCCTGCCACGTCTCAGGACGCAGCTCCAGGTACGGTCCGTGCCAGCCCCCAGATTGCCCCCTCGCACTTCATCCCGAGAACCTGAAAAGGGACATTCTGGCAGGGAGGGACGTCAACCTGGCGTCCATTCTCATTGCGTCCCAGGACGTGTCAGAGAACAAAGTGATCAGTTGCGGGGAGGTTTCGGTAGTTCTCAGGGCCAAGGACGCCCGACTGAACCGAAAACTATCGATTCTGCAGTTCGTCCTGGCTTTTAGCCTCTATAGGGACACCATATGTGGCGTCCAGCCACAGAGGCGGGAAGAGATGGACTCGTACTTGTACCAGGTCACCGACTTGGGGTACAAGTACGGCGGGACCAACTTCTACGATTACCACCGGTCTTTCTCGGCCAAGGCAGCCGCAGCCCTCGCCCAATTTCAGTTCCGCACGGACTGGGCCAATCTAGATATGGAGCTGTTTTGTCGCCATTTTGCGGGGTTACAGGCTCCAACTTCGCAGCGTGCCAGTCAATTCAGCACACCGCCGACTGGGGTCCCAACCTCCCCACCGCGGCCCGGGAGGGTTCCTTGCCAGGGCCCTCTGGCACCCAGCGGTTCCAGGGCTCCACCGATAAACTGGGTAGGCCCATCACATACCTGGGGCAGAGTCAGGTGTGCAATAATTTCAACGCGGGGGGTTTCAGTTTCAATAGCTGTCGCGCATTGCACATCTGCTCCCTCTGTTTCAGGGCCCATCCCCGCCCCAGCTGCCCCAAGAGACAGCGAAATAACCTATGACTGACCGATGTTAACGTCGACCTCCTGGGCGTCCTATTGCAAAACCACCCCGATCACCAAGCTGTCCAGTTCCTGCTCACCGGTTTTGAAAGGGGTTTCCATACAGGCCTCATTGCCCTCCCCCAAGTTTCCTGGGAGGGAAGGAACCTGCAGTCAGCTTGTCAAGATCCGGAGGCGGTGGCCACCCTCTTGCAGGACGAGGTCCGGAAGGGTTTTCTGCTGGGCCCGTTCGAGGCCATTCCCTTCAGCACTTGGAGGATAAACCTGATTGGTTTGGTCTCCAAGCAGGCCTCTAATAAAAAGCGCTTAATCTATGACTTGTCGGCTCCACACATGTCACCTGTCCCCAGCCTCAACTCCCTGATCCCGTCAGAGGAGTTCTCCATGTCATACGCGTCCATTGATGAGGCCATCCAGTACGTCCTGCTGGCCGGGGAAGGGGCTTGGCTGGCCAAGGCCGACATTGCGGACGCCTGTAAACTACTCCCCATCCTTCCCCAGTTGTGGCAGTATTACGGGTTGCGTTGGGAGGACAGGTACTATTTTGCCAACCGGCTCACCTTTGGGTCCAAGAGCAGCCCGTGGCTGTTTGACAGGTTCGCCTGTGCGCTGCACTGGATCCTGGTCCACCACGGGGGTCTGGACATGATCATCCATTATTTGGATGACTTTCTGATCGTGGAGAGGCCCCAGGGTTCCCCCTCGGGGTTGGCAAGCCTGCTTAAGCTATTCGCCAGTCTCGAGGTCCCTGTGGCGTCGGCTAAAACAGAGGGTCTGGGCACCAGAGTCACCTTCTTGGGCATCACCCTGGATTCGGTCCCCATGAAGGCCAGCCTCCCGGCAGCCAAGCTGGCCAAGATCCAGTCCGCCGTCTCCTCCGCGGCCTCTTCCAGGGTCCTGTCCAAGCGGGAGCTCCAGTCCCTGCTTGGATTCCTCATCTGTGCTTTCAAGATCATGCCCCAGGGCAGGGCCTTCACTTCCCGGCTCCTCAGTCTCCTCCCGACAGCCCCGATCAGGACTCCACCATCCATCTCCAGATGTGGCAGGCTTTCCTGGCCGGGTGGAATGGTATCTCTTTGTTTGTACCATCCCAGGATTCAACGTCCCCCACGGTCTTCACCGGTGACGCGGCCTCCTGCGGGTTCGCTGCCATCTTCCATCCACAGTGGTTGGTCGGCGGTTGGCCGGTGGAGCTCATATCCGAGACTGAGGTCATGAAATCCTCCCCGCTGTTAGAATTGTACCCAATTGTGGCGGCAGCCCAGGTGTGGGGTTCTCTCTGGGCAAATAGGTCGGTTATCTTCCGGACTGACAGCCAGGTCCTAGTAGAGATCATATCCAAAGGAAGGGCAAAGTCCCGCAGGATCATGTCCCTTTTGCGTAGACTTGCGTGGCTGTCCTTGTCTTTCAATTTCCATATCGTCCCGGTCCACATCCAAGGGGCACAGAACGTAGCAGCGGACGCCCTGTCTCGTTTTAATTATGATGTCTTCTTTCAGGAGCTCCCAGAGGCAGACCCCGTCGGTGTTCCAGCTCCGCCGTTCAACTCCCTCCTGTTGGACTAGAGCCCCTGATAGCGTCTGCACGGTCATTGGTCCAGCGCTCACTAGCCGCCAACACTGCCAGGAACTATGACGCCGGGTTCAGAGTTTTCAGGGAGTTCAGTGACACCAATCCCCGGGAGAGGTGGACGAGGTCACGTTCATCATGGCTTTCATAGCCTATTGCCACCGGCATCGGCACCTGTCAGTCAACACCATCAGGCTGTATTTGGCCGGCATTCAGCACCACCGGATGCTCGGCGACCCCTCTGCCAAATCCATATTTTCCAATCAGGCCATCAAAGCCACCTTCAGGGGCATTCAGAAAGCTAGCACGGTGGTCCAGGTGAGCTTTTCCGCAGATTGTCCGTAGCCCTAGACGGTCTCCCTTTTGGGCAATTGGCAAGCATCATCACCAAAGCGGCCATGTACCTAGGGTTCTATGGGTTCCTTAGGCCCGGGGAGTTCACCTGCGGCACGGTCAGTCTAGCGACCCTGCTCAGGCGACATCTCACCTGGCACGTGGACCACTTCATACTGTCCATCCCATCTACCAAGACCAACCAGGCAGGTCCTCCCACTGAGGTGGAGTTTTTCCCTACGGCCAACTGTTGGTGTCCCGTCAAGGTGCTACAGGAGCTTCTGGCCTCCCTCCAGTCTTCCGCAGCAGACGAACCATTGCTCCCAGTTAATGATAGGCCCCTATCTTCGACCCAGTTTGTCTCCAATATCCGCACCCTGGCGGCAGGACTGGGGTATAACCCCAGCACGATATCCGGACACTCTTTTCGCATAGGGGCCGCGTCCGCAGCGTCCAGTCATCAGGTTCCGGCGCACGTCATCCGCAGGATGGGTCGATGGCGGTCATCCTGCTACGCAAGGTATATTCCCAACTCGCGAGCTGAGATCTCCAGAGCCTTCCGTTCACTGGCTTTATAGGCATCACCTTGTTCCAATAAATACTTGTACCCTACACGAGTCAGTTCTCTTTTTGCCCACTTCTCTAGGCTTACCTCGTCACTGGCGCTGGGCACACTCCAGCCAGTCAGGTTAGGGCAGCACATAGGCATGCCTATTCTGTTCCTCGGTTAAGCTCCTACCACAAATATTTAAGGCTGCTTGCAGCCTGTAATTGTGGGCGGAGCGTCCTCCTGCATTTAAACCCCCGGCTACAAGCAGGAGGGCGCCCGTTCGTTGCCCCTCCCTCCCATCCCCTTTCTCAGTCATTTCCTCCTGGGTGGCCCACTTCTCTAGGCCTTACCTCGTCACTGGCGCCGGGCACACTCCAGACAGTCAGGTTAGGGCAGCACATAGGCATGCCTATTCTGTTCCTCGGTTAAGCTCCTACCAGAAATATATATATATATATATATATCCCCCTGTATTATGTAGTGTTGAGAACGAATATTCGAATCGTGAATTTTAATTGCGAATATCACCACATCGAGAATTTGCAAATATTTAGAATATAGTGCTATATGTTCATACTCATGAATATGCTAATTGCAAATTAATCGCACATTTTTTACAAATTTATTGCGAATATCGGCACTTAGCAACATCCCTAGCAACCAATAGGAAAGTTGCCTACCCCTTAGTGTTGATCGCGAATATTCTAATCGCAAATTTTGATCACAAAAATATTACATTGCCGATTTTCGTAATCAAGTAAATAATAAATGGAGATCACAAATTCTCAAATTTTCAAATTAATAGCGAATATTAGGCCAAAAATTAGCGAAATATAGCGAATTTGAATATTGCCTATTCCGCTCATCATTAGTATTATGTACATATATATTGGCCCTGTATGGCCAGTGGGGACGCATAGGTCCCCTGTATGTGGGCCCAGTATATGGGTATCTGTCCCCCATGTCGCAAATATATATATATATATACATATATATACAGTGGGATGCGAAAGTTTGGGCAACCTTGTTAATCGTCATGATTTTCCTGTAAAAATCGTTGGTTGTTACGATAAAAAATGTCAGTTAAATATATCATATAGGAGACACACACAGTGATATTTGAGAAGTGAAATGTAGTTTATTGGATTTACAGAAAGTGTGCTATAATTGTTTAAACTAAATTAGGCAGGCGCATAAATTTGGGCACCACAAAAAAGAAATGAAATCAATATTTAGTAGATCCTCCTTTTGCAGAAATTACAGCCTCTAAACGCTTCCTGTAGGTTCCAATGAGAGTCTGGATTCTGGTTGAAGGTGTTTTGGACCATTCCTCTTTACAAAACATCTTTTGTTCATTCAGGTTTGATGGTGTCCGAACAAGGACAGCTCTCTTTAAGTCACACCACAGATTTTCAATTATATTCAGGTCTGGGGACTGAGATGGCCATTCCAGAACATTGTACTTGTTCCTCTGCATAAATGCCTTAGTTGATTTTGAGCAGTGTTTAGGGTCGTTGTCTTGTTGAAAGATCCAGCCCCGGCGCAGCTTCAGCTTTGTCACTGATTCCTGGACATTGGTCTCCAGAATCTGCTGATACTGAGTTGAATCCATGTGTCCCTCAACTTTGACAAGAGTCCCAGTCCCTGCACTGGCCACACAGCCCCACAGCATGATGGAACCATCACCATATTTTACTGTAGGTAGCAGGTGTTTTTCTTGGAATGCTGTGTTCTTTTTCCTCTATGCATAAAGCCCCTTGTTATGGCCAAATAACTCAATTTTAGTTTCATCAGTCTACACCTTATTCCAAACTGAAGCTGGCTTGTCCAAATGTGCTTTAGCCCACCTCAAGCGGCACTTTTTGTGCTGTAGTCGGAGAGAAGGCTTCCTCTGCATCACTCTCGCATACAGCATCTCCTTGTGTAAAGTGCGCCGGATGTTGTAGGTCTTTGGTGCTGGTCTGTGGGTTGACTCTGACTGTTCTCACTATTCGTCGCTTCTGTCTATCTGAGATTTTTCTTGGTCTGCCAGTTCGAGCCTTAACTTGAACTGAGCCTGTGGTCTTCCATTTCCTCAATATGTTCCTAACTGTGGAAACAGACAGATGAAATATCTGAGATAGCTTTCTGTATCCTTCCCCTAAACCACGATGGTGAACAATCTTTGTCTTCAGGTAATTTGAGAGTTGTTTTGAGACCCCCATGTTGCTACTCTTCAGAGAAAATTAAAAGAGGAGGGAAACTTACAATTGACCCCCTTAAATACTCTTTCTCATAATTGGATTCACCTGAGTATGTAGGTCAGGGGTCACTGAGCTTACCAAGTAAATTTGAGTTCCAATAATTAGTTCTAGAGGTTTTGGAATCAATAAAATGACAACAGTGCCCAAATTTATGCACCTGCCTAATTTTGTTTAAACAATTATAGCACACTTTCTGTAAATCCAATAAACTTCATTTCACTTCTCAAATATCACTGTGTGTGTCTCTCATATATGATATATTTAACCATCTCCCGACCGCCTAACGCAGGGATGCATCCTGCGGGCGGCCGGGTTATTCCTCTTAGACGCATTGATGCGTCATCTCGCGAGAGGCGAGATATCGCATGATCGAGCACTCGCGTTCACAGCGACGCTAAGCTGAGAAGTTGATCTACAGCCTGCCAGCAGCGATCATTCGCTGGCAGGTTGTAGATGCGATTTTTTTTAACCCCAAAAAGGTATATTAGACGCTGTTTTGTTAACAGCGTCTAATATACCTGCTACCTGGACCACTGGTGGTCCCTTTTGCTTGGATCGACCACCAGAGGACACAGGCAGCTTTTTTTCTGATCACTGCAAAAACACCATAAAATCGATGCAGCGCTATGAAGATCACTTCTAAAGGGCATGGCGAGTTCATAGAATATTTTTTTTTTTTTTGGCACAAGTTAGAGGAAATTGTTTTTTTTTGTTTTTGGGTTTTTCTTACAAAGTCTCATATTCCACTAACTTGTGACAAAAAATAAAATCTTGCATGAACTCACCATACCCCTCACAGAATTCAAATGCGTTAAAATGCCCTGTGAAATCCTAAAGGTACTCACTGGAATTTGGGCCCCTTTGCGCATCTTGCCTGCAAAAAAGTGTCACACATGTGATATTGCCATACTCAGGAGAAGCAGGGCAATGTGTTTTGGGGTGTATTTTTACATATACCCATGCTGGGTGATAGAAATATCTCAGTAAATTGACAACTTTGTATAAAAAAATGTAAAAAGTTGTCATTTACAGAGATATTTCTCACACACAGTATGGGTATATGTAAAAATACACCCCAAAACACATTGCCCTACTTCTTCTGAGTACGGTGATACCACATGTGTGCACTTTTTTGCAGCCTAGGTGCGCAAAGGGGCCAAATTCCAATGAGTACCTTTTAGGAGGGCATTTTTAGACATTTGGATTCCAGACTACTTCTCACGCTTTAGGGTCCCTAAAATGCCAGGGCAGTATAAATACCGCACATGTGACCCCATTTTGGAAAGAAGCCACCCCAAGGTATTCCGTGAGGGGCATGTCGAGTTTATGTAAAATTTTATTTTTTGTCACAAGTTAGTGGAATATGAGACTTTGTAAGAAAAAAGAAAAAACTTTTTCTGCTAACTTGTGCCAAAAAAAAAAACTTCTATAAACTCGCCATGCCCCTCACAGAATACCTTGGGGAGTCTCCTTTACAGAATGGGGTCACTTGTGTGGTATTTATACTGCCCTGGCATTTTAGGGGCCCTAAAGCGTGAGAAGTAGTTTGGAATCCAAATGCCTAAAAATGCCCTCCTAAAAGGTACTCATTGGAATTTTGGCCCCTTTGAGCACCTAGGCTGCAAAAAAGTGTCACACATGTGGTATCGCTGTACTCAGGAGAAGTAGGGCAATGTGGTTTGGGGTGTATTTTTACATATACTCATGCTGGGTGACAGAAATATCTCTGTAAAATGACAACTTTGTATAAAAAAAATGTAAAAAGTTGTCATTTACAGAGATATTTCTCACACACAGCATGGGTATATGTAAAAATACACCCTAAAACACATTTCCCTACTTCTTCTGAGTACGGTGATACCACATGTGTGACACTTTTTCGCAGCCTAGGTGCGCAAAGGTGCCCAAATTCCAATGAGTACCTTTATAATTTCAAAGGGCATTTTTTAACGCATTTGGATTCCAAACTACTTTTCATGCTTTAGGGCCCCTAAAATGCCAGGGCAGTATAAATACCCCACAAGTGACCCCATTTTGGAAAGAAGACACCCCCAAAGTATTTTGCGAGGGGCATGGCAAGTTCATGTAAAATTTTATTTTTTGTCAAGTTAGTGGAATATGAGACTTTGTAAGAAAAAAAATATATATATATATAATTTCCGCTAACTTGTGACAAAAAATAAAAACGTCCATGAGCTCACTATGCCCATCAGCGAATACCTTAGGGTGTCTACTTTCCAAAATGGGGTCATTTGTGGGGTGTTTCTACTGTCTGGGCATTGTAGAATCTCAGGAAACATGACAGGTGCTCAGAAAGTCAAAGTGCGTAAATTAATTTAGTTTAAAACTATGGTGCAAATAAATTAATTCACACATATAACTTTTACCCAAACCAATAAATATACACTTATTGCATTTATTTTTTTATCAAAGACATGTAGAACAATACATTTTGAGAAAAATTTATATAGAAATGTAGTTTTATTTGAAAAAACAGAAAGTGAAAAAAGTTATTGTCGATTAATATAAAAAAAAGTAAAAATGCCAGCAGCAATGAAATACCACCAAATGAAAGCTCTATTAGTGAGAAGAAAAGTAGGTAAAATTCATTTGGGTGGTAAGTTGTATGACCCAGCAATAAACCGTGAAAGTAGTGTAGTGCAGAATTGTAAAAAGTGGTCTTGTCATTAAGGGGGTTTAAGCTAGGGGGGCTGAGGTGGTTAACGGACATTTTTTATCGTAACAACCAACGATTTATACAGGAAAATCATGACGATTAACAAGGTTGCCCAAACTTTTGCATCCCACTGTATATATATATACACAGTCAGGTCCATAAATATTGGGACATTGACACAATTCTAAGATTTTTGGCTCTATACACCACCACAATGGATTTGAAATGAAACGGACTAGATGTGCTTTAACTGCAGACTGTCAGCTATAATTTGAGGGTATTTACATCCAAATCAGGTGAACGGTGTATTAATTACAACAGTTTTCATATGTGCCTCCTACTTGTTAAGGGACCAAAAGTAATGGGACATTTGGCTTCTCAACTGTTCCATGGCCAGGTGTGTGTGTTATTCTCTCACTATCCAAATTACAATGAGCAGATAAAAGGTCCACAGTTGATTTCAAGTGTGCTATTTGCATTTGGAATCTGTTGCTGTCAACTCTCAAGATGAGATCCAAAGAGCTGTCACTATCAGTGAAGCAAGCCATCATTAGGCTGAAAAAACAAAACAAACCCATCAGAGACATAGTAAAAATATTAGGTGCGGCCAAAACAACTGTTTGGAACATTCTTAAATAGAAGCATTGCACCAGTGAGCTCAGCAACACCAAAAGACCCGGAAGAGCACAGAAAACAACTGTGGTGGATGAATGAAGAATTCTTTCCCTGGTGAAGAAAGCACCCTTCACAACAGTTGGCCAGATCAAGAACACTCTCCAGGAGGTAGGTGTATGTTTTTTTTTCGAAATCAACAATCAAGAGAAGACTTCACCAGAATGAATACAGAGGGTTTACTACAAGATGTAGACCATTGGTAAGCCTCAAAAACAGGAAGGCCAGATTAGAGTTTCCAAAACGACGTCTAAAAAAGCCTTCACAGTTCTGGAACAACATCCTATGGACGGATGAGACCAAGATCAACTTGTACCAGAGTGATGGGAAGAGAAAAGTATGGGGAAGAAAAGGGACTAAGTATACCACCTCATCAGTGAAGCATGGTGGTGGTAGTGTCATGGCGTGGGTATGTATGGCTGCCAATGGAACTGGTTCTCTTGTATTTATTGATTATGTGACTGCTGCCAAAAGCAGCAGGATGAATTCTGAAGTGTTTCGAGCAATATTATCTGCTCATATTTAGCCAAATGCTTCAGAACTCATTGGACGGCACTTCACAGTGCAGATGGACAATGACCCAGAGCATACTGCAAAAGCAACCAAAGAGTTTTTTAAGGGAAAGAAGTGGAATGTTATGCAATGGCCAAGTCAATCACCTGACCTGAATCCGATTGAGCATGCATTTCACTTGCTGAAGACAAAACTGAAATGAAAATGCCCCAAGAACAAGCAGGAACTGAAGCCAGTTGCAGTAGAGGCCTGGCAGAGCATCACCAGGGATGAAACCCAGCATCTGGTGATGTATATGCGTTCCAGATAGGGATGAGCGAACTCGAACTGTATAGTTCGGGTTCGTACCGAATTTTGGGGTGTCCGTGACACGGACCCGAGCCCGGACATTTTCGTAAAAGTCCGGGTTCGGTGTTCGTCGCTTTCTTGGCGCTTTTGTGACGCTTTCTTGGCGCTTTTTGAAAGGCTGCGAAGCAGCCAATCAACAAGCGTCATACTACTTGCCCCAAGAGGCCATCACAGCCATGCCTACTATTGGCATGGCTGTGATTGGCCAGAGCACCATGTGACCCAGCCTCTATTTAAGCTGGAGTCACATAGCGCCGCCCGTCACTCTGCTCTGATTAGCGTAGGGAGAGGTTGCGGCTGCGACAGTAGGGCGAGATTAGGCAGATTAACTCCTCCAAAGTACTTGATTATTGATCGATCTGCAGCTGTGGATCATTGAGCTGCTGATACTCAATTGCTCACTGTTTTTAGGCTGCCCAGACCGTTTGTCAGTCACATTTTTCTGGGGTGATCGGCGGCCATTTTGTGTCTTGTGGTGCGCCAGCACAAGCTGCGACCAAGTGCATTTAACCCTCAATGGTGTGGTTGTTTTTTGGCTAAAGCCTACATCAGGGTGAAGCTGTCACACCAAGTGCATTTAACCAGCAATAGTCTGTTTATTTTTTGGCCATATACTACATCAGGGGCAAGCTGCGCCTGTCACCAAGTGCATTTAACCCTCAGTAGTGTGGTTGGTCAAGCTATCACACCAAGTGCATTTAACCAGCAATACTCTGTTCATTTTTTGGCCATATACTAAATCAGGGGCAAGCTGCGCCCGTCACCAAGTGCATTTAACCAGCAATAGTCTGTTCATTTTTTGGCTATATACTACATCAGGGGCAAGCTGCGCCCGTCACCAAGTGCATTTAACCCTCAGTAGTGTGGTTGGTCAAGCTATCACACCAAGTGCATTTAACCAGCAATAGTCTGTTCATTTTTTGGCCATATACTAAATCAGGGGCAAGCTGCGCCTGTCACCAAGTGCATTTAACCAGCAATAGTCTGTTCATTTTTTGGCCATATACTACATCAGGGGCAAGCTGCGCCCGTCACCAAGTGCATTTAACCCTCAGTAGTGTGGTTGGTCAAGCTGTGACACCAAGTGCATTTAACCAGCAATAGTCTGTTCATTTTTTGGCCATATACTACATCAGGGGCAAGCTGCGCCCGTCACCAAGTGCATTTAACCCTCAGTAGTGTGGTTGGTCAAGCTGTCACACCAAGTGCATTTAACCAGCAATAGTCTGTTCATTTTTTGGCCATATACTAAATCAGGGGCAAGCTGCGCCCGTCACCAAGTGCATTTAACCAGCAATAGTCTGTTAATTTTTTGGCCATATACTACATCAGGGGCAAGCTGCGCCCGTCACCAAGTGCATTTAACCCTCAGTAGTGTGGTTGGTCAAGCTATCACACCAAGTGCATTTAACCAGCAATAGTCTGTTCATTTTTTGGCCATATACTAAATCAGGGGCAAGCTGCGCCCGTCACCAAGTGCATTTAACCAGCAATAGTCTGTTCATTTTTTGGCCATATACTACATCAGGGGCAAGCTGCGCCCGTCACCAAGTGCATTTAACCCTCAGTAGTGTGGTTGGTCAAGCTATCACACCAAGTGCATTTAACCAGCAATAGTCTTTTCATTTTTGGCCATATACTACATCAGGGGCAAGCTGCGCCCGTCACCAAGTGCATTTAACCCTCAGTAGTGTGGTTGGTCAAGCTGTGACACCAAGTGCATTTAACCAGCAATAGTCTGTTCATTTTTTGGCCATATACTACATCAGGGGCAAGCTGCGCCCGTCACCAAGTGCATTTAACCCTCAGTAGTGTGGTTGGTCAAGCTATCACACCAAGTGCATTTAACCAGCAATAGTCTTTTCATTTTTGGCCATATACTACATCAGGGGCAAGCTGCGCCCGTCACCAAGTGCATTTAACCCTCAGTAGTGTGGTTGGTCAAGCTGTGACACCAAGTGCATTTAACCAGAAATAGTCTGTTCATTTTTTGGCCATATACTACATCAGGGGCAAGCTGCGCCCGTCACCAAGTGCATTTAACCAGCAATAGTGTGGTTATTTTTTGGCCATATCCCTGTCTAATTCTGTCACTAAATCCATACCGGTCACCCAGCGCCTAAATACTAGGCCTCAAATTTATATCCCGCTAAATCTGTCATTACCGCTGTACTGTTGTGGCTGGGCAAGTTATTTAGTGTCCGTCAA
This sequence comes from Bufo gargarizans, assembly GCF_014858855.1. Taxonomy (NCBI): domain Eukaryota; kingdom Metazoa; phylum Chordata; class Amphibia; order Anura; family Bufonidae; genus Bufo; species Bufo gargarizans. The sequence goes on along the minus strand of NC_058080.1, from coordinate 134,965,681 downwards.
AGCACATTTTTTGTTCAGGGTTGAAAAACAATTCCCAATTTAGCAATTTCATAATTTAGTGGTTTCTGCTATATCAGAGCTATTTGAAATCTATCCCTAAAAGGGTATATAATATTCAAGGTGCACATAGGGTCATTCAGAATAACTTCACACACACGCTACTGTGCATTTCCAAGTCCAATTCTGTTAGTAAATCCATACCGGTCACCCAGCGCCTAAATACTAGGCCTCAAATTTATATCCCGCTAAATCTCTCGTTACCGCTGTCCTGTTGTGGCTGGGAAAGTTATTTAGTGTCTGTCAAAGCACATTTTTTGTTCTGGGTTGAAATACAATTCCCAATTTAGCAATTTCATAATTTAGTGGTTTCTGCTATATCAGAGCTATTTGAAATCTATCCCTAAAAGGGTATATAATATTCAAGGTGCACATAGGGTCATTCAGAATAACTTCACACACACGCTACTGTGCATTTCCAAGTCCAATTCTGTTAGTAAATCCATACCGGTCACCCAGCGCCTAAATACTAGGCCTCAAATTTATATCCCGCTAAATCTCTCGTTACCGCTGTCCTGTTGTGGCTGGGAAAGTTATTTAGTGTCCGTCAAAGCACATTTTTTGTTCTGGGTTGAAATACAATTCCCAATTTAGCAATTTCATAATTTAGTGGTTTCTGCTATATCAGAGATATTTGAAATCTATCCCTAAAAGGGTATATAATATTCAAGGTGCACATAGGGTCATTCAGAATAACTTCACACACACGCTACTGTGCATTTCCAAGTCTAATTCTGTCACTAAATCCATACCTGTCACTCAGCACCTAAATACTAGGCCTCAAATTTATATCCCGCTAAATCTCTCATTACCGCTGTACTGTTGTGGCTGGGAAAGTTATTTAGTGTCCGTCAAAGCACATTTTTTGTTCTGGGTTGAAATACAATTCCCAATTTAGCAATTTCATAATTTAGTGGTTCCTGCTATATCAGAGCTATTTGAAATCTATCCCTAAAAGGGTATATAATATTCAAGGTGCACATAGGGTCATTCAGAATAACTTCACACACACACTACTGTGCATTTCCAAGTCCAATTCTGTTAGTAAATCCATACCGGTCACCCAGCGCCTAAATACTAGGCCTCAAATTTATATCCCGCTGAATTTGAATACAATACATTGGGCCAAATAATATTTTTGTTGTTGTGGTGAACCATAACAATGAGGAAAACATCTAGTAAGGGACGCGGACGTGGACATGGTCGTGGTGATGTTAGTGGACCCTCTGGTGCTGGGAGAGGACGTGGCCGTTCTGCCACATCCACACGTCCTAGTGTACCAACTACCTCAGGTCCCAGTAGCCGCCAGAATTTACAGCGATATATGGTGGGGCCCAATGCCGTTCTAAGGATGGTAAGGCCTGAGCAGGTACAGGCATTAGTCAATTGGGTGGCCGACAGTGGATCCAGCACGTTCACATTATCTCCCACCCAGTCTTCTGCAGAAAGCGCACAGATGGCGCCTGAAAACCAACCCCATCAGTCTGTCACATCACCCCCATGCATACCAGGGAAACTGTCTCAGCCTCAAGTTATGCAGCAGTCTCTTATGCTGTTTGAAGACTCTGCTGGCAGGGTTTCCCAAGGGCATCCACCTAGCCCTTCCCCAGCGGTGAAAGACATAGAATGCACTGACGCACAACCACTTATGTTTCCTGATGATGAGGACATGGGAATACCACCTCAGCATGTCTCTGATGATGACGAAACACAGGTGCCAACTGCTGCGTCTTTCTGCAGTGTGCAGACTGAACAGGAGGTCAGGGATCAAGACTGGGTGGAAGACGATGCAGGGGACGATGAGGTCCTAGACCCCACGTGGAATGAAGGTCGTGCCACTGACTTTCACAGTTCGGAGGAAGAGGCAGTGGTGAGACCGAGCCAACAGCGTAGCAAAAGAGGGAGCAGTGGGCAAAAGCAGAACACCCGCCGCCAAGAGACTCCGCCTGCTACTGACCGCCGCCATCTGGGACCGAGCACCCCAAAGGCAGCTTCAAGGAGTTCCCTGGCATGGCACTTCTTCAAACAATGTGCTGACGGCAAGACCCGAGTGGTTTGCACGCTGTGCCATCAGAGCCTGAAGCGAGGCATTAACGTTCTGAACCTGAGCACAACCTGCATGACCAGGCACCTGCATGCAAAGCATGAACTGCAGTGGAGTAAACACCTTAAAACCAAGGAAGTCACTCAGGCTCCCCCTGCTACCTCTTCTGCTGCTGCCGCCTCGGCCTCTTCTGCTGCTGCCGCCTCGGCCTCTTCCTCCGCCTCTGGAGGAACGTTGGCACCTGCCGCCCAGCAAACAGGGGATGTACCACCAACACCACCACCACCACCTCCGTCACCAAGCGTCTCAACCATGTCACACGGCAGCGTTCAGCTCTCCATCTCACAAACATTTGAGAGAAAGCGTAAATTCCCACCTAGCCACCCTCGATCCCTGGCCCTGAATGCCAGCATTTCTAAACTACTGGCCTATGAAATGCTGTCATTTAGGCTGGTGGACACAGACAGCTTCAAACAGCTCATGTCGCTTGCTGTCCCACAGTATGTTGTTCCCAGCCGCCACTACTTCTCCAAGAGAGCCGTGCCTTCCCTGCACAACCAAGTATCCGATAAAATCAAGTGTGCACTGCGCAACGCCATCTGTAGCAAGGTCCACCTAACCACAGATACGTGGACCAGTAAGCACGGCCAGGGACGCTATATCTCCCTAACTGCACACTGGGTAAATGTAGTGGCAGCTGGGCCCCAGGCGGAGAGCTGTTTGGCGCACGTCCTTCCGCCGCCAAGGATCGCAGGGCAACATTCTTTGCCTCCTGTTGCCACCTCCTCCTTCTCGGCTTCCTCCTCCTCTTCTTCCACCTGCTCATCCAGTCAGCCACACACCTTCACCACCAACTTCAGCACAGCCCGGGGTAAACGTTAGCAGGCCATTCTGAAACTCATATGTTTGGGGGACAGGCCCCACACCGCACAGGAGTTGTGGCGGGGTATAGAACAACAGACCGACGAGTGGTTGCTGCCGGTGAGCCTCAAGCCCGGCCTGGTGGTGTGTGATAATGGGCGAAATCTCGTTGCAGCTCTGGGACTAGCCAATTTGACGCACATCCCTTGCTTGGCGCATGTGCTGAATTTGGTGGTGCAGAAGTTCATACACAACTACCCCGACATGTCAGAGCTGCTGCATAAAGTGCGGGCCGTCTGTTCGCGCTTCCGGCGTTCACATCCTGCTGCTGCTCGCCTGTCTGCGCTACAGCGTAACTTCGGCCTTCCCGCTCACCGCCTCATATGCGACGTGCCCACCAGGTGGAACTCCACCTTGCACATGCTGGACAGACTGTGCGAGCAGCAGCAGGCCATAGTGGAGTTTCAGCTGCAGCACGCACGGGTCAGTCGCACTACAGAACAGCACCACTTCACCACCAATGACTGGGCCTCCATGCGAGACCTGTGTGCCCTGTTGCGCTGTTTCGAGTACTGCACCAACATGGCCAGTGGCGATGACGCCGTTATCAGCGTTACAATACCACTTCTATGTCTCCTTGAGAAAACACTTAGGGCGATGATGGAAGAGGAGGTGGCCCAGGAGGAGGAGGAGGAAGAGGGGTCATTTTTAGCACTTTCAGGCCAGTCTCTTCGAAGTGACTCAGAGGGAGGTTTTTGGCAACAGCAGAGGCCAGGTACAAATGTGGCCAGCCAGGGCCCACTACTGGAGGACGAGGAGGACGAGGATGAGGAGGAGGTGGAGGAGGATGAGGATGAAGCATGGTCACAGCGGGGTGGCACCCAACGCAGCTCGGGTCCATCACTGGTGCGTGGCTGGGGGGAAAGGCAGGACGATGACGATACGCCTCCCACAGAGGACAGCTTGTCCTTACCCCTGGGCAGCCTGGCACACATGAGCGACTACATGCTGCAGTGCCTGCGCAATGACAGCAGAGTTGCCCACATTTTAACCTGTGCGGACTACTGGGTTGCCACCCTGCTGGATCCACGGTACAAAGACAATGTGCCCACCTTACTTCCTGCACTGGAGCGTGATAGGAAGATGCGCGAGTACAAGCGCACGTTGGTAGACGCGCTACTGAGAGCATTCCCAAATGTCACAGGGGAACAAGTGGAAGCCCAAGGCCAAGGCAGAGGAGGAGCAAGAGGTCGCCAAGGCAGCTGTGTCAATGCCAGCTCCTTTGAGGGCAGGGTTAGCATGGCAGAGATGTGAAAAACTTTTGTCAACACGCCACAGCTAACTGCACCACCACCTGATACGCAACATGTTAGCAGGAGGCAACATTTCACTAACATGGTGGAACAGTACATGTGCACACCCCTCCACGTACTGACTGATGGTTCGGCCCCATTCAACTTCTGGGTCTCTAAATTGTCCACGTGGCCAGAGCTAGCCTTTTATGCCTTGGAGGTGCTGGCCTGCCCGGCGGCCAGCGTTTTGTCTGAACGTGTATTCAGCACGGCAGGGGGCGTCATTACAGACAAACGCAGCCGCCTGTCTACAGCCAATGTGGACAAGCTGACGTTCATAAAAATGAACCAGGCATGGATCCCACAGGATCTGTCCGTCCCTTGTCCAGATTAGACATTAACTACCTCCCCTTAACCATATATTATTGGACTCCAGGGCACTTCCTCATTCAATCCTATTTTTATTTTCATTTTACCATAATATTGCGAGGCTACCCAAAGTTGAATGAACCTCTCCTCTGTCTGGGTGCCGGGGCCTAAATATATGCCAATGGACTGTTCCAATGTTGGGTGACGTGAAGCCTGATTCTCTGCTATGACATGCAGAATGATTCTCTGCTGACATGAAGCCAGATCCTCTGTTACGGGACCTCTCTCCTCTGCCTGGGTGCTGGGCCTAAATTTATGAAAATGGACTCTTACAGTGGTGGGTGACGTGAAGCCTGATTCTCTGCTATGATATGAAGACTGATTCTCTGCTGACATGAAGCCAGATTGTCTGTTACGGGACCTCTCTCCTCTGCCTGGGTGCTGGGCCTAAATATATGCCAATGGACTGTTGCAGTGGTGGCTGACGTGAAGCCTCATTCTCTGCTATGACATGCAGACTAATTCTCTGCTGACATGAAGTCAGATCCTCTGTTACGGGACCTCTCTCCTCTGCCTGGGTGCTGGGCCTAAACTTATGAAAATGGACTCTTACAGTGGTGGGTGACGTGAAGCCTCATTCTCTGCTATGACATGCAGACTAATTCTCTGCTGACATGAAGCCAGATTGTCTGTTACGGGACCTCTCTCCTCTGCCTGTGTGCTGGGCCTAAATATATGCCAATGGACTGTTGCAGTGGTGGCTGACGTGAAGCCTCATTCTCTGCTATGACATGCAGACTAATTCTCTGCTGACATGAAGCCAGATTGTCTGTTACGGGACCTCTCTCCTCTGCCTGTGTGCTGGGCCTAAATATATGCCAATGGACTGTTGCAGTGGTGGCTGACGTGAAGCCTCATTCTCTGCTATGACATGCAGACTGATTCTCTGCTGACATGAAGCCAGATTGTCTGTTACGGGACCTCTCTCCTCTGCCTGGGTGCTGGGCCTAAATATATGCCAATGGACTGTTGCAGTGGTGGGTGACGTGAAGCCTCATTCTCTGCTATGACATGCAGACTAATTCTCTGCTGACATGAAGCCAGATTGTCTGTTACGGGACCTCTCTCCTCTGCCTGGGTGCTTGGCCTAAACTTATGAAAATGAACTGTTGCAGTGGTGGGTGACGTGAAGCCTGATTCTCTGCTATGACATGCAGACTGATTCTCTACTGACATTAAGCCAAATTGTCTGTTACGGGACCTCTCTCCTCTGCCTGGGTGCTGGGCCTAAACTTATGAAAATGGACTCTTACAGTGGTGGGTGACGTGAAGCCTCATTCTCTGCTATGACATGCAGACTAATTCTCTGCTGACATGAAGCCAGATTGTCTGTTACGGGACCTCTCTCCTCTGCCTGGGTGCTGGGCCTAAATTTATGACAATGGACTGTTGCAGTGGTGGGTGACGTGAAGCCTCATTCTCTGCTATGACATGCAGACTAATTCTCTGCTGACATGAAGCCAGATCCTCTGTTACGGGACCTCTCTCCTCTGCCTGGGTGCTGGGCCTAAATTTATGAAAATGGACTCTTACAGTGGTGGGTGACGTGAAGCCTGATTCTCTGCTATGACATGAAGACTGATTCTCTGCTGACATGAAGCCAGATTGTCTGTTACGGGACCTCTCTCCTCTGCCTGGGTGCTGGGCCTAAATATATGCCAATGGACTGTTGCAGTGGTGGCTGACGTGAAGCCTCATTCTCTGCTATGACATGCAGACTAATTCTCTGCTGACATGAAGCCAGATTCTCTGTTACGGGACCTCTCTCCTCTGCCTGGGTTCCGGGGCCTAAATATCTGAGAATGAACTGTTCCAGTGGTGGGTGACGGGAAGCCAGATTCTCTGCTATGGGACCTCTCTCCAATTGATTTTGGTTAATTTTTATTTATTTAATTTTTATTTTAATTCATTTCCCTATCCACATTTGTTTGCAGGGGATTTACCTACATGTTGCTGCCTTTTGCAGCCCTCTAGCCCTTTTCCTGGGCTGTTTTACAGCCTTTTTAGTGCCGAAAAGTTTGGGTCCCCATTGACTTCAATGGGGTTCGGGACGAAGTTCGGATCGGGTTCGGATCCCGAACCCGAACATTTTCGGGAAGTTCGGCCGAACTTCTCGAACCCGAACATCCAGGTGTTCGCTCAACTCTAGTTCCAGACTTCAGGCTGTAATTGACTGCAAAGGATTTGCAACCAAGTATTAAAAAGTGAAAGTTTGATTTATGATTATTATTATGCCCCATTACTTTTGGTCCCTTAACAAGTGGGAGGCACATATGCAAACTGTTGTAATTCCTACACCGTTCACCTGATTTGGATGTAAATGCCCTCAAATTAAAGCTGACAGTCTGCAGTTCAAGCACATTTAGTTTGTTTCATTTCAAATCCATTGTGGTGGTGTATAGAACCAAAAATCTTAGAATTTAGTTAATGTCCCAATATTTATGGATCTGGCTGTATATATATAATAGAAAAAGTAAGGCAGCACCAACCTATAAATAATACTGCGGGTGCAGGCTCAAAAGGGCAAGCTTACCCAAAAATCCAGTCCAAAAAATAGAGAAGCACTCCAAGATAATGTGGAAAATAGTGGTTTATTCACCCATTAGTCACGCAACATTTCGGCTCCAACATGAAGCCTTTATCAAGCTTGAGAAAGCCTTCATCTCGGAGCTGAAATGTTGCGTCACCAATGGGTGCTGCTCTATATATAATATATATATATATATATATATATATATGCCCCTGTGTCTGCATGCATGTGTGTTTGTGTGTATATATATATATATATATATATATATAAATATATATTTTTATATACTTAGGATCCCCTAGGTTGCTGTCAGATGTATTATTTATATATATATGTGTTAAGCAAAAGTATTTTGCTGTATTTGTGAGAGGAGAGGCTGATTATACGGCTACTTACTTGCACCTGTGAGGCCAGGCTGGTTGGGTACTAGGCTATTTATAGGCTCCTGTAGGCCTAGGCTGACGAAGATTCAGCTGATTTCACTACCTGTGAGTCAGCTCTAGGATACAGCAGCATGGTGTGGAGGCTCCTTACGGCTGGGCGATGGCAGAATGTCTTAGCAGGGCGCTGGTATTCACGGTAGGATCGGAGTGGTTTGCACGGGACCAACGCTGCGGTCCGCGACATGTAGCGCTCTGAGATGTAGCAGAGTCGGGCGCTAAACGGTTGAATGATGGTTGTTAGTTGGTTTAAGTCATGCACGCTGTGTTTTTATATCAATGGTAAAAAATAAATTAAAAAAAATGCTGTGGTATTGCACTTGATGGCATGGTGCCTACAGGGCGGCATGCGATGCGCAGTACTCTGGTTCAAAGCATAGTGGGGTGCTAACGGTCTAGTGAATGCTCGGCTGTCTAGGGGCTCGTTGGGGGTCATTGCATATAGTTGTTGGCCTAGCAGGCGCCTGGTGTAGGTATGGTCGCAGGTTTCCTCTATTAGAAAAAAATATATATAAAATGTGTGTTTTTAACATGCAGGGGCACATCCGTAGCTAACGCCAAACATGCAAGGAGTTGGGGTATGTATACCAGGGGTCTGCATGTGGGGATCCATGCAGATCAATCGAGGCGCCCGCATTTGAGTTCTGATGCTCCTGTAGGTAAGAGTGGTTTATCTATAAACTGTATGTTATGGGCACGCATGTGCCAGCGGTTCTGTGCTGGGGTATAGGTGCATTATATGTTGCTTTATTGTCGTTGCTTCAAGGTTCATGTTCATACACGTTTATGTTTCTTGGGTGGTGCTGTGGTGACCATCCCTGAGAAAAGGGGGGGGGGGGGGAAAAAAAAAGCCTGCAGCATTATGTGGAGGCGTTACCTTCAAAGCTATGTCCATGTGTCTGCATTTACAATTTATACTCTGTTCACCACTAGAGCTGCGTTCATGCATTGCTGTTGCATCACATTGATACCCTGTCATTTCAGATTGCATTCACAGCTGCGTTATACCGTGCTCTTCATGCTCACAGCTGGGCCCATACCATGTTTTAGGCACTACTCACATCCACAGCTGCATTCACCCAGCTGTTCATACATCACTTCGGCTTCCACTTAAGGCCGCATTTTCCTTTTCATTGCTACATCATGGTTACTCAGTATTTCCTCTGGGGCAATCAGTGCACCGCTCTGATACCGTTCTCCTGATGAACATAGCTGCTTTCCTTCAGGTTTACGTTTCTTCCCTCGCTGGCACCTGGCCCCGCCATTAGGGTCTCTCGCGCCTGGCGGTTAATAAATCCTGTCACGACTACAGGCGGTTAATAAATCCTGTCACGACTACAGGCGGTTAATAAATCCTGTCACGACTACAGGCGGTTAATAAATCCTGTCACGTCTTCAGGCGGTTAATAAATCCTGTCACGTCTTCAGGCGGTTAATAAATCCTGTCACGACTACAGGTTAATAAATCCTGTCACGACTACAGGCGATTATGTCCCGATCCATTATCAGAGTTAAGCGGCATATGCCATCCTCTAAGTTTTGGGTCCTTTATTAATAATAAGAAATAATTTAAGCAGTGGCCTGGGGGATAAGTATAGGTGTAGTATTTGCTACCAGCAATAGTTGGTGTCCGAGCAGGGCCCTTAGCGAATGGTTGGACTTCATTAAGTCTTCCATCACATTCACCATTGTTATTTCAGTCTGCAGCTCCCGGGTTCAGACCTTCTTGTAATATGTTCATATGATCGTCAACATAGGGGTAAATCGTTTCTGACTACCGACCGCTCTTTCAAAACATCAACTTTAGCTACCTCCAAAAACAACGGCACGTGACAAAGAGGTAAGGTATATAGAAGTCGCTGATATGTACGGTATATTCCGCACCTTCATCGGGTAGAGTCTTCTGCGTTCAAAGCGGGTGTCGTAATGGTATGTATATGTTTACTCTAAATAAGGTCTATGCTTTTTGGCCCCTTTAGGCTGCCCTACCGCAGCAGTTATGGCACAATTCTACTGCTTGTTGCAAGATAGGGTTAGATAGGTTAGGGACACCTTTCTGATAGCCGATCCGAACACAAATAAATATATATATATATATATATGTGTGTGTGTGTGTATATATATATATATATATATATATATATATATATATATATATATATATATATATATATATATATATATATATATATATATATATATATATATATTATTATACCTATAAGATGCCACCAACATGTTCCCCAGCGCGGGTGCCCCCCCCTCTGGAATGCGCCTGCAGGAAGGGAGGCCGACAACTGGACAATTATGTACAGTTTCGGCCACTTTAAAGGACAGACAATCAATACAGATCCTCTGTCTTTTGATAACATCTCCAGCATGGCTAGAGATATTTTACATAACAGAGGCAGGGGAACAAAAGCTGATGGCACATGCCTCTGTATGGCACATGCTTCTGATGCTGTATTTATGGCACCAGAGGTATGCGCAGGCGCTTCACAGGCGGAAGATTCAAATCATTCCCCGCCTGGAAGCGCGCGCCAGGACGCGCAGGCTGGTGCGGTGACATCAAATCACCACTCCTGCCCATGTGAACTTGGCTGCAGGCGTGCGTGCATGCCTGCAGGACGGGAGCGAGCACCGCGGGGTTTTAATACCCTGGCGGCACTGCGCTCAGGAGGCCAGTTAACCCTAGCAGCCCCAGGAGGAAAGCGCAGGCAGGGCTGTGCTGCGCTGTTTTGCACTGGGCTTGTAGCGTGATGAGCATCTACAAGTGGGAATTAACCCCTGGACAATGAGCATTCCTGGCTAAGTAGTATTAACCCCTGCTATACCACCAACACTTTTATCCCTGCATTTAACCCCTGATAGCCCTATTCTCTCCCTGCCCTGCATTAACTCTTCACCCACTGCCACCAATATCCCGTTAACCCCTGCTGTACTTCTGATCCAACTTACCCCCTGGTATTAACCCCTACAACCCATGATCCCCTGCAATAGCCCATTCCCAGTGTTAACCCTTTACTGGGCTAATCCCAACAGTTACACCTTAACCCCTTATTTGGCTAGGGACAGAGTGTATATCCAGGTTGGGTGGGCTGCTGTCATTAATGGTGTGTGCATAATTGTGTTATTTAGGAGCTTGGGGTGGAATATTAGAATATTCAAAGAAAAGTAAGGCAGCTCTCATCTTCCCCTCCACCAACTGAGCACGGATGACGCACCTGGATGCGATGATTAGTATAGTGGAAAAATTAGGAATATCCAGCTCTAAAATAGTGGAAAATCGCAGCATTTTTTTGCGGTATTAAAATCTTCAAAATACAGGACAAGTTCAGTTACATGTTTCAGACCATGAACAGTTTGTGGTCCTTCCTCATGACAGTGTCATGAAGAAGGACCGCAAATTGTTCATGGTCTGAAACACGTAACTGAACTTGTCCTGTATGTTGAAGATTTTATTACCGCAAATAAAAACTACGATTTTCCACTATTTTGGAGCTGGCTATTTCAACTTTTTACAATATTAGAATATTGTACTGTGTGTTGCGTAGTTTAGGTGTATTATAGTGTTGCTAATGTGTTACTGTGTGTGATTACAAGTATATACATTTATATGTCCATTGATATAAATATATATGATTACAGCAATAATAGACTGTAGACGTATAATTGTTTTTAATAAATTTATTTTATTATTCAAAGTACAGTGTATAGTCATTTATTGTAGTAGTCGCCGCTATAGTAGTAATTTAGGGAATTAGGTAAGGCAACAGAGGTAGTTTATTTTAAGGTATAAATAGGCGGAGTCATCAATAGACGACACACGCCTATTTATGAATATTAATTATTGAGATTACCCAAAATATAAATAATGAATATGCCCTTTAACACTGGCGAGCCAGGCCCACTGCTAAGAATTTGTTTTTGTGTTTGACTTTGGTGAAGAAAATCGCGTTGTTTTTTTCATCTTTAATGATTTTCCGTTGCCTTTCACGAACCTCGAACACGCGCAAGAAGTCGTCGCATACCGTCGCTGTTAGAGAACCATCACTGTTGGAGCTGATCAGAAGAAGTCCGGCTTAATGGGATAAGGCGTTCCTGGTACTAGAAGACCTACTCCACGCAGCAACCAGGACAGAAAGTCAGCACCAAATGTAAGTATGGACTTCTCCACACTACAACACCTAGCAAAACATAGTACATTTAACCCCATTCTTTCCAACATTTACAAGTCAGCAGAAATCCTGTTGTCCGATTTGTTAGCACAGGCTTGTAGTTATGAAAAGCTCTGCATTAACAAGCAGACGTATTCAACAAGGCAACCAAACGACTTCAGATGCTAGCCAAACTTGTGCATACATTGGAGGTTAGCATCTGCAAGCCAAAAAAAGTTGAACTGGTTTCTCGGTCAACAGAGACAATTCCTCCGACTTGTTAGGATCTGGACTTGAACCTGGGACCTCTGCTGTGTCTGGCGGTGCCTCTACTTGCTGAGCCACCTGACAGTTCCTTAGACTATTCCTTGAATGATCTTGTCTTGAATCTTGTTTGCCTTGAACCTTGAACCCCTTGCTCCTCCCATGAACTTCCTGATTTAAGCCATGTCTCTGCACTTCCTGGTTGCCAGATTATTGTGCCTTACCAGCCAATATCTTGCTCTTGTCTTACTGCTGCCGACCGTATCTCTGCTACCATCCGTTACTGACATTTGGCTTGTTCCTCGACTACACTCCTGCTTAATACCAACCTGCACTATTTGTTACCGACTTTGGCTTGTTGTTCAACCACGCTTCTGCTTGATCCCTGTCTGCTATATCTGCTACTGGACCTCGGCTTGCTCACCTCCTGCTGGGGCTATCCTGAGGACCGCGACCTGGTACTAACACGCAACAAAGTCCATCTCCACCATCAGGAGCTCTGGCGAATACCGGTTAGTACTTAGACCCCGCACCTCAGGTGAACCCGTGTCATCAGCCAGGGTGACCAGTGTGAATATCTGCTCCGCTGCTATAGCTACTGGCCTCCGAGCCTGACTCCAGACCGTGACACGACTATTCATTATCAGTGCTGTGCCAGCAATTTAAACCAGATTTTGGAATTACGGGCACAGCTGGCAGAGAATGTACAATCTACCGTTGACCGAGATACGCAGGTGGCTAGTATGGAATCACGGTTAGTAGAGCTGCAGAAGGAGGAAATTGAGGCTCAGTTGACTCAGTTTTATGCTGAGCTCAAGGCCTTCAAGGAACGGACTGCCTCTACTAACGTGACTGTAGCCAAATTGAAGGATGAGGTTGCTGTAAGATCCCAGCTAATGTCTGGCATGCAACAGGTCATAAAAAAAAATTCAAAAATGATGCCAGCCCTTTCTTTTTCCTTAAAGTCAGGGCCAGAATCTTCAAAACTTTTGCCCTGTGCAGGGCAAAAAAGGGGGGAGCCTGTCTAGACTACCAGAGATTTTTCCAAGACTTTGGGAAAAAGATATATAATGAAAAGTGCGTCCTTGAGGATGGAACAGTTAAAGAGAAGGGAACTTGACTGCAGTGTAGACGGACCTAAGCCATGCAGGGCAAACATCAGATGTTTTGCATGTGCTGGCTTAGGTCATATAGCGAAACACTGCATCGCAGGTAAGGACAAAACACACAGGACGCCAAGTCAGGTGTTTCAGGTGTGGGAACAAAGGATACATTGCAAGGAATTGCCCTTGTGCAAGTAATTGCAATGTGTCTAGTCAGCTTGGCCATAAAGGGATTACCTCTCAGCAGCATATGCCTCACCAGGCGCTGAGGGGTCAGAATGGCCAAGCTAGGCAAGGAAATATTTGACACCCCTGTACTATTTGTTGCACTGCTTTGTTCCCTGTGTATGTCCATGTTGTGTGTTTTGGTTATCTGTTTGTATGGTGTTTTGTCCACAGCTCCCCTTGGATATCCTAACCTATTAGGATGGCCATTCTTATTTGTTGGTACAGATGGATGTTAAGCAGAGGACGCAATCCTCTGAAGTTACGGTGTTCATACACCAGCGTTAGGATAAAGAGGGGTCCTGTGAGATGATGTCAGCCCAATGCCTTTCTCCTCACTAGGGTCAAAGGTATTTGTGCTGGGATTTGACAACTAATTTCACCGGAAGGGGAGAACTCCCCCAGGAGCGTATGGTATTTTCTTTCGTCCTAGGTATGGATACTATGGAGCAGGAGAAAAAGAGCCCCAACTGCGCCCAGCTAAGAAGGTGGATATCCGACCAGATACCCCTGAGAGCAGTGTGCAGAGAGAAGCCGAGTCTCCATAGGAAAAGACTCCGCTGTGTCCTGACTGCGTTGGATACCATCTAAAAGGGATTTTGCTTTTCAACCTGCCCATCCACCCAGTGACCAGGTTGGTCCTACCTTGTCATTGAACTGAAATCGACAAACGGACGAAAGGACTGGCCAAGTACAACTAGGCCAGTCAGAAAGATCTATGGTGATGAAGTAAGGGTCAAAGACTTAACTAAGATTTGGTCCTGTGACTCTGAAAGTGTTACCTTTTTATTTTGTATGTTTGTGAATTGTGTACCCATGGAGACTTTAGGCGCAAATGTGTGACAGCCTATACTTGTCACGGATGTTCCCATGGCAGGTACCAGGAGATCAGAGAGACTGTTAACTTGTGGGTAAATTGACAAGTTCACTGTGGATCTTATTGTGTCTGTGTTTTGGTGAATGCCACACCCCTTGTTTCAGGTGTTGCTTGTTGATAAATTACCTTTCCCATTAGGTGCCGATTCTTACTCTTGGAGGTGCAGTTTATAGATTTTCTTCCTGCCTTCTAACTAGCTTGGTCGGTTGTACTCTGGAGTTGCCAGTTTTCTACTTTTGAATAAGTCTTGTCTTTTCTTGTTTTGTGTTTGCTATATTCCCTGTTTGTATTTGGGCCTGAGACACAGATTTCCATTGATCCATCTGGGAAGGAATGGGTTGTCTCTGGTCCTAACCTCATTCTAGGGCTTTATAGGGGTATAAGGGCCTAGGTATACACCATATGAATATTCCTACCTTCAAGGTCTATTAATATTGATAGGTAGTTAGTGCCCGAATTAGGGTTGTTTAGGAGGTGACCTGTTTCTTCCCTAGTTTTCAGGCCCAGCTGTTCCCCTTCTCTCCTGTGTTTAGTGTGGAGTTTTTCCCCCACACTGATCGTGACATTATAAACCGCCGAATAACCGTCATTTTGTTGTCTGGAGGTGGGCTACAGATACTGAGTGAAACGATCCAGGTCTCTGTAGCCACTTTTGTGAGGGATTATCTGAGAGGCTGAAGGATGCTTTGGCCTTTCGTGAGAATCCTGAGTCTTTGGAAGCCTGCTATGTCTTTGGCTGTACGTATTGATAGATGCCAGAGAGAGAGAGATCTAAGGGCCCACTCTCTCAGGACGTTCTATTACATAATGTACCATATTTTATTGACTCTGGGTGAAGAGACTCCTGAGCTTATACCTGGGGATGAACTCATGCAATAAGGGGTAGCGACTCCAGAATCTGCTTGCAAAAGTAGGAGTCGCAAGCAGGGAGTGTTTTTTCTGCAGTCAAATGTGACATTTTGTCAATATATGTCTAAGCATTCAGCAGCAAAAAGAGAAACAAAAAGGGACATCTAAATCCCATCTGGCTATCGGAGGTGTGAGTGGGGAGTCAGAGAATGTGCATTTGTCCTTTGCTGGTAGTACTTGATTTCTCCTGACTGCTGAGGTGGTGCTAGAGTCAAAAACTGTGGAAATTGAAGTATTTATAGACAGCGGGACCGGGGTGAACCTGATTGATGCTTAGTTTGTCCGCATGCACGGATTACCACCAAGTACATTAAAAAAAGACATTCCTCTATTTGTCGCAAGTTTTGCATGATATCAGATTAAGAAGTTATCCCGTGTTTTGTCTTGGAAGGTATCCCTGCACCTATGGTTCTGGGTTTACCATGTCTTACCAAGCATAATCCTACTATCGATTGGCAAGCTAGGCAGATTCTGGATTGGGTGGACTATTGCATTCATAATTGTCTCAATAGATCCTTTTCTGTGGTTACTCCTAAGGCTGTACCCTCTTTTTATATCCAAGTTTGCCGATATGTTTTCTGAGTGGATGTCAGGATTTACCTTCCTATCGGGAATATGATTGCCATGTCAGTCTTATTCCCGGGGCTAAATTGCCTAAATCTAGGTTGTATAATCTTTCTGAACCTGAAAGGCAGGCCATGAGAGAATATATTGCCGAGAGTTTGAAATGCCACATAAGACCTTCCAAGTCTCCAGTGGCTGCAGGATTCTTTTTTGCAACAAAAAAAAAAGATAGAGGTCTTCAGCCATGTCTGGATTTCAATCAGATTACTATCCATGATCCTTACCCTCTTCCTTTGATTCCCAATTCGTTTAACCAGATTATTAGTGCCAATGTGTTCTCCAAGTTGGACTTAAGAGGGGCATATAATCTGGTTAGGATCAAGGAAGGGGATGAATGGAAGACAGCTTTTAATACTCCTGAGGGGCACTTTAAAAACCTGGTCATGCCTTTCGGGTTGACCAATGCCTCGGCTTTCTTCCAACATTTTGTGAATGACCTCTTTCATCGCCTGGTGGGGAGGTTTCTGATTGTTTATTTGGATGACATTCTTATTCATTCTCCTGACATGGAAACACATCAGAATCATGTGAGACAGGTGCTACAGATTCTAAGGGATAATACATTGTTCTCAAAATTAGAGAAATGTGTTTTTGTGGTACACGATTTGCAGTTCTTGGCCAACTGCTGTTATCTTTGGGTTTTCAAATGGATCCTGGGAATGTCTGTGCTGTATTGGAATGGGATCGACCCAAAAATCTGAAGGCTCTTACGTAGTTTTTAGGATTCACCAACTATTACCGAAAATTTATTTAAGAATTATTCGACAAAAGTAAAACCCTTAACGGACATGACTAAGAAAGGGACGTTTGTCTCTGTATGGTCTGATTTGGTGTTGCAAGCCTTTTCTCCGATTAAGGAATGCTTCTCTTCTGCTCACATGTTGGTGCAGCCAGATGTGGCACAACCGTTTATTGTGGGAGTGGAAACATCGGAGGTGGGGGTAGGAGCAGTTTTGTCACAGGGCCCATCACCTGGTAAATGGCAACCATGTGCATTTTTCTCGGAAAAACTATCCCGCACTGAGAAAAATTATGATGTGGGTAACAGTTACTGGCCATTAAATTGGCTTTTGAGAAATGGCATCATTGGTTGGAAGGGGTGATTAATCCGATCACGGTATTCACTGATCAGAAAAATCTGGCTTATCTGGAGTTGACGAAATGACTGAATCCAAGACAAGCCAGATGGCCCCTGTTTTTCACCTGATTCAATTTCACTGTCACTTATCGTCCTAGGATTCATCCGATCACGGTATTCACTGATCACAAAAATCTGGCTTATCTGGAGTCGGCAAAATGACTGAACCCAAGACAAGCCAGATGGCCCCTGTTTTTCACCAGATTCAATTTCACTGTCACCTATCGTCCTAGGATTAAGAATGTTACGCTTTCTCACGTAGTTTCCCTAGAGGTGTTGATTTTGAAAACCCGAGTGCCATGCTGTCTAATGGGGTAGTGATATCCGCCCTCTAGCCTGACCTTGAGGTGAAGGTGTTAGAGGCTCAGGGAGATGTACCGGACTTGTGTCCCTCTGGGAAACTATTTGTGTCACAGTAATTGCGTCACAAGGTGTTGGAGGAACATCATTGTACGGTTCTTACAGGACATCCTGGGGTAGGTCCACTGCCAACCTCATATCTCGTAGATTATGGTGGCTGGGGTGGCATAAGTGTGTGAAGGACTGTCAGCCTGTACTATCTGTGCATGTGCCAAGGTGACACATACTGGACCTTCTGGATCTTTACTTCTGTTACCCATTCCGTCCAGACCATGGACTCAAGTATCCATGGACTTTATTGCTGATCTACTTAATTCTTCAGGAAAGACAGTTATTCTGGTGGTAGTTGATCGCTTTAGTAAAATGGTACATTTTATTGCATTGCCAGGCTTACCTAATGCTAAAACCCTTGCACAGGAATTTGTTGATAACATTGTGAAACGTCATGGCATTCCCTCTGACGTGGTCTCAGATCGTGGGACTTAGTTTGTTTCCAGATTCTGGAAGGTGTTCTGTACTCATCTGGGAATTCAACTCTCCTTTTCTTTTCATCCTCAGTCGAACGGACAAATGGCGCGCACTAATTAGAGTCTGGAGACTTACTTGAGATGTTTTGTATCTGAGAACCAGGATGAGTGGTCTTCCTTTTTGTCTTTGACAGAGTTTGCCATAAATAATAGTAATTAGGAGTCCACTGGTGAGTCAACATTTTTTGGGGCCTATGGATTTCACCCGCATTTTGGCACATTTTCTGGTTCTAATACTTCTGGTATCCCTGAGGAAGAACGTTTTCGTCATCATTGTCATCAATTTGGCGAAAAATTTAAAATAACTTGAAAAATATGGGCAACAAATATATAAACGTGTGACTGACAGGAAACGTATGAATGGTCCGGACCTAAGTGTAGGTGATTGTGTGGCTGTCCACAAGAAACATTAAGTTAAAGGTACCTTCCTGGAAGGGTCCAAGGTTTATCAGCCCATATAAGATCTAACCCCCTGTATTATGTACATATATATTGGCCCTGTATGGCCAGTGGGGACGTGTGGGTCCCCTGTATGTGGGCCAAGTATATGGGTATTTGTCCCCAGGTCATATATATATATATATATATATATATATATATATATATATATATATATATATATATATATATATATATATATATATATATATATATATAATCCCTGTGTCTGCATGCATTTGTGCATATTTATATATACACTCGCCAAAAGAATTATTAGGACCACCATACTAATACGGTGTTGGACCCCCTTTTGCCTTCAGAACTGCCTTAATTCTACGTGGCATTGATTCAACAAGGTGCTGATAGTATTCTTTAGAAATGTTGGCCCATATTAATAGGATAGCATCTTGCAGTTGATGGAGATTTGAGGGATGCATATCCAGGGCACGAAGCTCCCGTTCACCACATCCTAAAGATGCTCTATTGGGTTTAGATCTGGTGACTGTGGGGGCCATTTTAGTACAGTGAACTTATTTTCATTATATTCATGTTCAAGAAACCAATTTGAAATGATTTGAGCTTTGTGACATGGTGCATTATCCTGCTGGAAGTAGCCATCAGAGGATGGGTACATGGTGGTCATGAAGGGATGGACATGGTCAGAAACAATGCTCAGGTAGCCCGTGGCATTTAAACGATGGCCAATTGGCACTAAGGGACCTAAAGTGTGCCCAGAAAACATCCCCCACACCATTACACCACCACCAGCCTGCACAGTGGTGACAAGGCATGATGGACACATGTTCTAATTCTGTTTACGTCAAATTCGGACTCTACCATTTGAATGTATCAAGAGAAATCGAGACTTATCAGACCAGGCAACATTTTTCCAGTCTTCAACAGTCCAATTTTGGTGAGCTTGTGCAAATTGTAGCCTCTTTTTCCTATTTGTAGTGGGGATGAGAGGTACCCGGTGGGGTCTTCTGCTGTTGTAGCCCATCCGCCTCAAGGTTGTGCGTGTTGTGGCTTCACAAATGCTTTGCTTCATACCTCGGTTGTAACGAGTGGCTATTTCAGTCAACGTTGCTCTTCTATTAGCTTGAATCAGTCGGCCCATTCTCCTCTGACCTCTAGCATCAACAAGGCATTTTCGCCCACAGGACTGCCGCATACTGGATGTTTTTTTCCTTTTCACACCATTCTTTGTAAACCCTAGAAATGGTTGTGAGTGAAAATCCCAATAACTGAGCAGATTGTGAAATACTCAGACCGCCCCGTCTGGCACCAACAACCATGCCATGCTCAAAATTGCTTAAATCACCTTTCTTTCCCATTCTGACATTCAGTTTGGAGTTCAGGAGACCAGGACCACAACCCTACATGCATTGAAGCAACTGCCATGTGATTGGTTGACTAGATAATCGCATTAATGAGAAATAGAACAGGTGTTCCTAATAATTCTTTAGGTGTGTGGTATATATATATATATATATATATATATATATATATATATATATATATATATATATATATATATATATTAATTATATCATTAGGTTCCCCCAGGTTGCTGTCAGATATATTACTGTATGCCCTTAGTCGCATCCCACAGCAAAAGCCATGGTCCACAGAGAGCTTCCAAAGCATCAGAGGGATCTCATTGTTAAAAGGTATCAGTCAGGAGAAGGGTACAAAATAATTTCCAAGGTATTAGATATTCCATGGAACACAGTGAAGACAGCCATTTTCAAGTGGAGAAAATATGGCACAACAGTGACATTACCAAGAACTGGATGTCCCTCCAAAATTTATGAAATTTGATGAAAAGATGAGAAGAAAACTGGTCTGTGAGGCTATCAATAGGCCTACAGCAACATTAAAGGAGCTGCAGGAATATCTGGCAAGTACTGGCTGTGTGGTACATGTGACATCAATCTCCCGTATTCTTCATATATCTGGGCTATGGGGTAGAGTGGCAAGACGAAAGACTTTTCTTACCAAGAAAAACATCCAATCCAGGCTACACTTTGCAAAAACACATCTGAAGTCTCCCAAAAGCATGCAGGAAAGGGTGTTATGGTCTGATGAAACCAAGGTTGAACTTTTTGGCCATAATTCCAAAAGATATGTGTGGCCCAAAAACAACACTGCACATCAGCAAAAGAACACCATACCCACAGGGAAGCATGGTGGTGGCATCATCATTCTTTAGGGCTGTTTTTCTTCAGCTGGAACTGGGGCTTAGTTAAGCTAGAGGGAATTATGTACAGTTCCAAATACCAGTCAATATTGCCACAAAACCTTCAGGCTTCTGCTAGAAAGCTTAACATGAAGAAGAACTTCATCTTTCAGCATGACAACGACCCAAAGCATTCATCCAATTAAACAAAGGAATCGCTTCACCAGAAGAAGATTAAAGTTTTGGAATGGCCCAGCCAGAACCCAGACCTGAATCCGATTGAAAATCTGTGGGGTGATCTGAAGAGGGCTGTGCACAGGAGATGCCCTCGCAAGCTGACAGATTTGGAGTGTTTTTGCAAAGAAGAGTGGGCAAATCTTGCCAAGTCAAAATGTGCCATGCTGATAGACTCATACCCAAGTATGAGTGTAATAAAATCAAAAGGTGCTTCAACAAATTACTAGTTTAAGGGTGTGCACATATATGCAACCATATTATTTAATTTTTATTTTTTTTCTTCCCTCTACCTAAAAGCTTTCAGTTTTTTCTTCAATTGAGTGGTACAGTTTATAGGTCACATTAAAGGTGGAAAAAGTTCTGAAATGATTTATCTTTGTCTAACTTTTTTACAGCACAGAAACCTGACATTTTAACAGGGGTGTGTAGATCTTTTATATCCACTGTGTGTATATATATATTTATAAGATGTGGCCAACTTGTCCCCCAGCGCGGGTGCCCCCCCTCTGGAATGCGCCTGCAGGAAGGGAGGCCGACAACTTGACAATTATGTACAGTTTCGGCCACTTTAAAGGACAGAGAATCAATGCAGATCCTCTGTCTTTTGATAACATCTCCAGCATGGCTAGAGATGTTTTACATAACAGAGGCAGGGGAACAAAAGCTCCCCCGCCTCTGTATGGCACATGCTTCTGGTCCTGTAATTATGGCACCAAGGGTATGCGCAGGCGCTTCACAGGTGGGAGACTTAAATTATTCCCCCCTGGAAGCAGTGCACCAGGACGCGAGGGCTGGTGCGGTGACGTCATATCACTGTGCCAGCCCACGTGGACTTGGCTGCAGGCATGCGTGCGCACGCCTGCAGGATGGGAGCGAGAGCCACAGGATTTAAATACCCCAGCGGCACTGCGCTCAGGAGGCCAGTTAACCCTAGCAGCAATCAGTTGATAAGATTGTTTGTGTATATGAATAACTGAAACACTAAAAGTGAATTAATATGATTAAGGTAAATTCATCTGTATGTACATAAGCAAGAATTCACATTTCATAACTTACCCAATATAATGTGCACATTTCACCCCAAAAAATACTATACATACACAATATCTGGAAGACCTATCATAATCAACAGCAATTATCACATATAATATGCAGATAGCTTAAACAGTGAGAGATATAAATCTTTCTAGTACAATCTGCATAATACAACTGTGAAACACCAAGAAGGACAAGCCGTAAAGTTATGCAAATATGGGAAGTAGCGGATGTGCTAAGATCTACAAATTGGTCGGCAATTGCAAAGGGAAATGCCTGCAGCGGATCTTGATGATTTACATTCCCTTCTGCATTCGTCAGACAACCATTTATAACCCCATCAAAAGCATGCCGAGGTATGTAGGTGCATGGCGCTCATACTCAATATTGAATAAATCAAAGTGT
The DNA here is from genome assembly GCF_014858855.1 of Bufo gargarizans. Lineage (NCBI taxonomy): Eukaryota > Metazoa > Chordata > Amphibia > Anura > Bufonidae > Bufo > Bufo gargarizans. The sequence goes on along the minus strand of NC_058080.1, from coordinate 134,943,547 downwards.
TTTAAATATTTATTTTTTTCATTTTGCATATTATTAACATGTCTATCAATCCTGTGATTTACATGACTTTTCCTTCATACTGTTGCAATTTCAATGTTGAGGAGTGTATAAAAATATAATCATTTTACAAAGGAAAGAAAAAAAGGAAAGTCATCGAATGTCACAACTATATATTTTATTAAAAGCATACATCCGTGTTCACTGGCATTTTCCACATGTAATTCAAAATGTTGTCATTTGCTCCTTAGCAGCATGCTACAAACTACCGCTTTGTCATCCTGCACAGTGAACAGAAAAGTGCCATTTGTAGTCCGTTGCTAAGGAGAGACTGACAACATTTTACATGGCAGGCAGCAAATGTTTGCTGACCATAACCTTTACGCTGAAATATTTTATTTGTACATTCTTCAAAAGTTCTTATATTGTGTAAAATATTGCCTGCTACTAATTTATCATTTACAATTATTTTGCGTTATATATATACATTTTTATATTTTTGTATGACTGTTTGGTGCCAAGTTAGTTCAATTTTACACATTTCATTTTAGACATATATGAAGCGAGTAATCCAAGAATGATCCATTGCTCCTGTTCTGCTGACGGGATTTGACTTGGCGGAGAAACGTGCTGCTCAGCAGAAATGGGGGCAAACGGTGCCACATTTTTCATCTCAATTTTGTTGCAAGATTCTATCACTAAGGCCCCTTTCACACGGGCGAGTTTTCCGTGCGGGTGCGATGCGTGCGGTGAACGCACTGCACCCGCACTGAATCCTGACCCATTCATTTCTATGAGACTGTGCACACGAGCGGTGATTTTCACGCATCACTTGTGCGTTGCGTGAAAATCGCAGCATGCTCCTCTTTGTGCGTTTTTCACGTAACGCAGGCCCTATAGAAAGGAATGGGGTTGCGTGAAAATCGCATGCATCCGCAAGCAAGTGCGGATGCGGTGCGATTTTCACTCATGGGTTCTAGGTGACAGTCTATTCACTGTATTATTTTCCCTTATAACATGGTTATAAGGGAAAATAATAGCATTCTGAATACAGAATGCATAGTATAATAGTGCTGGAAGGGTTAAAAATAATAAAAAAGTTAACTCACCTTCTCCTCTTGTTCACGTAGATGCCGGTCTGTTCTTTATCTGTGGGCTAAAGGACCTGTGGTGATGTCAGATCACATGCTCCATCACCACGGTATGTGATCTGACATCACCTCAGGTCATTCAGTCCACAGCTAAAGAACAGACCGGCATCTACTCGAACAAGAGGAGAAGGTGAGTTAACTTTTTTATTATTTTTAACCCTTCCAGCACTATTATACTCTGCATTCTGTATTCAGAATGCTATTATTTTCCCTTATAACCATGTTATAAGGGAAAATAATACAATCTTCAGAACATCAATCCCAAGCCCGAACTTCTGTGAAGAAGTTCGGGTCTGGGTACCAAACATGCGTGATTTTTCTCACGCGAGTGCAAAACGCATGACAATGTTTTGCACTCGCGCGGAAAAATCGCGCATTTTCCCGCAACGCACCCACCTCTTATCCGGGCAAAAAACATGACGCCCGTGTGAAAGAGGCCTAAGGGTACTTTTACACTAGCGCTATTCTTTTCCGGCAATGAGTTCCATCCTAGGGGCTCAATACCGGAAAAGAACTGATTAGGTATATCCCATGCATTCTGAATGGAGAGTAATCCGTTCAGGATGCATCAGGATGTCTTCAGTTCAGTCATTTTGCCATTTCAGGATGGAGAAAATACCGCAGCACGCTGCAGTTTTCTCTCTACCCAAAAAGACTGAACACTTGGCGGAATGTCGGCATTAATTTACATTGAAGTCTATTAGTGCTGGATTCGTCATTAAGTGTTCCGGCAAAACAGATCCGGCATTTGCCCAAAAAATGACATTTTGATGCTTTTTTCACGCGAGTGATAAAAAACTGAAGGTTTACAAACAACATCTTTTAGCAACCATCAGTGAAAAATGCATCGCATCTGCACTTGCTTCCGGATAGAATGCATTTTTCACTGAAGCCCCATTCACTTCTATGGGGCCAGGGCTGCATGAAAAACTCAGAATATGGCTACATGCACACAAACATTGTTTCCGTGTCTGTTCCATTTTTTTTGTGGATAGGATGCGGACCCATTCATACTGTCCGCATCAGTATGTCCGTTCCGTAGCCCCGCAAAAAAAAAAAAAAACACATCCTATTCTTGTCCGTTTTAGGCATTGTTATAATGGATCCGCAAAAAAAAAAAGCAGATGGCATACGGATGTCTTCCGTTTTTTGTTTTTTGCAGATCCGCAATTTGCGGACCGCAAAACACATATGGTCGTGTGCATGTAGCATATAGAACATGCTGCATTTTTCAGGAAATGCAGAACTGATGTGCAAAAAAAAACGCTCACCGCACACGGTGTGCTGTCCACATTTTTTGCAGACCCATTGAAATGAATAGGTCAGCATCCTATCCGCAAAAAAAAACGGAACGGACACAGAAGCAAACGACGTTCATCTAGCTTCAACCCCTGATATAAATCTGCTACATCTTTATATTTGATACGACTTGTCGCTGTTCGCATATAGGGAAAAGCCACTTTGGTCTAGGACAACTAAATTTCACAAATTAGTATCGAGTATCTTCCCAGTTAAAAAAAAAAAAACTTGCCCCAAAAAAATTCAATGCAGGAAAAAGTACAGAACGCTTATGTTTCAGACCAAGCACATGGTCTTTCCTCACAGTCCTGACATGCTAAAACCACTGTTGAAGCATTCAAATTTCCTGTGTGCATAGGTGCAACTGAGTCACATTATCCTGATTAACCGTATGTGTGCCACAGGAAACACTGGCGTAGGGATCGCCATAGCAATGGCTATGGGGCCCTACGCAACTGGGGGCCCGGGCCGCCGGTTGAGGATTAGTATTTTTTTTTATTCATGTGGCGAGTGCGCTGGTGGAGTGTGGACGGCTTGGCGCACAGACATTCAAGTAGCTATTGTGAGGGCTGGCTGACTCTGGCTGGGGAGTGGGAACTGGTAAATCTGCGCTGCTGCCCTGTGTTATCAGATTGGTGGAGCAGCAGTGAGCGGAAGCTGCTGCTCCACCAATCGTTTCAAGTAATACTTCAGTCACAAACAGGGTTGGCTCCCAGACTCCTAGAAGCACCATGTGGACCCTGGATGTGACCGTCCGCGCGCCTGCCCGCCTGGCAGGCTGTGTTTTTAACCTGCCCACCCGCCTCACTTGTAGTGGCAGCTGACCTCCTGCTCAGCCCTCTGAGAATTGCTGCAGCCTGCCTGCCAGCCAATGCTGCTGACCTTCAGACTCACTGCCAGCCTGACCAGTCACTGTATGGCGGTGTTATCCAGTCACTGTATGGCGGTGTTATCCAGTCACTGTATGGCGGTGTTATCCAGTCACTGTATGGCGGTGTTATCTAGTCATTGTATGGCACTGTTATCTAGTCATTGTATGGCGGTTATTCAGTCGCTGTATGGTGGTGTTATCCAGTCATGATATGGAGCTATAACATTACAGTGTTTTGTTATCCAGTCATGGTATGAGCTATTATCCAATATGGTGGTATTATTTAGTCTCTATATGTTGGTGATTATATAGTCACTAAATCTATTATTATTCGGGGATAGGGCTAATATCTTTACAGTATTTACTGTAGATTCCGGTACATGATACTGTGGAGTGAGCCTTGTAGAATACAGTCCACACAACTGATCACCAGGACCAGGCTGTGCGCTCTGCCAGCCTTCTGTACTATAGCATGCAGTACATTGCAGCCTCCCCTTTCTGCCTCTAGCACTTGGCACTATCATGGCACACTAAGGCCGGTTTCACATCACGTTTTGCCATTCGTCTAATGTATACATAAAATGTATATGTTAACAAATGCCTCAGACTGAAACCATACAGTGACATCCGTCACTATAGAGTCCCATTGTAAAAAATATAATAATAATTATACGTTAACGTATACTTTTTTTTTTTTTTTAAACAGACTTTGCAGGATACAAAAGCAAAGTGTGTTGCGCTTTTTTTGTATCCCTTTTTTCCAACGTATACATCAAATGGAAGGCAAAAATGTGATGTGAACCCTCTCTTACATATGCTCACCTACGATGCCAGGATAGTCATGGAGGGGGGACCCATACAAAATTTTGCTGTGGGGCCCAGTCAGTTCTAGCTACACCCCTGACAGCAATCATTGCACATAGGAAAAATGTCCAGAAGTAAGCAATCTGGCAATTTCCAGCTATGCACATGGTCACCAGTCCCAGAAATAGATCACAGCATCACAGGAAACAATTGCATCCACAAACCATGTGATAGTACAACAGAATAGTGATGGACGAACATCTGATGGGACGGTTTGCGAACGCCATCGCTCAAACTTTCTCAAATGTTCGCGAACCACAGGTTTGCGGCTGGTCCCATTCAATTTAATAGCAGGCGAACATGAAAAACCTCCAGGTCATATTTGCAGCCACAAAATACTTAGTAGATGCGCACACATAGTCCCTCAACATGGACACTGACCTACCCGAAGTATTAAGCGAATCTGCGATCGACAAGCATTCTTTTTTTTTATCTGCGAAATTTCGTCAAAGTATTAATCGCAAGCAGACATGCGCTAGAAAGGCGTGGCCTACAGCAACTGGTTTGCACCGACTAGCAATAACATGGATGCGATGGTTGGAACGAAGTTCAGCGATGAAGAGGAAGAACTCCTGGTGACTGTAAGTAATCTTACATTAAAGTAGTGTATTTGATTACATTTCACCTGCATGTCCAAACAATCGCTTTATATGCATAATAAAATCACCAGTGCGACCTTCCGCAATTCAAATTTTTCTTAAGTGCACCAAACTTCACATTTTATAGGGTCTCACTATTGATTTTCGCACTAAGTATTCCTTTGACATCAAACCCACTATGTTGGTAGCATATTTGTATGGAAAGCATAGAAATATATTTAACATGCACATTGCACATCCATTGTCATGCCGGACACTATATACCGCGCACACACACTATATACCGCGCACACACACTATATACCGCGCATACACACTATATACCGCACATACACACTATATACCGCACACACACACACTATATACCGCACACACACAGACACACACTATATACCGCACACACACACAGTCTATAGATTATAGTTTGTATCCTGTTGGTCAGGACTCAGGAGAAGCTTTCTTTGTGAGACCGACAGTATTTGCTGGTTCATTTGGAGTTACCCAGGGTGCATCCAGGGGAGGCGAACCAACTGTACACCCCATACCGTACCGTCACTTCACTAGACAGATACATCTCTGTTTATCTGGACAATATCTGATAGCTCAGACCCCACCCACATATAGTCGTAATACAATCCCATCTTCTAAACATAACAAGGCCGCATGCACACGGCGTGTTTTTTAACAACTACGGATTGTCAAGGCCCGGGCTGCTGTCCTGCAGAGTGGACGAGCGCACAGCGTCATTGGTTGCTAACTCGCTATGACGCAGTGCGCTTCCTGCCGCCACCGCTGTACATGAATACACTTGTATAGATCATAAAAGTGTATCACAGTACAGCGGTGGTGCCCAGAAGCGCACGTCATCATAGCAACCAATGATGCCGTGTGCTTGTCCACTCTGCAGGACGGGTTTGTACAGTCCGAAGTTGTGAAAGAACACGCCCGTGTGCAGGCAGCCTTAATCTAATATTTCCACTTCAAACCATTAAATACTATTTGCAGTTTACTTGAGTAAATTGTTTTCAATACTATTATTGTTAAAAATTGGGATTATATACTTGCATTTTTATCTTGCAGTGGATGTTGGGGCGGGGATATGACCGCACCCGGTCCCACGCCAAGAAGCAGCGAATTGTGCGTGAGCAGGCCTTTGAGATCTGGCGCCAAACGGGTCTCAAATACCGCCGTCTGGCCATTATTAAAAAAAATGGTCAGACATGAAGCGAAGACACTCCTGGTTTATAAAAAGAATCTGGGACGAAAAATGCCCAGGTACATGCGTAAAAAACTTTTGTATGTTTTGCCAACACTCTGTAATGTATACAGTGCTAAGCAAAAGTATTCACCCCCCTTGACTTCGTTCCTTTTTTTGTTGCCTCACCCCCTGGAATTAACATGGATTGATTGAGGATTTGCATCATTTAATTTGTAGAACATGCCCATAACTTAGACCTTCTTTTAAATTGGTTAATTGTAAAGTATACAACAAATAGGACAAAATAATAGAAAAGGTCAATGTGCATAACTATTAACCCCCCCTAAAGTCAATACTTTGTAGATCCACCTTTTGCATCAATCACAGCTTCAAGACGCCTTGGATAAGTCTCTATGAGCAGTTGCCACATCTTACCACTGGGATTTTTGCCCATTCCTCCATGCAAAACTGATTCAGTTTTTTCCAATTGGATGGTTTGCGCTTGTGAACAGCAATCTTTGTCTGACCACAGATTTTCTATTGGATTGAGATCTGGGCTTTGACTAGGCCATTCCCACATATTTACATGTTTCCCCTTAAACCACTCAAGCGTTGCTTTAGCAGTGTGTTTGGGGGCATTGTCCGGCTGGAAGGAGAACCTCTGTCCTAGCCTAAAATCACGCACAGAGTGGGACTGGTCTTGCTCAAGAATATCCCTGTCCATGTTTCCCTCAACTCTGACCAGTTTCCCTGTCCCGGCTGCTGAAAAACATCCCCACAGCATGATGCTGCCACCACCATGTTTCACTGTGGGAATGGTGTTCTTTGGGTGATGTGATGTGTTGGCTTTGTGCCAGACAAGTGACGGACTGAACCATCACTGTGTCTGCAGTAGCCTCCTTCCTATGGGTTATTGACCCAGGACTATGGAGACCCCCACTCTGACCTATTTTGGTTAGAGGGAACTATAAACTATCATTTTTGGGTTGAGTTTATAGGCCACATGTTTCCTATTCCCTATTAAAGTTGCATGGTGTGAATCCATAAACGCAATAAGGGTTAACTCTGCTCTGAGACTCCCAATGAACGTGTTAGTTTATTTGTCCCTTTGTCCCTTTGTTCTATTGTGTTAGTGATGGGATTAAGAAGTAGCCGACTCTGGTGTAGAGAAGTAGATCATCCTATGATACACTCAAGAGATAATCCCATCCCATTGGTCTCCTCTCGCCCTATTGTTTCATCAAGACACTGTGGAGGGGATGTCTTTTTGCATGCTGTTCATTTTTTATTGAGTTATGCGTCATAAAGCTGGCAGCCACTGCAATTATATCTAGATCCCTCCATATTGGAATTTCTTTATATCTAATGTTCTTAAGATTTCGGAGATGTTTATCTAAAATCTGAACATTCTGTGATCACAGAAGTTCCTATTCCCTCCATTTGGAGAAAGAGATCAGCAACGGCCGTGGAGGTTGAGGAGGTGGAGGTGGAAAGTGCTGGACCCTCCAGCACCGCCCCATCTCAGGACTCGGAGGAAGAGGAGGTGATCACCAGCCCCCACCAGGAGGGTAAATATGTGCACATAGCAATATGATTATGTATCCATAACATGTACATAAACATTAAAAGGGCCAACAATGAGGCGACAACATACACTATAGTAATACAAAAAAGAACACTAGACAATAACTTTTTAATCTACATTAAAACCATTAACTTAATAAATAAATAATAAACTCTATAGAACTATCACTAACTAACAAACAAAATAAAATTATACTGTACTGAAATATCACTAACTAATAAACTATATAATGATCACTAACTTATTGAGATTTAAATCGTCAATGTGTATAAAGACTTTAAATAAATAAAAAATAAAAAAGTAAAAAAATAGACAAACAGACATATTTTGTACCGACGTGTACATATCGACCGTCTTTATAAAAATATCCTATGATCTAACCCCTCCGGTGAACACTTTAAAAATAAAAAATAAAACAATAAAAAAAATACTAATTTAGTCACCTAGCATATTCCCCCCCCAAAATAGTAACAATCGGTCATTTCATTTTGCCAAAAATGAGACCTAAACATTAGACAATCACCAAATAAAAGCAATAATATGGCTCTCAAACTATGGAGACAGTAAAACATGAATTGTTTTTGGTTCAACAATGCTTTTATTGTGTAAAATAGAAATAACAAAAAAATAAGGAAAAATATTCTGTCTTGCCGCATCTGTAACAACCAGCTATACAAAATTATCATACCAACTAACCCCTCAGATGGACACCTTTCAAAACGAAAATTTAAAACTCTAAAAAAAGGCTTTTTTTTTTTACAACTTTTATCACAAAAAGGTGTAATAGCAAGCGATCATAAAACCAGATGCACCACAAAATAAAGGTTTAAAGGTTTAATAAGAATTGCAAATACTCTTCATATATATATTTTTTACAGGACTGAAGACATTGAAGGCCAAATTGGCCAAAATGCAGAAGAAGCAGCACAACGATATACGGGCCATTCAGGAGCACATGAAAACCATGGAGGAGAGGCAACGCCAGGCCATGAAGGGGGTGCAGGAGATGATCCTGCTATTGGAAAAGTTGCCATAAAAATTATTAGTATTTTTTTAATAAGTTACATAAATCATTTATACAGTTATAACGTGTATTTTGTTTTCTGCAATATTGCTTTGTTTTAGTGTAATAGCTTGGCCTAAATCAGCCAGAACTGACAGCAGCCGGTAAATAAATGTCAAATACATATAGGGTCCATTCACACGTCTGTAAAATGGGTCCGCGTCCGTTCCACAATTTAGCGTAACGTTTACAGACCCATTTATTTTCAATTCCAGTCTGAAAAATTAGGCATTCACCGGATACAGAAGTAAGTGTCGGCCATTACAGGCCCCACAAATTAGCTGACAGACGTTAACCCGACAGCAAAGAACTTTGTATTCTGTGGCTGGTGGTACATTAGGCATTCACCAGATACAGAAGTAAGTGTCGGCCCTTACAGGCCCCAAAAATTAGGCATTCAACGGACATAAAAGGCCTGTATTTTCCTAAGACAGGGACCATGAATTGTTATTGGTGGTGGCGGATATTTGTGGGCTGTCATGAGGAATTTGAATCAAACATGGTCTACTGGTCACATGTGTTGAATTCCTCCAAGATCCATGCCTCATTCATTTTTAAAAATGTCCTTTCGGACAGGACACTGGACGAGGGGCAAGCCAACAGTTCCATTGCAAATTGTGCAAGCTCTGGCCAGAGGTCAAGTCTGCCCACCCAGTAGTCCAGGGGTTCATCACTTCTCAGAGTGTGTAGGCATGTTGATGGGTCGCCTGAAAGAATGATCTCATATCAGAAGTGACCAACACATCTTCAAACCGCCCTTTTCTTGCAGGCGCTTTTGGATTGGTACCAGCAACTGTTTCTCTGTGAGTGGAAATTCCCCTGCCAGCGCTCTCAAAAGCAGAATGCAGCATATCTTGCAGCAAGGCCTGGAAGTGCTGCATTCTGACAGCCCTCTTTGATGGTGGTAACATTTCCGCCATTTTTTGTTTGTACCGAGGGTCTAAGTACGTTGCCACCCTGTACCGGTCCTTGCCCTTTATGCTTTTTATACGGGGTCCCTCTTCAAACACTGGAGCATGCAGGCCCCCATTTGCACTAAACTGGAAGCGGTGTAGTGGCCTGGCTCCTGCTCACCATCCAGGAAAATGTCGTCCTCGTTCTCCTCCCCCCCATCCACGGACAACACCAGGGATCCAGAAAGGTTTAAAGCATGCTTTTCTTGCTCCTCCTCATCCGCCCCGGCACCATCCTCCTCTGACTGTCACGACCATGTTTATGGCCGTGACTCCAGGGGAGCCGCATAAAGTTGCCCCCGGTTTTGGGTTGTTGTGTCAACCGCAGCTGGAGGCATAATGTGGTTGGCCTCAAGTGCGGTTGCCGCGGACAACAGCTATGTGTGCGGTTCCCTTGGAGTTGTGTGCGTGTTTCTGCACTGTTGTAGGTCTGTGTGCACTCTGTGTTATGTGTGGTGTGCACTTACCTCTTCCCCTCACTGTGGTTGCCCGTGGCAACGTTTGGTCATTGTGTACATGTGGTGGCAGTGTCCCGGCCTTTGGGCTGACTCCCAGGACATGGTTGCCACCCATGTCGTTGCCTGCGGCAACAGCCACAGTGTGTTCTTGTGTTGGACACTTTCCCTTTAAGTTGGTGTTTCCCTTCCCTGGTGATGGAAGGGTTAACTCCCTTCCCAGTGTGTGTGAGAGTCACTGGGTGTGTCTGACTGTGGGGTGTGGTTACATGGGCTATAAAGTCTCAGTCCAGATCAGTTCTCTGGTGGGTACTCCAGGCATGTTGCTGGAGTCGTCCTCCTGTTATCCTATAACCGTCCTTCTAGTAAGGGCCACCCTTCCGGTCATAAATCCATAACCTTGATGTTTTGTTGATGTCCTATGTCTTTGGTTTTTAGTGCAGCATGGATGCCCTGGTTCCTGAGTGTTCTTATGTGTGTGCTGTTTGTCTTATGTTTCTGTGGACAACGTTTTCTGAGCATGGGTTCCAGTCAGCAAGGCTGTGGCAGGTTAGTGTGGAACTGTTGGGTTCACCTGTCATGTCCATAGATCTGTTTATGTTCCCCATCTTCATGCTGCTTGGCCAGTGAGACTCCTGTTCCTCCGTGCCGAGGAGGAACAGGTCGTCTTACCCTGCTCCTTAGTTCAGGGCCATCCTGAGGGCTTGTAGGGACTATTAGGTTCCAGAGTATGAGCCCTCCTACCATCAGGGTCGGCACTGACTCCTCTTCAGACTCCTGTTGTTTACTTGTCTCAGATGGAGTAGCCCCCCCTGGGAATTCATCCAGCATTGTGACTTCCTCATCTTCCTGCTCCTCCTCGACAACTTGATCAATAACACAACGCAATGCACGCTCCACTACCTGTACAAACTCTGCGGCAGGTTTTTGGGAACTTGTTTTTTTTTCACCGAGCCAGTGGCTGCTCATGCGCGACGCATGCAGACTTCTGCGGCCATTTGATGAGATGACCAAACTGGTCAGTCGCAGCGCCCTGGAAGCGGAAGAGACAGTAGCAGCAGAAAAGGAGGAGTCAGCCGAGGAGGAGAGGGAGGATGGAGTAGGAGGAGGAGAAGAAGAGGCAGGCCTGCATGCAATCCGTGGCGGTAAAACCAAATCTACACGGGTGCCACTGGTTACATTCTTGACTGCCGTCAGAAGGTTCACCCAGTGGGCAGTAAAAGTTATATACTTCCCTGCCCGTGTTTTCTAGACCACGTGTATGTGGTCAGATGTATTTTGGCACTGACACTGTGTGCCAGAGATACATTTACTTGCCGCTGAACATGGCCATATAGCTCTGGGATGCCCTTCTGGGAGAAATATTTCCTTCCTGGGACCTTCCATTGTGGTGTTCCAATGGCTGCAAATTTTCGAAAGTCCTCCGAGTCCACCAGTTTATATGGCAGTAGTTGGTGGGCTATCAGTTCCGACAAGCCAGCGGTCAATCGTTTAGCAAGAGGGTTATCTGGCGTCATCATTTTTTTTACACTCGAATATTTGTGTCATAGAAGCCTGCCTTTTTCCAGAAAAACGTGAGGACGGCATGATGGAAGGTGGAGTGGAGGACAATTGTGAGGAGAGAGTAGAAGGAGAAGAGGCTGGATGTTGAGAGCCTGGAGTGTGGCTTTGTGGGTTCTAACGGCGTTGCTCCCACTGGGCTCGGTGATGCGAGGCCAGGTGCCTTCTTAAGGCGGTTGTCCCTAAGTGAGTGTTGGGCTTACCGCGACTTATGCGATGACTGCAAAGGCTGCAGATGGCAATACTATTGTCAGCAGCGGACACGTTAAAAAAAGCCCACACTGCGGAGCCATGTGCCTGCGTCCTGGGAGCGCCAGATGTGACTGTACATGGTTGATGCCTCACTCCTGATAAATTAGCAGTCTGGTTTGTCCCTCCTGTACAATGTAAGTTCGGCCTGCTTCTCCTCCCTATTTGCTGGTCCATCTCTCCTCCTCTTCCTCTCTTGTGGGCACCCAAGTGACGTCCATAGACACGTCATCATGGACGTCACCTTCCCCACCACTAACATTAGAGATCTCAGAGTAGGCAGCAACAGTGGGGACCAACCTCCTTGGGCTGCTCTGGGTACTGTCGTCAGACTGCTGAGTGGCAGCTGTTGCTACCTCCTCTTCCTAATCCGATGCCAAGAATGGCTGTGCATCGGAAATGTCTCGTGATGGATCGGAAAATAATTCCTGTGACTCAAGCGGAGGGTATATGGTGGTGGTGGTGGTGTTGGTGGTGGTGTCTTTGGGGGTGCACACATCAGAGAGTGAAGAGGGTGCAGATAGAGAGGATGAGGAGGGTGCAGAAGCGGAAGGCTGAGTGAGCCACTCAACCAAGTCTGGTGCGTCCTTTGACGTAATCAAACGCACCTTCTACAACTTCCCACTTTGGCTCCGGCCTGGTGCACCTGCCCTACCCCTACCACCCCTGCAGAAGGGCCTGTGTCTTCCTCTGCCTGTCATTTTTTAAATGACCCTGTGACAAAAGTCTCTAGAGAAGCGCAGTGTATGTGGAAGAAGATATTTATCACCCCGCTTCAATCTGTTGTTTTGGGGGGCCACTGGTCTATCACAGTAGTTCTAAAAAAGAATTCCAGTAACTTTTGTCACTGTGTGTAGCAGAGGGAATGCAGCAAAAGAGGCTAAATTTCCGCAGTACCCAAATACACTATTATAAAAGTATATTGTTATATAACACCCCGCCTCAGTCTGTTGTTTTGGGGGTCCACTGGTCTATCACACCAGTTATAATACTTTTTCTAATTGCGTTTGTCACTCTTTGTAGTTGTAGTATCGCTGCAGAACCGATCACCAGTCACAATGCTGCACTATGCAAATCCACTATAGTATGCTTTCTATATTAGAAAGTATATTATAAGTGTATTCACCCCTATATACTGCACACTAAACAATAGTACACCTAAACCAGTCCTTAAAAGGACTTTGTGGACCTATTAGCTAGCTATTTGTGTCCCTAACAGCCTGTCCCTGCTCCACACAGCAACCTCTCCCTACACTGACAAAAGACAGAATGTAAAATGGCAGCCAGATCAGGTCTATTTATAAGGTAGGGGTATGTCTATGTGCTGAAACATCTCAATTGGCAGTCCTCTACCACCTGATGGATGTGTCATGGGTCAAAGTTCTTCACAATGTAAAAGAATATAGCGGGCGCGAATATTGCCAAATGTTTGCATGTTCGGCAAACCGACGGCTGGGCGAACCGCAAGGCCATCTCTACAACAGAACACCCTGCCGAAACGTGCATTGGGGTTAGTGCCATCCTGGAGGAGACACAGTATGGGTAATTGTCCTATTTTCCTGTATTTGATGAATTTCCATATATGCATTTCTGTGAATAATCATGTTGAAGGGATAGGGACTATGTCCACTGTATGTCTCCTCCAGTGATGTTGCTTTTTTATCTCCTGCACTGTTTCTCTTTTAATCATGTATGTTATTAAATTATAATGTTTTTTGTAATAAAGATTTAACGAATACCAGTGGTCTGGCATTTGTCTATGTAGGTTATGAAACCATTGTAAGTTGAGTAAGCCCCAAAATGTAATTCAAGATAAGAGAAAATGAAGATTTAAGAAAAAATAAGCAGATAACTAAGAGAGAGAAAGCAAGTCCTTACATATACGTAACAGTCAGCAATAGCTGATAACTAAAACTAATCCAACTATTGTACCGGAGAAGTGGCTTTGATTGTTTGCATATGAATCTGAGAAATTGTATGTTGAGTCTGGTTTCAACTTACGATGGGTCAGAAAAGACCATTGTATGTTGAAAATATTGTATCCTGAGGCCACTGTATCTTGGGAGATCACTGTATATAAATGCACAACTTTTAAGCAGGCAAGGAAAAATGCTGCAAAGTAAGAGGATTTGTTTTGAAAAGTGTTAATACTGTATTAATTATTGCTAATAAGTGTTATTTTTTAGACATTATAAAAATTCAAAGAAAACGAACACAAAATAACTCTAAATCCGAACCATATTTGGTGTGACCACCCTTTGCCTTCAAAGCAGCATCAATTCTTTTAGGTACACTTTGTAGGATTATTGTCAGGTGTATGACTCAGACTAACCAATTATACCAAACAGGTGATAATGATCTTCATTTTCATAGCGTATGTAAAGTAGGTTGAAACAGTCATTAATTGAAACAAAAACAGCTAGGTAGGAGGCCTAAAGCCTCATTCACACGTCAGTGATTCATGGATGTGTGCTGTATGTGTTCTCCACGGACAGCACATGTCCCCAATCCACATTTATTTTAAAGTGTGCATTCAGACATTTTTAGCATGGTCTGTGGGTCAGTGTTTTTAGCATGGATGCATGCTCTATTTTGTCACTAGAGATGGCCTTGCTGTACGCCGGCGGTCGTTTCGCCACAAACTTTGCTTGTTCGCGGTTCGATGAACAAGTGAACATATGGCGATGTCCACCGGCACCATATTCTTTTGCATTGTGCCGAACGTTGACCCATGACACATCCATCAGGTGGGACAGGACAGTGATGGCCAGTTCGCCATGATTGCCCGCGAACACATGCGAGCTGCCATCTTAACTGACAAGTCTGGCAATGCACAGGTAAGTCCTTACCTTTGCCTGTGCACGAGCCGGTCTGAAATGAAATGTGGTCTCCGGGTGCAGGCAGTTTTGAGAACAGCCCGATGAAGGCCCCCGGCGGCTGTTCTCGGAACTGCCTGCTCCCAGTGACCAAATTTCATTTCAGACCGGCTCGAGAACAGGCACAGGTAAGGACTTACCTGTGCTTCGCCGGACTTGTCAGTTAAGATGGCAGCTCGCATGTGTTCGCGGGCGATCACGGCAAACTGGCCATCACTGGGACAGAACAGCCAATTGAGAGGTTTCAGCACATGGACACACCCCCTACCTTATAAATAAACCCAATCTGGCCGCCATTTTACATTCAGTTTTTTGCCAGTGTAGGGAGAGGTTGCTGTGTGGAGCAGGAACAGACTGTTAGGGATACTAAACGTTAGCTAATAGGGCCACAAAAGTCCTTTTAAGGACTGGCATAGGTGTGCTATCGATAGGTTTGACTTACTGAGGGGTGTGATATGCTTATAATATACTTTCTAACTTAGAAAGTATTTTATAGTGCATTTGTATTGTGCAGCAGTTGTGTGCGGTTCTGCTAAGATACCGCAACTAGATAGAGGGACAAACGCTATTAGAATAACTAATTGCAACTGGTTTGATATAACTGTTGCCCCCCCAAAAAAAAACTGATTGAGGGGTGTGATATACCTATAATATACCTTCTAACATAGAAAATATATTATAGTGCATTTGTATTGTGCAGCAGTTGTGTGAGGTTCTGCTGAGATAAAGCAGCTAGATAGAGGGACAAACTCTATTGAAATAACTAATTGCAACTGGTGTGATATACCTGTTGCCCCCCAAAAAACTGATTAAGGGGTGCGATATACCTGCTTCCACAAAATACTGATTAAGTGGTTTGATATACCAAATTCCACAAAATACTAATTGAGGGGTGTGATACACCAGCTTCCACCAAATATTGATTGAGGCCAGCGATACACCGGCTTCCACCAAATATTGATTAAGGTGTTGGATATACCTGCTTCCAGCAAATACTCATTAAGGGGTCCTATATACCTGTTTCCACAAAATACTGATAGAGGGGATTGATATACCGGCTTCCACCAAATATTGATTGAGGCCAGCGATACACCGGCTTCCACCAAATATTGATTAAGGTGTTTGATATACCTGCTTCCAGCAAATACTCATTAAGGGGTCCTATATACCTTTTTCCACAAAATACTGATAGAGGGGATTGATATACCGGCTTCCACCAAATATTGATTGAGGCCTGCGATACACCGACTTCCACTAAATATTGATTAAGGGTAGAGTTGAGCGAACACCTGGATGTTCGGGTTCGAGAAGTTCGGCCGAACCTCCCGGAAATGTTCGGGTTCGGGATCCGAACCCGACCCGAACTTCATCCCGAACCCGAACCCCATTGAAGTCAATGGGCACCCAAACTTTTCGGCACAAAAAAGGCTATAAAACATCCCAGGAAAGGGCTAGAGGGCTGCAAAAGGCAGCAAAATGTAGTTAAATCCCCTGCAAACAAATGTAGATAGGGAAATGAATAAAAATAAAAATAAAATAAATAAAAATTAACCAATATCAATTGGGGAGAGGTCCCATAGCAGAGAATCAGGCTTCACGTCACCCACCACTGGAACAGGCCACTGTCAGATATTTAGACCCCGGCACCCAGACAGAGGAGAGAGGTCCAATAACAGAGATTCAGGATTCATGTCAGCAGAGAATCAGTCTTCATGTCATAGCAGAGAATCAGGCTTCACATCAGCCAACACTGGAACAGTCCATTGTCATATATTTAGGCCCCGGCACCCAGATAGAGGTGAGAGGTCCCTTAACAGAGATTCAGGCTTCATGTCAGCAGAGAGTCAGTCTTCATGTCATAGCAGAGAATCAGGCTTCACGTCAACCAAAACTGAAACAGTCCATTGTCATATATTTAGGCCCCGGCACCCAGACAGAGGAGAGAGGTCCCATAACAGAGATTCAGGCTTCATGTCAGCAGAGAATCAGTCTTCATGTCATAGCAGAGAATCAGGCTTCACGTCACCCAACACTGGAACAGTCCATTGTCATATATTTAGGCCCCGGCACCCAGACAGAGGAGAGAGGTCCCATAACAGATATTCCGGCTTCATCTCAGAAGAGAATCAGTCTTCATGTCATAGCAGAGAATCAGGCTTCACGTCAGCCAAAACTGGAACAGTCCATTGTCATATTGTTAGGCCCAGGCACCCAGACAGAGGAGAGAGGTCCCATAACAGAGATTCAGGATTCATGTCAGCAGAGAATCAGTCTTCATGTCATAGCAGAGAATCAGGCTTCACGTCACCCAACACTGGAACAGTCCATTGTCATATATTTAGGCCCCGGCACCCAGACAGAGGAGAGAGGTCCCATAACAGAGATTCAGGCTTCATGTCAGCAGAGAATCCGTCTTCATGTCATAGCAGAGAATCAGGTTTCACGTCAGCCAAAACTGGAACAGTCCATTGTCATATATTTAGGCCCCGGCACCCAGACAGAGGAAAGAGGCCCCATAGCAGAGATTCAGGCTTCATGTCATAGCAGAGAATCATGCTTTATGTCACCCAACACTGGAACAGGCCACTGTCAGATATTTTTAGGCCCCGGCACCCAGACAGAGGAGAGGTTCATTCAACTTTGGGTTGCCCCGCAATATAATGGTAAAATGAAAATAAACATAGGATTGAATGAGGAAGTGCCCTGGAGTACAATAATATATGGTTAAGGGGAGGTAGTTAATTTCTAATCTGCACAAGGGATGGACAGGTCCTGTGGGATCCATGCCTGGTTCATTTTTATGAATGTCAGCTTGTCCACATTGGCTGTAGACAGGTGGCTGCGTTTGTCTGTAATGACGCCCCCTGCCGTTCTGAATACACGTTCAGACAAAACGCTGGCCGCCGGGCAGGCCAGCACCTCCAAGGCTTAAAAGGCTAGCTCTGGCCATGTGGACAATTTGCATACCCAGAAGTTGAATGGGGCCGAACCATCAGTCAGTACGTGGAGGGGTGTGCACACGTACTGTTCCACCATGTTAGTGAAATGTTGCCTCCTGCTAACACGTTGCGTATCAGGTGGTGGTGCAGTTAGCTGTGGCGTGTTGACAAAACTTTTCCACATCTCTGCCATGCTAACCCTGCCCTCAGAGGAGCTGGCCGTGACACAGCTGCGTTGGCGACCTCTTGCTCCTCCTCTGCCTTCGCCTTGGGCTTCCACTTGTTGATCTGTGACATTTGGGAATGCTCTCAGTAGCGCGTCTACCAATGTGCGCTTGTACTCGCGCAACTTCCTATCACGCTCCAGTCCAGTGCAGGAAGTAAGGTGGGCACATTGTCTTTGTACCATGGATCCAGCAGGGTGGCAACCCAGTAGTCCGCACACGTTAAAATGTGGGCAACTCTGTTGTCGTTGCGCAGGCACTGCAGCATGTAGTCGCTCATGTGTGCCAGGCTGCCCAGAGGTAAGGACAAGCTGTCCTCTGTGGGAGGCGTATCGTCATCGTCCTGCATTTCCCCCCAGCCACGCACCAGTGATGGGCCCGAGCTGCGTTGGGTGAACATGCTTCATCCTCATCCTCCTCCACCTCCTCCTCATCCTCGTCCTCCTCGTCATCCAGTAGTAGGCACTGGCTGGCCACATTTGTACCTGGCCTCTACTGTGGCCAAAAACCTCCCTCTGAGTCACTTCGAAGAGACTGGCCTGAAAGTGCTAAAAATGACCCCTCTTCCTCCTCCTCCTGGGTCACCTCCTCTTCCATCATTGCCCTAAGTGTTTTCTCAAGGAGACATAGAAGTGGTATTGTAACGCTGATAACGGCGTCATCGCCACTGGCCATGTTGGTGGAGTACTCAAAACAGCGCAACAGGGCACACAGGTCTTGCATGGAGGCCCAGTCATTGGTGGTGAACTGGTGCTGTTCCGCAGTGCGACTGACCCGTACGTGCTGCAGCTGAAACTCCACTATGGCCTGCTGCTGCTCTCACAGTCTGTCCAGCATGTGAAAAGTGGAGTTCCACCTGGTGGGTACTTCGCATATGAGGCGGTGAGCGGGAAGGCCGAAGTTACACTGTAGTGCAGACAGGCGAGCAGCGGCAGGATGTGAACGCCGGAAGCACGAACAGACGGCCCGCACTTTATGCAGCAGCTCTGACATGTCGGGGTAGTTGCGAAAGAACTTCTGCACCACCAAATTCAGCACATGCGCCAGGCAAGGGATGTGCGTCAAACCGGCTAGTCCCAGAGCTGCAACGAGATTTCGCCCATTATCGCACACCACCAGGCCGGGCTTGAGGCTCACCGGCAGCAACCACTCGTCGGTCTGTTGTTCTATACCCCGCCACAACTCCTGTGCAGTGTGGGGCCTGTCCCCCAAACATATGAGTTTCAGAATGGCCTGCTGACGTTTACCCCGGGCTGTGCTGAAGTTGGTGGTGAAGGTGTGTGGGTGACTGGATGAGCAGGTGGAAGAAGAGGAGGAGGATGCCGAGTAGGAGGAGGAGGCAACAGGAGGCAAAGAATGTTGCCCTGCGATCCTTGGCGGCGGAAGGACGTGCGGCAAACAGCTCTCCGCCTGGGGCCCAGCCGCCACTACATTTACCCAGTGTGCAGTTAGGGAGATATAGCGTCCCTGGCCGTGCTTACTGGTCCATGTATCTGTGGTTAGGTGGACCTTGCCGCAGATGGCGTTGCGCAGTGCACACTTGATTTTATCGGATACTTGGTTGTGCAGGGAAGGCACGGCTCTCTTGGAGAAGTAGTGGCGGCTGGGAACAACATACTGTGGGACAGCAAGCGACATGAGCTGTTTAAAGCTGTCTGTGTCCACCAGCCTGAATGACAGCATTTCATAGGCCAGTAGTTTAGAAATGCTGGCATTCAGGGCCAGGGATCAAGGGTGGCTAGGTGGGAATTTACGCTTTCTCTCAAATGTTTGTGAGATGGAGAGCTGAACGCTGCTGTGTGACATGCTTGAGATGCTTGGTGACGGAGGTGGTGGTGTTGGTGGTACATCCCCTGTTTGCTGGGCGGCAGGTGCCAGCGTTCCTCCAGAGGCGGAGGAAGAGGCCGAGGCGGCAGCAGCAGAAGAGGCCGAGGCGGAAGCAGCAGAAGAGGTAGCAGGGGGAGCCTGAGTGAGTTCCTTGTTTTTAAGGTGTTTACTCCACTGCAGTTCATGCTTTGCATGCAGGTGCCTGGTCATGCAGGTTGTGCTAAGGTTCAGAACGTTAATGCCTCGCTTCAGGCTCTGATGACACAGCGTGCAAACCACTCGGGTATTGACGTCAGCACTCTGTTTGAAGAAGTGCCATGCCAGGGAACTCCTTGAAGCTGCCTTTGGGGTGCTCGGTCCCAGATGGCGGCGGGAAGTAGCAGGCGGAGTCTCTTGGTGGCGGGTGTTCTGCTTTTGCCCACTGCTCCCTCTTTTGCTACGCTGTTGGCTCGGTCTCACCACTGCCTCTTCCTCCGAACTGTGAAAGTAAGTGGCACGACCTTCATTCCATTTGGGGTCTAGGACCTCATCGTCCCCTGCATCGTCTTCCACCCAGTCTTGATCCCTGACCTCCTGTTCAGTCTGCACACTGCAGAAAGACGCAGCAGTTGGCACCTGTGTTTCGTCATCATCAGAGACAAGCTGAGGTGGTATTCCCATGTCCTCATCATCAGGAAACATAAGTGGTTGTGTGTCAGTGCATTCTATGTCTTCCACCGCTGGGGAAGGGCTAGGTGGATACCCTTGGGAAACCCTGCCAGCAGAGTCTTCAAACAGCATAAGAGACTGCTGCATAACTTGAGGCTCAGACAGTTTCCCTGATATGCATGGGGGTGACGTGACAGACTGATGGGCTTGGTTTTCAGGCGCCATCTGTGCGCTATCTGCAGAAGACTGGGTGGGAGATAATGTGAACTTGCTGGATCCACTGTCGGCCACCCAATTGACTAATGCCTGTACCTGCTCAGGCCTTACCATCCTTTGAACGGCATTGGGCCCCACCAAATATCGCAGCAAATTCTGATGGCTGCTGGGACCTGAGGTAGTTGGTACACTAGGACGTGTGGCTGTGGCAGAACGGCCATGTCCTCTCCCAGCACCAGAGGGTCCACTAACACCACCACGACCATGTCCACGTCCGCATCCCTTACTAGATGTTTTCCTCATTGTTACTGTTCACCAAAATAAGAAAAAAATGATTTGGCCCAATGTATTGAATTCAAATTCAGGCCTTTTTTTTACATACACCTAACACTATCTGGCTATCTATTTAGGTACCGTATTACAATACTACAGGCACAGCAGTAACGACAGATTTAGCTCAATATAAATTGTAGGCCTAGTATTTAGGCGCTGGATGACAGGTATACGTTTACAGACAGAATTAGACTTGGAAATGCACGGTAGCGTTTGAAGTTATTGAGAATGACCCTATCCGCACCTTCAATCTAATATACCCTTTTATGGTTACATTTAAAGTAGGCCTGATACAGCAGAAACCACTGATTTAGGGAATTGCTTAGTTGGGAATTGTATTTCAACCCAAAACAAAAACTGTGCTTTGACGGACACAAAATAACTTGACCAGCTACAGCAATAATCACAGATTAAGCTGAATATAAATTGTAGGCCTATTATTTAGGTGCTGGATGACAGGTATATGTTTACGGACAGAATTAGACTTGGAAATGCACGGTAGTGTGTGAAGTTATTGAGAATTACCCTATCCGCACCTTCAATCTAATATATCCTTTTATGGATAGTTTTAAAGTAGGCCTGATACAGCAGAAACCACTAATTTAGGGAATTGCTAAGTTGGGAATTGTATTTCAACCCAGATCAAAAACTGTGCTTTGACAGACACAAAATAACTTGACCAGCTACAGCAATAACCACAGATTTAGCTGAATATAAATTGTAGGCCTATTATTTAGGCGCTGGATGACAGGTATACGTTTACGGACAGAATTAGACTTGGAAATGCACGGTAGCGTGTGAAGTTATTGAGAATGACCCTATTCGCACCTTCAATCTAATATACCCTTTTATGGATAGATTTAAAGTAGGCCTGATACAGCAGAAACCACTGATTTAGGGAATTGCTAAGTTTGGAATTGTATTTCAACCCAGATCAAAAACTGTGCTTTGACGGACACAAAATAACTTGACCAGCTACAGCAATAACCACAGATTTAGCTGAATATAAATTGTAGGCCTATTATTTAGGCGCTGAGTGACAGGTATACGTTTGCGGACAGAATTAAACTTGGAAATGCACGGTAGCGTGTGAAGTTATTGAGGATGACACTATCCGCACCTTCAATCTAATATACCCTTTTATGGATTGATTTAAACTTGGCCTGATACAGCAGAAACCACTGATTTAGGGAATTGCTAAGTTGGGAATTGTATTTCAACCCAGATCAAAAACTGTGCTTTGACGGACACAAAATAACTTGACCAGCTACAGCAATAACCACAGATTTAGCTGAATATAAATTGTAGGCCTATTATTTAGGTGCTGGGTGACAGGTATAAGTTTGCGGACAGAATTCGACTTGGAAATGCACGGTAGCGTGTGAAGTTATTGAGGATGACACTATCCGCACCTTCAATCTAATATACCCTTTTATGGATCGATTTAAACTTGGGCTGATACAGCAGAAACCACTGATTTAGGGAATTGCTAAGTTGGGAATTGTACTTCAACCCAGAACAAAAACTGTGCTTTGGCGGACACTAAATGAATTGACCAGCCTCAGCAATAAACACAGATTTAGCTGAATATAAATTTTTGGCCTATTATTTAGGCACTGGATGACAGTTATACGTTTACGGACAGAATTAGACTTGGAAATGCACGGTAGCGTGTGAAGTTATTGAGAATGACCCTATCCGCACCTTCAATCTAATATACCCTTTTATGGATAGATTTAAAGTAGGCCTGATACAGCAGAAACCACTGATTTAGGGAATTGCTAAGTTGGGAATTGTATTTCAACCCAGAACAAAAACTGTGCTTTGACGGACACAAAATAACTTGACCAGCTACAGCAATAACCACAGATTTAGCTGAATATAAATTGTAGGCCTATTATTTAGGCGCTGGGTGACAGGTGTACGTTTGCGGACAGAATTAAACTTGGAAATGCACGGTAGCGTGTGAAGTTATTGAGGATGACACTATACGCACCTTCAATCTAATATACCCTTTTATGGATCGATTTAAACTTGGCCTGATACAGCAGAAACCACAGATTTAGGGAATTGCTAAGTTGGGAATTGTATTTCAACCCAGAACAAAAACTGTGCTTTGGCGGACACTAAATGAATTGACCAGCCTCAGCAATAAACACAGATTTAGCTGAATATAAATTTTAGGTCTGTTATTTAGGCGCTGGATGACAGGTATACGTTTACGGACAGAATTAGACTTGGAAATGCACGGTAGCGTGTGAAGTTATTGAGGATGACACTATCCGCACCTTCAATCTAATATACCCTTTTATGAATAGATTTAAAGTAGGCCTGATACAGCAGAAACCACTTATTTAGGGAATTGCTAAGTGGGGAATTGTATTTCAACCCAGAACAAAAACTGTGCTTTGGCGGACACTAAATGAATTGACCAGCCTTAGCAATAAACACAGATTTAGCTGAATATAAATTTTAGGTCTGTTATTTAGGCGCTGGATGACAGGAGTATATGTTTACGGACAGAATTAGACTTGGAAATGCACGGTAGCGTGTGAAGTTATTGAGAATGACCCTATCTGCACCTTCAATCTAATATACCTTTTTATGGATAGATTTAAAGTAGGCCTGATACAGCAGAAACCACTGATTTAGGGAATTGCTAAGTTGGGAATTGTATTTCAACCCAGATCAAAAACTGTGCTTTGACGGACACAAAATAACTTGACCAGCTACAGCAATAACCACAGATTTAGCTGAATATAAATTGTAGGCCTATTATTTAGGTGCTGGGTGACAGGTATACGTTTGCGGACAGAATTAGACTTGGAAATGCACGGTAGCGTGTGAAGTTATTGAGGATGACACTATCCGCACCTTCAATCTAATATACCCGTTTATGGATCGATTTAAACTTGGCCTGATACAGCAGAAACCACTGATTTAGGGAATTGCTAAGTTGGGAATTGTATTTCAACCCAGAACAAAAACTCTGCTTTGACGGACACAAAATAACTTGACCAGCTACAGCAATAACCACAGATTGAACTGAATATAAATTTTAGGCCTATTAGAGACCGGGGGCAAGGTAGTGAGACTGGGGGAGGAATGGAAGGAGGGACTAAAACAGTTCAGAAGGAAAGGTGTAGGGTAAAAAATATACATAAGCCTCTCAAATGTATGTATACTAATGCCAGAAGCCTGACTAATAAAACTGCTGAACTAAAATTAGTGATGTGTGAGGAGGACTATGACATAGTGGGAATAACTGAGACATGGCTGGATGATAGCTATGACTGGGCAGTTAATGTACAGGGTTACACTCTGTTTAGAAAGGATCGTCAAAACCTCAGAGGGGGAGGGGTCTGCCTTTATGTAAAGTCCGGTCTAAAGCCCACACTCTGTGAAGATATAAGAGAGGGACATGAACATGTGGAGTCACTGTGGGTAGAGATACATGGCGCTAAAAACAATAATAAATTACTAATAGGAGTTTTCTATAAACCACCTAATATACCAGAGTCCACAGAAAATCTACTACTAAATGAGATAGACAAGGCGGCAAATCATAATGAGGTGGTTATTATGGGGGACTTCAACTACCCAGATATAGACTGGGAAACTGAAAATTGTATATCTCATAAAGGAAACAGGTTCTTGGCAATAACCAAAGACAATTACCTCTCCCAACTGGTTCAGGACCCGACTATAGGGATGGCCATACTGGACTTAGTATTAACCAATAGGCCTGACAGAACAACAGACGTGCAGGTTGGGGGACACCTGGGAAATAGTGACCACAAAGTAATAACCTTCCAATTATCATTCAAGAGAGCGTTTCTACAGGGAGGAACAAAAATACCAAACTTCAAAAAAGCTAAATTTAGCCAACTAAGAGAGGCCATAGGCCTAACTAAATGGGATAAAGTCCTCACAAATAAAAATACAGCCACAAAATGGGATATCTTTAAAAGCATCCTAAAATCTCATTGTGAGAGGTACATACCGTATGGGAATAAAAGGTTAAGGAACAAAAAGAAACCAATGTGGATAAACAGAACTGTAAAGAAAGCAATAAATGACAAAAAGAAAGCATATAAAACACTAAAACAGGAAGGTAGCACGGAAGCACTGAAAAACTATAAGGAAAAAATAGAACATGTAAAAAACAAATAAAAGCGGCCAAACTAGAGACTGAGAGATTAATTGCCAAAGAGAGTAAAACTAACCCTAAAATGTTCTTTAATTATATAAATGTTAAAAAGTATAAATCTGAAGTTGTCGGCCCGTTAAAGAGTAATGAGGGGGGAGTCGCAGAGAGCGATGAGGAGAAAGCAAAGTTGTTAAATATTTTTTTCTCCAATGTATTCACTGAGGAAAATAAACTGTCAGATGACATGCCGAATGTTGAAATAAATTCCCCATTAAAAGTGTCCTGTCTGACCCAGGAAGAAGTACAACAGCGATTTAAAAATATAAAAATAGACAAATCGCCAGGACCGGATGGCATACACCCCCGTATCCTAAGGGAAATAAGTAATGTCATAGCCAGACCCTTATTTCTAATATTTGCAGATTCTATATTGACAGGGAATGTCCCACAGGATTGGCGCATGGCAAATGTAGTGCCAATATTCAAAAAGGGTCCAAAAACAGAGCCTGGAAACTATAGGCCGGTAAGTTTAACATCTGTTGTGGGTAAACTGTTTGAAGATTTTCTGAGAGATGCTATGTTAGAGCATCTTAACGGAAATAAGCAAATAACGCCATATCAGCATGGCTTCGTGAGGGATCGGCCATGTCAAACAAATTTAATCAGTTTCTATGAGGAGGTAAGTTCTAGACTTGACAGCGGCGAATCAATGGATGTCGTGTATCTGGACTTCTCCAAAGCATTTGACACTGTACCGCATAAAAGGTTAGTATATAAAATGAGAATGCTCGGACTGGGAGAAAACGTCTGGCTCAATGATAGAAAACAGAGGGTGGTTATTAACAGTACACACTCAGATTGGGTCACTGTCACTAGTGGGGTACCTCAGGGGTCAGTATTGGGCCCTATTCTCTTCAATATATTTATTAATGATCTTGTAGAAGGCTTGCATAGTAAAGTATCAATTTTCGCAGATGACACTAAACTGTGTAAAGTAATTAACACTGAAGAGGACAGTATACTACTACAGAGCGATCTGGATAGATTGGAGGCTTGGGCAGATAAGTGGCAGATGGGGTTTAACACTGACAAATGTAAAGTTATGCACATGGGAAGGAATAATGCAAGTCACTTATTATTAAATGGTAAAACACTCGGTAACACTGACATGGAAAAGGATCTAGGAATTTTAATAAACAGCAAACTAAGCTGCAAAAAACAGTGTCAGGCAGCTGCTGCCAAGGCCAATAAGATAATGGGTTGCATCAAAAGGGGCATAGATGCCCGTGATGAGAACATAGTCCTACCACTTTACAAATCATTAGTCAGACCACACATGGAGTAATGTGTACAGTTCTGGGTGCCAGTGAACAAAGCAGACATAGCAGAGCTGGAGAGGGTCCAGAGGAGGGCAACTAAAGTAATAACTGGAATGGGGCAACTACAGTACCCTGAAAGATTATCAAAATTAGGGTTATTTACTCTAGAAAAAAGACAACTGAGAGGAGATCTAATTAATATGTATAAATATATCAGGGGTCAGTACAGAGATCTATCCCAACATCTATTCAGTCCCAGGACGGTGACTGCGACGAGGGGACATCCTCTGCGTCTGGAGGAAAGAAGGTTTGTACACAAACATAGAAGAGGATTCTTTATGGTAAGAGCAGTGAGACTATGGAACTCTCTGCCTGAGGAGGTGGTGATGGTGAGTACAATAAAGGAATTCAAGAGGGGCCTGGATGTATTTCTGGAGTGTAATAATATTACAGGATATAGCTACTAGAGAGAGATCGTTGATCCAGGGATTTATTCTGATCCGATTGGAGTCGGGAAGGAATTTTTATTCCCATAAAGTGAGGAAAATTGGCTTCTACCTCACAGGTTTTTTTTGCCTTCCTCTGGATCAACTTGCAGGATGACAGGCCGAACTGGATGGACAAATGTCTTTTTTCGGCCTTATGTACTATGTTACTATGTTACTATGTATTATTTAGGCGCGGGGTGACAGGTATACGTTTGCGGACAGAATTAAACTTGGAAATGCACAGTAGCATGTGAAGTTATTGAGGATGACACTATCCGCACCTTCAATCTAATATACCCTTTTATGGATCGATTTAAACTTGGCCTGATACAGCAGAAACCACTAATTTAGGGAATTGCTAAATTGGGAATTGTATTTCAACCCAGAACAAAAATATATCCTTTGCCAGACAGCAGACAGTATTACAATTGGCTAGCCACAGCTGAAACACCAGATTTAGGGTACTGCTATTTTGGCAATTGTATTTCACCCCTCAATAAAATAGCAAGCACAGCCAAGCCCCTGATGTAGGATACAGCAAAAAAAAATAACCACACTATTGATGGTTAAATGGACTCGGTGGCAGCTTGTGCTGGCGCACCACAAGACACAAAATGGCCGCCGATCACCCCAGAAAAAAGTGACTGAAAAACGCTCTGGGCAGCCTAAAAACAGTGAGCAATTAAATAGCAGCAGTTCAATGATCCACAGCTGTAGATCGATCTCTGAATGAAGTCCTTTGGAGGAGTTAATCACTGCCTAATCTCGCCCCAACGTCGCAGCTGCAACCTCTCCCTACACTGATCAGAGCAGAGTGACGGGCGGCGCTATGTGACTCCAGCTTAAATAGAGGCTGGGTCACATGCTGCTCTGGCCAATCACAGTCATGCCAATAGTAGGCATGGCTGTGACGGCCTTGTGGGGCAAGTAGTATGACGCTTGTTGATTGGCTGCTTTGCAGCCTTTCAAAAAGCACCAAGAAAGCTGTATTGAGTATTTATATCAATACATACAAGCATACTGTGAAACGAGATGTTACAGTTTCTACGTACCTAGTTTCTATTGGGACGATTTGTCATCAGCGGCTGTACCTGTAATATATGGAAGGAAGCAAAATTAAGCATATATCAGCTTATAGCTAATAATTAAGAAACCCAAGTTCGACACACACTTTTGCCATATCATTTTTGGAGTGTTTCACCCATTGCACGTCATCAGAATATTTTGGACATTAATGATCAAGAGAGTCACACATTTTATGGATAGGTGTTGGACATTTTTCACAACTTTTTGATTCTAGTGGTTTTATTTATTTTTATTACCATCACCATCTGCATATCTATTATCATTGACCTCATCCAGACTATTTTTTTCATTCATATGCTGCTACCACTGTGATATTATATTGCTGCTATTAATTTATGCTACTGCTTCCCATATATATGCTGCTACTATTTTAGGTTTCGATTGACCAACTGCAGTTCATTTACCCCATATATTATTCTTATACTTTGTTGATTGAGGCAGGGTGTCCTCAATTTTAGCTAGTAGCACCTCACCATTAACAACCAAAAGTGAGCCACCCGATTTATTTTCTGTTCAAATATTGATTAAGGCCTGCGATACACCGGCTTCAACCAAATATTGATTAAGGTGTTTGATATATTAACTTCCAGAAAATTCTCATTAAGGGGTTTTATATACCTGTTTCCACAAAATACTGATAGAGAGGACTGATATACCGCATTCCACCAAATATTGATTGAGGCCTGCAATATACCCACTTCCACAAATAATGCTCTTCTGTAGGGACTTTGTCACAAGGTCATTTTGAAAATGACAAGCAGAGGAAGAGGCAGGCCATTCCGCAGGGGTGGTAGGGGTCGGGCAGATGCACCAGGCTGGAGCCTAAGTGGGAAGTTGGAAAAGGTGCGTGCGATTACGTCAATGGATGTACCAGAGTTGGTTGAGTGGCTCACTCAGCCTTCTGCTTCTGCATCCTCCTCATCCTCTATATCTACACCCTCCTCACTCTCTGCTGTGTGTACCCCCACCACCACCACCACCATAGCCCCTCTACTTAAATCAGAGGAATTATTTTCCCATCCATTCCCAGACCTTACTGATGCACAGCCATTCTTGGCATCGGATCAGGAAGAGAAGGTAGCAACAGCCGCCACCCAGGGATCTGACGACAGTACCCAGATCAGCCCAAGGATGGAGGTCTCCGCTGTTGCTTCCTACTACAAGATCTTTAATGTCAGTGGTGGTGAAGGTGACGATAATGATGTTTCGATGGATGTCACGTGGGTGCCCACAAGAGAGGAAAAAGAGGGGAGTTCAGAGGGAGAGACAGAGCAGCATATAGGGGGTAGAAGGAGGA
Organism: Bufo gargarizans; assembly: GCF_014858855.1. NCBI lineage: Eukaryota > Metazoa > Chordata > Amphibia > Anura > Bufonidae > Bufo > Bufo gargarizans. The sequence continues at coordinate 134,914,300 of NC_058080.1, read as the reverse complement.
GAAGCAGGCAGAACTCGCAGTGCACAAGAGGCAAAAAGCAGACTGCAAATGTATCTGGAGTGAGCCATTCACCATGCATGGTCAGATCTGTCGCTCCTAGGATGCCTGCACATGGCTCCACAGTGTGGGCTTTTTTTTTTATATATCAGCTGCTGACAATAGTGTTGCCATCTGCAGCCTGTGCTGTCAACGCATAAGTCACGGTAAGCCCAACACTCACCTAGGGTCGACCGTCTTAAGAAGGCTCCTGGCCTCCCATCACCGAGCCCAGGGGGAGCAACACCGTCAGAACCCACAAAGCCACACTCCCGACTCTCCATGTTCTGCCTCCTCTCCTTCTCCTCTGTTCTCCCATTTTTCATTCACTCCACCTTGCCATCGTCGTGTTCATCTGACAAAAGGCAGGCTTCCATGGCCCAAATGTTCAAACGTAAAAAGCTGATGACGCTGGATAACCCTCTTGCCCAACTGCTGACCGCTGGCTTGTCAGAACTGGAAGCCCGCCAACTACTGCTATATAAACTGGTGGACTCGGTGGTCTTTAGAAAAAATTGTGGCCATTGGCACCCCGCAATGGAAGGTCTCCAGAAGGAAATATTTCTGCCAGAAGGGCATCCCAGAGCTATATGGTCACGTTTAGCGGCAAGTGAATGTATTTCTGGCTCACAGTGTCGGTGCCAGGATACATCTGACCACAGACACATGGTCTAGCAAACACAGGCAGGGAAGGTACATAACTTTTACTGCACACTTGGTGAATCTACTGAACGCTGTCAAGCATGCAACCCGTGGCACCCGTGTGGATTTGGTGTTACCCCCACGGATTGCATGCAGGACTGCTTCATCTTCTGATCTTCATCATCTGCTGAGCGCGCTGAAACAGGGCAAAATGACACACATGCTGTGCTGGGCACACTTCCTGAACTTAGTCATGCAACGATTGGTTGACAAATAGCCTGGGGTCCAGAACATCTTGCGGCAGGCCATGGAAAATCTCTGGCCATTTTAGAAGATCTTACATGGCCATGGCTCGCCTTGCTGACGTTCAGCGGCAACACCACCTGCCCGTCAGATGTCTTATTTGTGACAGCCCGACACGCTGGAACTCCACCTTGTATATGCTTGATAGGCTGCTCCAGCAGCAACGTTGACTGTCTGTACGAACTCTGCAGCAGGACAGGTTCTGGGGAGCTTGGTTTCTTTTCACTGCCCCAGTGGCTGCTCATGTGTGACACATGCAGACTTCTGCAGCCACTTTATGAGATCACCAAACTGGTCAATCGCAGCCAGGGCACCATTAGTGACATAGTACCTTACGCCTTCTTTATAGAGCGTACTTTGCGTCGTGTCATTGATCAATCCGTTGAGGTGCAGGAGCAGGAAGATAAAGAAATTGCAATGCTGAATGAATTTCCAGGGGGGTCTACTCTATCTGAGACAATTCAGCAGGAGTCTGTAAAGGAGCCAGAGGAGGATGGTGTATGGGGGTAGGAGTAGGAGCAGGAAGAGCAGGGTTTAAACTTTGCTGGAATCCCTGGTGTTTTCCGTGGATAAGGGGAGGAAACCTAGGATTCTCCTGGGCAATGAGCATTAGCCAGGCTGCTCCGCCACTTCCAATTTAGTGCAAATGGGGGCCTTCATGCTCCAGTGTTTGAAGAGGGAATCCCGTATAAAAAGCATAAAGGGCAAGGACCAGTACTGGGTGGCAATGTACTTAGACCCCCGGTACAAACACAAAATGGCAGACATGTTACCAGCATCACAGAGGGCTGTCAGAATGCAGCATTTTCAGGCCTTGCTGTGAGAGATGCCGCATTCTACTTTTGAGGGCGCTTGCAGGGAAATTTCCACTCACAGTATATTCTGTGAACCAACCAAATTTTTTATTTTAAATTTGCTCATCTCTAGATGTCATATATCTTGACTTCTCCAAATCATTTGATACTGTATCACATAAAAGGCTAGGACTGTATATAAATTGAGAATGCTTGGACTGTGTGTATGTGGGTAAGTAACTGGCTCAGTGAAAGAAAACAGAGGGTGGTAATTAAGAGTACACACTCAGATTTGGTTATTGTGACCTGTGGGGCACTACAGAGGTCAGTATTGGGCCCCATTCTCTTTAAAATTTTAAAGAGAATATCTTGTAGAAGGCTGGCAAAGTAAAATATCAATCTGAAAAATATTGATCTTAGATTGGAGGCTTGGTCAGAGAGGTGGCAGATGAGATTTAACACTGACAAATGTATGTTATGCACATGGGAAGGAATAATGCAAGTCACCCGTACATACTAAATGGTAAAACACCAGGTAACACTGACATGGAAAATTAATTTTCGTGGACAGCAAACTTAACTGTAGAAACCAGAGTCAGACAGCTGTTTGCTAGGGCCAATACAATTATGGGGTGCAAAAGGGGAATAGATGTCCCTGGTGAGAACATAGTCCTGCCACTTTACAAATCACTAGTCAGACCACACATAGTGTATTCTGTAGAGTTCTGGGCTCTTGTGAACAAGACAGACATAGCAGGGCTAGTGAGGGTTCAGAGCAGGGCAGCTAAAGTAATAACTGGATTGGGTAGACTACAGTGCCTAGAAAGAATCAAAATTAGGGTTATTCAGTTTAGAAAAAAGATGACTAAGGAAGATCTAATAACTATGTATAAATACATCAGTATCAGGTCAGTAAAGAGATCTCTCCTATGATCTATTTATACCCAGGACTGTGACTGTAACAAATGGACATCCTCAACATCTAGAGGAAAGAAGGTTTGTACACAAACCTAGAAGAATATTTTTTTACTGTAAGAGCAGTGAGACTATGGAACTCTCTTGTAGGTGGGAGATTTCAAGTAGTACAGCATGCACTTATGGTGACATGAGGTATGAAAACATTTTATTCATACTCTTAAATAGGCAATGTTTCAATCTGCATGCCCTATATCATCTCCTATGGGCAACCAAGTTTCCCTTTCTACTCAACACATGGCTTGATAAAGGCCATAAGGCCAGAAACACTGCCTACGTAGGAGCACAAATACAATTTCCATGCATCATGTCACCCAAAGTGTGTGCAATCCTACTTGGATTTCTGGATACTACTGTGTTTATGCGGCGGGACCATCTGGACGTTCACAACCACACTCAGGGTTGTGCTGCCACCTCCTACAAAGTGTTGCTCCCAATATTCAATCTCCATTCTCCTACATAATACTTTTAAATATGTAAGAGATATCAAAGTGCAGGATTTTGATCCAAGCTGAGCCTTGAAAAGAACTTAATAAAGACTTTCTGAAAAACAACCAATAAGATACATAACAGAAAACCTATCAGGAGCACCCTGTAGCAAGAAAACCATGGGGGAAGCTTGTAATTAGATACAATCATCATATATTATAATTAATACCTTTGGGCTTTCAGGCAGGTATTTGTGAAGCCCATTTAATGAATTTATATTGACAAATGGTTTCGGATTTTAATGTTAAAAAAAATATATTGCACAGCTCCCAAACCTGCATTCATCTGTAAAGCATGAGGAAAATCTTAATTAACAAATGTACAGGAGAAAATGTATTTCACTTTGAAATGAGTCATTAGAGGTTTGGCAAGGCAGATTACTGGCAAAACACACTGGTGCCTTATCATGCCAGAAAATGATTATTCTATCCAGTTGCTCTATATCAAAAGGCCATTTACTGTATCAAAGACATTCATGGCATTTCTATTTAATGCCTGTCCACCCATCAGAAGAAATTGCAGCTTAAAGCTACGTTGCTTCATATCATCTCAAGACATTTCTGACACCTGGGAAATATTAGACTTTGAATCCAGAAATTTTCTCACCTAATTATGACAATCCCCAGTGCAGGCTATGACAGGTTTAAAGAAAAAGTCATTTTGATCATATGGTAAGGGCTTGTTTTATGACTTTACAGCATGGCACATGAGTTGTGTTGATGCCTTATTTAAATTTAAAAAAAGAAACATTCTCCCACCTATGTATTCCCCTTCTGTGCGACTACCATAGTTTCCTTTCAAAAACAAAGTTTATAGAAATTACGTGTCAGAAAAGCCAGAAAGTTTGAATGTAAAGTTAGAATATGACAACCTCACACAGTGAAAGTACAGTATGTATGTAAACTTACCGTATATTCACTCGTTTACAAAAAATATATATAAACGTACCCATATAGAAATGTCAATGTCATGGTTGGGCTTCTAACCAGCTTTTTTCATTTTTTTCCCAGCAGGATAATGCTCATCTTCACACAGCTAAGGTTTCACAGGAATTTGAAACTGTGATTCATAGGGAATGTTTTTGTAATATACCTTATGTAGTTGAATTTGTACATTGTACAGACTGTCAGTAATCACCAGTGACACTGAAGAGATGGCAGCTACACAGGGCACAATAGACGTATATATATATAATATATATATATATATTATATGAAATCCGGCAGCACTCAATTTAGAGGTTATCAGGTGCAAGCGTCTCGCCTTTGTCGATAGGCTTGTATATTCAAGGAAAGATCAACGCAGTGTCTTTATTCACACATGTGACACAAAAATAGGCAACGTTTCAATCCCCTTCCGGGATCCTTCTCAAGCACTTGGCTTGAGAAGGATCCCGGAAGGGGATTGAAACGTTGCCTATTTTTGTATCACATGTATGAATAAAGAAGAGTGCTGCATTGATCTTTCCTTGAATATATATATATATATATATACAGTACAGACCAAAAGTTTGGACACACCTTCTCATTCAAAGAGTTTTCATGACTATGAAAATTGTAGATTCACACTGAAGGCATCAAAACTATGAATTAACACATGTGGAATTATATACATAATAAAAAAGTGTGAAACAACTGAAAATATGTCATATTCTAGGTTCTTCAAAGTAGCCACCTTTTGCTTTGATTACTGCTTTGCACACTCTTGGCATTCTCTTGATGAGCTTCAAGAGGTAGTCACCTGAAATGGTTTTCACTTCACAGGTGTGCCCTGTCAAGTTTAATAAGTGGGATTTCTTGCCTTATAAATGGGGTTGGGACCATCAGTTGCTTTGTGGAGAAGTCAGGTGGATACACAGCTGATAGTCCTACTGAATAGACTGTTAGAATTTGTATTATGGCAAGAAAAAGCAGCTAAGTAAAGAAAAACGAATGGCCATCATTACTTTAAGAAATGAAGGTCAGTCAGTGCGAAAAATTGGGAAAACTTTGAAAGTGTCCCCAAGTGCAGTCACAAAGACCATCAAGCGCTACAAAGAAACTGGCTGACATGCGGACCGCCCCAGGAAAGGAAGACCAAGAGTCACCTCTGCTGCGGAGGATAAGTTCATCTGAGTCACCAGCCTCAGAAATCACAGCTCAGATTAGAGAACCCTAAGAGCAGCTGTCTAAAAATGCCTTGCTATCTTTTTATAGCCTGCTCTCAGAGTGTTAGGCAGCTGTTTAGAATAATCCATGGCTGCTCTTTTTTGTGGAACAAGGTTAGAGGAGTCTGAGTATTTATAAAGCTTTGACATTTGCATCACCTGGCCTTTCTGATGATTGTGAACAAGCCTTAACCCTAGCAGGCTATTTAATAAGATTTTCCAGGATATCTGAACTGATGACCTATCCTCAACACCTGGGACCCCCGTCGATCAACTGTTTTGAGACGGCAGTTTGTGAGCGCCACTACCTTCTAGAAGCTCACCAAACACACGGCCGTACATTGTATAGTATCCTCTAAATAGGTCATCAGTATCGGATCGGTTAGGGTATGAAACCTGTGGCCCCCATTGATGAGCTGTTAGAGAAGGCACCAGCGCTCTTGTGAGGAACACCGTCTTCTTACAGCTGTTTCTAGGCCAGTGATGACACATTTATAGGTCACGTGGCTTAGGTGCAGACCAGCCCCATAGAAGTGAATGGGGCTGAGCTGTGATACCAAGCACAGCGCTATACCATGTAAGGTGCTATGCTTTGTAAGCACAGAGAAGGCAGTATAGAAATCTTGGAAAACCCTTTTAACTGTTCACAGTAACAGTAATTTGGAAAAGTGGTGCCCACAATTTTGCTTGCTACTGTATAGAAATCTTAGGCCTACAGTATATAGGACAAGGCAGTAAGGAATTGAAATGTTTATGTTCATTGGGTGAATATGTCACTGGATTCTTTGAAAATTTGAAGTGCTGCTTATGCGTTCTAGATAGTATTTAGTGAATTGAAGTTGATGAAGTGGGAATTTCAGGGAAAATTTGATTCACCACAAAGTAGAATCTTCTTGTGCTTCATGGTAACAAATCGATTTTCCCTGAAATGGCGGCAAAAATAAATAAAAAATCATACTTACCTCATCTATTTGAGAGCAAAGAGGCCGCTGCTATCTTGCTTAAAGATCCCTCGAGAAATCTCGTGCACGGTGATGTATGATGTCACCACGCCAGCCGAAGTGATGATGTCATCACGTGCAGGGAGAGATTTTGCGCTGGATCTTCAAGCAAGATGGCTGAAGTGGCCTCTTATCAAATAGATAAGTATGAATTATTTTTTTATTTTTTTATGAGCAACCCCTAAAAGGCCTTAATATTGATCTATGATGCCACGATCGATCAGCCATGAACTTGGCATCTGATGGGTTCAATGATGGGGGGTGGCGCAATCGCCATTCCCTGTTATTTGCTGTTATAACATGGTTATAATGGAAAATAAAAGCATTCTTAAAACAGAATGCTAAATAAAATGTCTATTGAGAGGTTAAAAAAAAAAAATAATCTGTACAGATAAAGAAGTGGTGCCTATTTTTAGGTTAAGTGGTCAATCTGAAAACTGCAGGATTTTATTAATTATTTTAGCTTATAGTTAGTGACATGGAAAATCTAAAATATCATAAAAAATAATTTTAAATATGTTTAATAGTGTTGCTCGAGCACCAAAGTGCTCGGGTGCTTGAGTAGAACACTTTGGGATGCTCGGGTGCACCTGAGCACAATAGAAATCAAGCGGGAGAACCCGAGCATTAAACCAGGCACCCCCTTTTCTGAAGAGGGGAGAGTGTCTGGTTCACAGGATAATGTCAGAAATTGATGGAAACACCACTGAAATGGTTCAGGAACAGCATGGGGAGGATGTCTGGATGCATCCTGGACTCCCAGGTCGCTGCTGGGAACAATGTTGTCCGAGTAGTATGCCACTTTTACAGACTGACAATAATACGCACCAAACCGAAGATAAAATCTATTTTAGAGGAAAACTTGTTAGAAAACATTATTTTCTATATATTTACTATATAGGAATCTATATAGTGTATATAGAATAAAGTGCAATTGCTGCCAAAAATTACAAGGAAGAGGCACTCCAATACAACCTGTATATCACAAAAAGGAGGGCCTCATTCACATTGTGGTACAATTGTTCAGTTAGTGGGACTCCTACACTCATAAAGCCTATGCACTAACTGAAAGAGCTGCCAAAAACTACAAGGAACCGGCACTCCAACACACCCTTTATTACACATAAAGGAGGGCATCATACACACCCTTAAAAAAATTGATTGATGGCCTGCTGGTGACCCTCAAAAACATTAGAAGCAAGGGCCTGCTAGTGACCCTCTAAAACATTAGGGGCGAGGTCCTGCTGATGATCTGACCATCTAAAAAATTAGGGTTAAGTGTCTGCTGCTGAGCTGACTATCTAAAACATTAGGGGTGAGGGGCTGATTCTGATCTGACCATATAAAAAAATATGGGTGGGGTTCTGCTGCTGAGCTGACCATCAAAAAAATTAGGGGGAGGGTCTGCTGCTGAGCTGACCATATAAAAAATTAGGGATGAGGGTCTGCTGCTAAGCAGACCATCTAAATAATTAGGGGTGAGGGTCTGCTGCTGAGCTGACCATTTAAAAAATTTGGGGTAAGGATCTGATGCCGATCTGACCAACTAATAAATTATAGGTGAGGGTCTGCTGCTGAGCTGACAATCTAAAACATTAGGGGTGAGGGTCTGCTGCTGAGCTGACCATCTAAAAAATTAGGGGCGAGTGTCTGCTGCTGATCTGACCATCTAAAACATTAGGGGGTGAGGGTCTGATACTGATCTGACCATTTAAAAAATTAGAGGTGAGGGTCTGCTGCTGAGATGACCATCTAAAAAATTAGGGGTAATGGTCTGCTGCTTATCTGACCATCTAAAACATTAGGGGTGAGGGTCTGATGCTGAGCTGATCATATAGAAAATTCTGAGTGAGGGTCTGCTGCTGAGCTGACCATCTGCAAAATTAGGGGTAAGGGTCTGCTGCTGGTGACCATCTAAAACAATAGGGATGAAGGTCTGCTGCTGAGCTGACCCTCTAAAACATTAGGGCTGAGGGTCTGATGCTGAGCTGACCCTCTAAAACATTTGGTGCAAGAGCCTGCTGCTGAGCTTACCATTTAAAACATTATGGGTGAGGGCCTACTGGTGACCCTCGAGCAGGGTGAACAACCAGTAATCGATGTTGGCCAAAATGCGTATAACGCGAGGGTTGGTGGAAAAGCAGCATAACATACAGTCAGCAATGTCTGCCAGAGCCTCAACAGGCAAGATTTCGCTGTCTTCATCAGGAGGATGACTCTTAATCTCCTCATCCTCTTCCTCCTCTTCGATCCAGCCACTCCTGCTCCTCCTCCTCATCATCCAATTCGCTCTGAGAAGATGAACGGAGGGTGGTCTGGCTATTACCCTTTGTACTGTCATCCCCCATTTCCATCTCTTCCACATGCAAAGCGTCCTCCTTCATTGTGAGCAGCGAGCGTTTCAGTAGACACAGAAGTGGGATGGTTACGCTGATAATAGCGGCATCGCCGCTCACCATCTGTGTTGCTTAAAACCTCACAGAGGTCAGATATCCAGGCACACTCGTCGCTTGTGAAGAGCAGAAGCTGATTGAAAAGGCGACGACCATGCTGTAGCTGGTATTCCACTACTGCCCTCTGCTGCTCACAAAGCCTGGCCAACATGTGGAACGTGGAGTTCCAGTGCATGCTCACGTCACACAACAGTCGGTTAGCTGGCCATTGTAAGTGCTGCTGCAGCGTTGCCAGAGTGGCGGCAGCGGTAGATGACTTTCGGAAATGGGCACATACGCGGCGCACCTTCACCAGTAGCTCATGCAAATTGGGGTAGTTTCTGAGAAACCGCTGAACCACTAAATTAAACATGTGGCTAGGCATGGTATGTGTGTGAGCTTGCCAAGCTCCAAAGCAACCACCAAGTTACGGCCTTTATCAGACACAACCATGCCTGGTTCTAGGTTGAGTGGCGAAAGCCACAGCTCAGTCTGATCCCTAATATCCTGCCACAGGTCTGTGGCGGTGTGCTGTTTGTCACCTAGACACATTAGTTTCAGCCTGGCATGTTGCTGCTTCCAGCTACTAACTGATGGCTGACTGGTGCTGCAAGATGGGAAGTCAGAGGTTTAAGTGGAGGAGGAGGTGGAGGAGGAGGGGGGTTGCAGCCACTGTAGGTGGTGGCAGAAATCCTGATGGAAGTAGGGCCCGCAATACTTGGCGTCGGTAGAACCTGTTCACCCAGTGTGCCGTCAGGGAAATGTAGCATTCGTGGCCACAAGCACTTGTCCATGTGTCAGTCGTTAAGTGGACCTTCCCAAAGAGGGTCCATTCACACATCTGTAACGTGTTTTGCGGATCCACAGATCCGTGGATCCGCAAAACACGGACAGCGGCAATGTGCGTTCCACATTTTGCAGACCGCAAATCGCCGGCACTAATAGAATATTCCTATTATTGCCGCAATTGCGGACATGTTCTATTTTTGGGGGGAACGGAAATGCGGACCCGGAAGTGGGGAAATAAATTGGTCCGCAATTCAGTTCCGCAAAATACGGAACAAAATTACGGATGTGTGAATGGGGCCTAACTGCGTTGGTGAGGGCACGGATGATGTTACGGGACACATCCTTGTGTAAGGCGGGGACGGCACATCTGGAAAAATAGTGCAGCTGGGGACTGAGTAAGACACTGACACTGATTGTGGACCCAGGCATTCGGCTCACCTATTAGGGTGGCTTGATGCCATGTGGTGGATCATGCTGGTGGTGGTGAGTTGCTGGTGTTCACGCCCCTGCTCATTTTGGTACGGCACAGGTTGCAAATGATAATTTTTTTATTGTCTGCACTTTCCTCAAAAAAGCGCCAGACTGCGGAACACCTAGACCTTGGCAAGGCAGATTGCCGCAAGGGGGTGCTGGGTCTGTTTGGTATGGCCCGCCTTCTCCCTTTTGCCACCACACTGCCTCTTCCAGCCTGTTGCAGTGCTGTGGATCCCTCCCCCTCTATGCTGCTGTCCTCGCTAGGCTTGCCACCTTCCCAGGTTGGATAAGTGATTTCATCGTCCACCACCTCTTCCACTTCCTCACTCTGGTCATCGTCCTGACTTGTTGACCTAACAACAACCTCACTTACTGACAACTGTGTCTCATCCTCATCCACCTCGTGAAACACTAATTGCCATTCCCCACCGTCATCTTCTTCTGACTGTGGATGCTCCAGATTTTGGGAATCAGGGTGCAAGATCTCCTCATGTCCCTCTTCAAGCGTGCTTGGCGAGAGACCCAAATTAAGGAATGGCGATGAAAACAGCTCCTCGGAATATCCGAGTGTGAGATCACTTGTTTGCCAAGACTCTCCATGGGGGGTGAAAGGAGTATCAGGGGGAGTATTCTGTTGACCAGACTCTTGGCTACTGAGACTGGACTTTGTGGAAGACAGGGTGTTTCTTAACCGTCTGGAAGCTTTTTCTGCTGCAATCCAACCGACCACCTGGTCGCACTGGTCTGACTTTGAGAGTGGTGTCCTGCGCAGCCCTGCAAACTGGGACATGAAGCTAGGTATCATGGGTGAGTGAGTTTATTGTTCTCTGGCAGCAGGCACAGTTTCACCGCCCCCAGTGCCACAGCCTCTGCGTGCACCATCAACAGCACGGCCATATGCTAAATAAAAAGCATAAAGTTACTAATTGAAACAAGAGTTGAATAGCAAGACAACAATAAAAAAAACAAGAGCTGAATGACAAGACAACTATTCAAGCAATATTTTTTTCCGTAAAAATAAATACATTACCATAAAATGAACTCTAACATAATGTAAATTTGATTAACGTTTACTTACTCTAAATCACTGCTTTAAATGTGGTAATTTCATTGTCACTGAAATTCAAGATCTAGGTTTATTTAAAGATTTATTTCAATGTTGTTGTTTTTTTTTTTTGGGCAAAATACTTCTTCTTCTTTCCAATTTTGTAACATCAATGTCCAATAAAATTTTGGCAAGTTGTGTTCCAATTAGCAGTTTGGAATCCATCAATGGATTAATGAAATCTTCTGGCAATACTTTTTCAGAGGATTAATGTTTTAAAAATGCCAAAAGGAAAGTTAGAACAAGACAAGTGTAATTAGAGAAGCACATGATTATGCCATCTGCTTTACTGATATGATTCTTTCTTTCTTTCTTTCTTTCTTTCTTTCTTTCCACACAAAAGTAAATACAGTTTACATTACTGCTAAAGTATGTGGCATAATTTTATAACCATTGTATTTTATTTATTGAGCTTCCAATATGGTGTCTGCCAATAATGGTTGTTCATATACCAATTCACTTGGGCATATAAAGATGAAACACCATAAATATACAGTCAGGTATATAAGTATTGGGACATCGACACAATTCTAAGATTTGTGGCTCTATACACCACCACAATGGATTTGAAGTGACACTAACTAGATGTGCTTTAACTGCAGACTGTCAGCTTTAATTTGAGGGTATTTACATCCAGATCAGGTGAACGGTGTAGGAATTACAACAGTTTGCATATGTGCCTCCCACTTGTTAAGGGACCAAAAATAATGGGGCAAACGGCTTCTCAGCTGTTCCATGGCCAGGTGTGTGTTATTCCCTCATAATCCCAATTACAATGAGCAGATAAAAGGTCCAGAGTTCATTTCAAGTGTGCTATTTGCATTTGGAATCTGTTGCTGTCACCTCTCAAGATGAGATCCAAAGAGCTGTCACTATCAGTGAAGCAAGTCATCACTAGGCTAAAAAAAAAAAAAAAACATCAGAGAGATAGCAAAAACATTAGGCGTGGACAAAACAACTGTTTGGAACATTCTTAAAAAGAAGAAACGCACCAATGAGCTCAGCAACACCAAAAGACCCGGAAGACTACGGAAAACAACTTTCCCTGGTGAAGAAAACACCCTTCACAACAGTTGGCCAGATCAAGAACACTCTTCAGTAGGTATGTGTATGTGTGTCAAAGTCAACAATTAGGAGAAGACTTCACCAAAGTGAAAGTTCACCACAAGATGTAAACCATTGGTGAGCCTCAAAAACAGGAAGGCCAGATTAGAGTTTGCAAAACGACATCTAAAAAAGCCTTCACAGTTCCGGAACAACATCCTATGGACAGATAATAGCAAGATCAACTTGTACCAGAGTAATGGGAATAGACGAGTATGGAGAAGTAAAGGAACTGCTCATGATCCTAAGCATACCACATCATCAGTGAAGCATGGTGGTGGTAGTGTCATGGTGTGGGCATGTATGGCTGCCAATGGAACTGGTTCTCTTGCATTTATTGATGATGTGACTGCTGACAAAAGTATGAATTCTGAAGTGTTTTGGCCAATATTTCTGCTCATATTTAGCCAAATGCTTTAGAACTCATTGGATGGCGCTTTACAGTGCAGTTGGACAATGACCCAAAGCATACTGCAAAAGCAACCAAAGAGTTTTTTAAGGGAAAGAAGTGGAATGTTATGCAATGGCCAAGTAAATCACCTGACCTGAATCCGATTGAGTATGCATTTCACTTGCTGAAGACAAAACTGAAGGGAAAATGCCCCAAGAACAAGCAGGGACTGAAGACAGTTGCAGTAGAGGCCTGGCAGAGCATCACCAGGGATGAAACCCACCGTCTGGTGATGTCTATGCGTTCCAGACTTCAGGCTGTAATAGACTGCAAAGGATTTGCAACCAAGTATTAAAAAGTGAAAGTGTGATTTATGATTATAATTCTGTCCCATTACTTTTGGTCCCATAACACTTGGGAGGCACATATGCAAAATGTTGTAATTCCTACACCGTTCACCTGATTTGGATGTAAATACCCTCAAATTAAAGCTGACAGTCTGCAGTTAAAGCGCATCTTCTTCATTTTATTTCAAATCCATTGTGGTGGTGTATAGAGCCCAAAATTGTAGAATTGTGTTGATGTCCCAATATTTATAGACCTGACTGTAGTTAAACAAAAATGAATCACTGAGTATAGCCTCTGGTCAATTACTAAAACAAAATTGAATTAACCCCTTTACTGATGGAACAATTTAAAAATTTAGAATTTTTGTTTTCCACTCCTTTCCTTCATGAAGCCATAACTTTTTAATTTTTTCGTTCACTTTTATTTATTTATTTATTTATTTATTATTATTATTATTTTGGGGTAAGGGGGGGTGATTTAAACTTCTACATTTTTTTATTTTTACAAACTTTTTAACTTTTTTTCTGACTTCTTAAAGTCACCCAAGGTGACAATAACATACAGTCACTGGATTGCTATTTGTCTTCTAAAATACATTTAGATATTTTCATTACAGAAGACATATCATAACAGGGGGACCTGAGGGAGTCAGTTGAGATACAGTGAACCACACAAGAATAAACGCACGGACAGTGAGCTGTGTGAACCAAAATAACTTTACTGACTCTAGAGGATAAAAACTTTATACAATATAATGCACGCTGTTATCCAGCCGGACCACACAGAGTGAGGTGCGCTCCTGTGTACTGAAGTGGTGGGACAATCTCTCTGGGTTGCCAGCAACCCAAGATTGTACACAGTGGTACCCCAGCCAGGAATTCCCTAATTTAGGTACTGTACCTTTAAGGATTTATATTTTGCCTAAATGCCACTAAATACGACAGAATCTCCTAACCAAACACAGAGACCCGGAACCACTAGAAATCAACACCAAATTTGGGGTCTGTGTACCTGGGATCCTGGCTGATGGGCACTGTGGCTCACTTAGGCCAAACACAGAAAAAATCCCACACTATTCCTCCTGGATGCCGGTAATGCCCACCACCCCACCTCAGCTAGACTCCCCTGAACTCCCTCCTGGCTACTTATAACTCCAGAGCTGGGATGTGGATTCACTTGCTGTCGAAGAAAAGCTTTAACTGCTGCCGCGGCACCAATGCTTATCCTCACCCTGATTTCAGGGAGGGACCTGAGCTCAGGATTTAAGTCCAATTTAGTGTGCACTAACCGAGTGGAAAATGCTTCAGGCTGAGATCTCTAGTGCAGGCCTGAATGGCAGCTTGGTTTTCTTGATGGATGATCCAACGCTGGCCTCAGGGCAGGCAGGCCTCTGATCTCCACGGCTCCTGATTATAAAAGAAGACTACAGATCCTCTTTAGCAGGCAGCAGATATTCAATAATCATCCCTTGCTCACTGTGGATGAAGCCTTGGATCTCTGGCTGATCACAGGACACCTCAGGTAAACAACTTAGCAGACACATCTGAATATGTTGCCGACTTTCTGTCCTCCTGCCATTTCCTCTACCCAGCCCCTCTAGCTATTCCCAGGAAGTCAGGACATGGCAACAAATGCACAAAATAAATAAGAAGCTACTTTTAACAGTCCATTCCAATAAGAAAGCAAATCCTGTGCAGCTATAAGATAAATTTTCTTTTAAAATTAATTGTCAACATCTCGTTCCATTAGTTTTAAGGGGACTTCCTGACTAAGAGCCTCTAGTGGCCAGTCACACAAACTACATGTTATCTCACTCATAGCGTATTCAATGTAGTCACAGATGTATTCAAATGGGGTATCATATGTCTCATCTTGTGGGCCACAGACGATGACCCCGTCACAAAATTGCAGTATATTTCCAAAGCAGTGCTGCCACCTGAAGGCCTGGTTATACTAGTAATCAGCTTCAGAACTTCTGAAGCAGTGTAACAGCTTCCCTGATCTTAGTGAGGGAAGGCTGTTACAAGAAAGAAAGCACGCAGATTTGTCATTTTCTCCTTTCAGATGCTGTGGTCACATTGGACCACTGCATCTGAGGGGTTAAATGTCTGGGATTTGCATTTTTGCCAGGTGTCTGTTGTGTGAAACAGGAGTGGGTACCATCCTTAAAGGCTCGACATGTGACGTACTGTTACACAGTGATGGCCAGTTCGCCGCGTTCACCCGCGAACACATGCGGGCTGCCATCTTAACTCACAAGTCCGGCGATGCACAGGTAAGTCCTTACCTGTGCCTGTGCCGAGAGCCGGTCTGAAACAAATGCGGTCACCGGGAGCAGGCAGTTCTGAGAATAGCCTGATGAAGGCCCCCGGCGGCTGTTCTCTGAACTGCCTGCTCCCGGTGACCGCATTTATTTCAGACCGGCTCGCGCATAGGTAAGGACTTACCTGTGCATCGCTGGACTTGTGAGTTAATATGGCAGCTTGCATGTGTTCGCGGGCGAACACGGCAAACTGGCCATCACTGCTGTTACATCACGTCTGGAAAGGCTTAATATATATATGTAACCTATCAAAAGAACATCATTGGTTGCTATGAGCAACACAATACATTTCATTGTATAACATTAATTTAAAAGAGAGCTTGGATAGTCTAATACCACTCCATTTAGACTATGGATTCAGCAATCGGCTG
Organism: Bufo gargarizans; assembly: GCF_014858855.1. Taxonomy (NCBI): domain Eukaryota; kingdom Metazoa; phylum Chordata; class Amphibia; order Anura; family Bufonidae; genus Bufo; species Bufo gargarizans. The sequence goes on along the minus strand of NC_058080.1, from coordinate 134,898,577 downwards.
CTCGTCAGTGAATGTGAGCACTGCTATTACATAACTCTGTTACACCCCAGAGTTGTGTGCATTTAAAACTATGTTAAATGTAAATCTTCTTGTAATTTTCCATGTTCACCAGCAGGTGACAGCAATGGATTGGTAAGGAGCTAGTTACAGTTTAGCTTATCTAAGCTGGAATGGATTATTCCAGCTTAGCTCCCCCCCCCCCCCCCGTGGAGGTGTGGACTGTTCCCACATCCTTCAGCATGGAAGGAGGAGGAAGTTAGGTCAGTGTTCAAGCCACCCCTGTTGGGCAAGGCTGTGTGATAGAATTCAGGAGTCCCCCTGCATAGGGAAGAAAGCCAGGATCTTGTCTCGGCTGAGACATTGATCACCTTCCCAGACTGAGCCCTGCAGCCTCAGCTGGATGACAAGAAAGCAGACAATCTCCAGAGTTCCAGGACAAAAGCATTCCCTGTGAGCTTATCTGTGAGTAAAGTCCAGAGACCTAGGAGAAGCAATATTCCTCCTCAGCTAGTCAGTTCCCATACAGCAGAAGATAAAGAGAAGTACAGAAGCTAAATACCTGCCACAGTTACAGAGCTAACAAGCAGACGTCTTTTCCTGCAAGCTCCAGAGTTATAGTGCAGAAGATTTATTCCTGCCAACCACTGCCAAAACTTTCTGAGACCAATGACCAAAGCTGTATTCTGCTTGGATGAAAGTTATCTTCAGTAAAGAAAAGTTTGAACTTCATTTAAAGGTCTGGACATAAATTTCTGCTGCAAAATTCCTCTATTACTCCTACTATCACTACACTCAATTTATTGCAAGTGGAGCCAGGAGACAGGAGTACAGCCGTACCCAGGTAGGAGACACCGTTGACACCATTATCACTACCATACAGAGACATTATAGACCATTACACCACTCTGGCATCCCTAACCTGGGACGTGCGTTATAACATCTTTGGAGGGCCCTGTGATAGTACCCTGCACACTCTGCAATTGGTGTCACAAACAAACTATAGACTATTAACCACCCATATCCTGACCCACTGCATAAGTGGCGTCTGCGTATACCCCGTATCCTGCTCTACTGCAACTCCACAATATGGGGAGGAGGGATTACTAATGCCATTGCTTGTCCCTATACAGAATCATTGCTTGCCGGCAGCAGATCGTGATTACACAGCATGATATGCCACCGGCAAGCAATCATTTGCTAAACCTATCGAAGGTTTCCGATTGCCGATGGACAAGCGTTCACTCATTTATCGGGTAATCGGTGGCAGTATTATACTGCCAGATCATCGCTAGCCAAAGTTCCTACAAACGGTTAGGTCGACAATCGCCTCGTGTAATACAAGCTTAAAGATGCGGTAAATGTATTCCAGTTGCTGAGGCTGGATGATAAATTTTGTGCAAGGCTAGACACAAAATAGGTCAACTGTTCTTTATGGTGCGTGCAATTGTTTCATAAATTTGTCCAGACTTGAAGTGACATTATGTGCCAGAAATGTGGCAAATTGTGGAGCATTTTACGACAAGGTCTTGACACAATTAAATATGCCCCTCTGTCGTTCTAATATTATAGAACCCTTATAAAAACTAATGGAAAGAAATAACATGAATAAGTTATTGTATGATTTTGTTATCTAGAGTGTACCTGGAAAAATTCTGAAAAATCTTGAGAAGTGTCTAAATGATGATCTAGGTGTAAGTTTACATGGATTTAAGAGCATCCTAAGGGCAATGGCAACATAAATTGTACGTGAACAGAAGCTGCACAGCAAGTGACTGTATAAAAGCCTTTTATACTACGTAGCTTTTAACTTACTTGTATGTCCCAGGTGTTTATTCATAATGCAAATCAAGCTGATTGAATTAGCCCAACTTTATCACTGCTCTGTAACCTAGAATTACCAGCCTACAGTCAATAAACATCTGCAGGATTATTTTTCTCATGCCTGAAGCAAAATGACACTGCAAGCAGTTATCATCTCTCCATGTGTGCTGCCCATTCTGAATAATTAATCAGACTTAACTCTACTTTGGAAAAGTGTGTGCAGTGAGTGTGAAATGTAACTTTTGTTGTAGAAGATAATGTATTTAAATAATATAGTGAATATCAGGTTGAATTTATTGAAAATCATTTAGTCAAAAAAGTACACAAATTATGATTTAGTTAATCCTTTAGTTAGCCATCTTTAGGCCTTGGTGACCTTTTTTTTTTTTTTTGATCATCACATTTCTGGACCTTTGACTTTTTAATTATTCCGTCAATGAGGGCTGTATGAGACCTGCATGAGGGCTTGTTTTTTGGTGGACAATTGTAGTTTTTAATGGAATTATTTTAGGGTACACATAACTCATGTATTAACTTTATTAACACTTTCTGGGGTAAAATGAAAAAAATAACTATACTACCATTGCATTTTTACATTGCAAGGTCTGCAATGTTCATTTTGCTGCATAAATAACATGATAACTTTAAAGAAGACCTGTCACTGGGATTTTGTGTATAGAGCTGAGGACATGGACTGCTAGATGGCCGCTAGCACATCCGCAAAACCCAGTCCCCATGGCTCTGTGTGCTATTATTGTGTAAAAAATCTCATAGCTCTATACACAAAATCCCACAAGTTCCCTTTAACTCCTTAACCCCTTCACACATTTTCACTAACATGTACGTAGGGGAATGTGGTCTCTTGCTGCATCCCTATGTACGTGAAAATGCATGAAGGGGTAAAGGACAGGGCTTATTTTCACCTTAAGGACCAGGTCATTTTTTGCAAATCTGACCAGTGTCACTTTATGTGGTGATAACTTTAAAACACTTTGACTTATCCAGGACATTCTGAGATTGTTTTTTTGTCACATATTGTACTTCATGACACTGGCAAAATGGAGTAAAAAAAATAATTTATTTTTATTCATAAAAAAATACCAAATTTGCCAAAAATTTTGAAAAATTAGCAAATTTCCAAGTTTCAATTTCTCTACTATATAATAATACCTACAAAAATAGTTATTACTTTACATTCCCCATATGTCTACTTCATGTTTGGATCATTTTGGGAAAAACATTTTATTTTTTGGGGATGTTACAAGGCTTAGAAGTTTAGAAGCAAATCTTGAAATTTTTCAGAAATTTTCAAAAACCCACTTTTCAAGGACCAGTTCAGGTCTGAAGTCACTTTGTGAGGCTTACATAATAGAAACCACTCAAAAACGACCCCATTCTAGAAACTACACCCCTCATGGTATTCAAAACTGATTTTACAAACTTTGTTAACCCTTTAGGTGTTCCACAAGAATTTATGAAAAATAAAGATATAATTTCCAAATATCACTTTTTTGGCAGATTTTGCATTTTAATAATTGTTTCCAGTTACAAAGCAAGGGTTAACAGCCAAAAAAAACTCAATATTTATTGCTCTGATTCTGTAGTTTACAGAAGCACCCTCATATGTGGTTGTAAACCACTGTACTGGCACACGGCAGGGCGCAGAAGGAAAGGAATTCCATACGGTTTTTGGAAGGCAGATTTTGCTGGACTGGTTTTTTGACACCATGTCCCATTTGAAGCCCCCCTGATGCAATCCTAGAGTAGAAACTCCAAAAAATTTACCCCAGTCTAGAAACTACACTCCTCAAGGTATTCAAAACTGATTTTACAAACTTTGTTAACCCTTTAGGTGTTCCACAAGAATTAATGGAAAATAGAGATACAATTTTAAGATTTCACTTTTTTGGCAGATTTTCCATTTTAATATTTTTTTTCCAGTTACAAAGCAAGGGTTAACAGCTAAACAAAACTCAATATTTATGGCTCTGATTCTGTAGTTTACAGAAACACCTCATATGTTGTCGTAAACCGATGTACGGGCACACGGCAGGGCGCAGAAGGAAAGGAATGCCATACGGTTTTTGGAAGGCAGATTTTGCTGGACTGGTTTTTTGACACCATGTCCCATTTGAAGCCCCCCTGATGCACCCCTAGAGTAGAAACTCCAAAAAAGTGACCATTTTAGAAACTACGGGATAGGGTGGCAGTTTTGTTGGTACTAGTTTAGGGTACATATGATTTTTGGTTGCTCTATATTACACTTTTTGTGAGACAAGGTAACAAGAAATGGCTGTTTTGCCACAGTTTTTATTTTTTGTTATTTACAACATTCATCTGACAGGTTAGATCATGTGGTATGTTTATAGACCAGGTTGTCACGGATGCGGAGATACCTAATATGTATACAATTTTTTTTATTTATGTAAGTTTTACACATTTTTGAAGCAAAAAAAAAATCATGTTTTAGTGTCTCCATAGTCTGAGAGCCATAGTTTTTTCAGTTTTTGGGCAATTATCTTAGGTAGGGTATGATTTTTGTGGGATGAGATGATGGATTGATTGGTTTTATTTTGGGGTGCATATGACTTTTTGATCGCTTGCTATTACACTTTTTGTGATGTAAAGTGACAAAAAAATGGCATTTTTTACATCGTTTTTACTTTGAATTTTTACGGTGTTCACTTGAGGGGTTAGGTCATGTGATATTTTTAAAGATCAAGTTATTAAAGACGTGGTGATACCTAATATGTATACTTTTTTTTATTTATGTAAGTTGTACACAATGATCTTATTTTTGAAACAAAAAAAATTGTGTTTTAGTGTCTCCGTATTCTGAGAACCATAGTTTTTTTTTTTGTTTTTGGGCGATTATCTTAGGTAGGGTCTCATTTTTTGCGGGATGAGATTACGGTTTGATTGGCACTTTTTTGGGGTGCGTATGACTTTTTGATCACTTGCTATTACACTTTTTGTGACGTAAGGTGACAAAAAATGCCTTTTTTACACTTTTTCTTTTACGGTGTTCACCTGAGGGGTTAGGTCATGTGATATTTTCATAGAGCAGATTATTACGGACGCGGTGATACCTAATATTTATACTTTTTTATTTATGTAAGTGTTACACAATAACAGCTTTTTTAAAACAAAAAAAATGATGAGCCATAGTTTTTTTTATTTTTGGGTGATTGTCTTAGGTAGGGACTCATTTTTTGTGGGATAAGGTGATGGTTAGATTGGTACTATTTTGGTGGGCATACGCCTTTTTGATCGCTTGCTGTTGTACTTTTTGTGATGTAAGGTGACAATAAAATGGTTTTTTTAGCACAGTTTTTATTTTTTATTTTTTACGGTGTTCATCTGAGGGGTTAGGTCATGTGATATGTTTATAGAGCCGGTCGATACGGATGCGGAGATACTTAATATGTATATTTTTATTTTTTTTCCTAATTTTTACCAATTTATTTTTTTACTTTATTTGGGGAAAATGACGGTTTTGTTTATTTTTACTTGAAACTTTAAATTTTTTTGTGGGAAAACTTTATTTTTAACTTTTTTTCACTTGATTTTTAATTTCACTTTGGGACTTCAACTTTTGGGGGTCTAATCCCCTTTACAATGCCATCCAATACTTCTGTATTGGAATGCATTGGCTGTATGAGTAATTCCAGCCAGTGAGATCCAGGGGGCTTGATCTAACAGGCTCGTCACCGGAAGGCAGCGCAGATGCCTAAAGAAGGTCCCCCCTAGAGTCACATGGGGACCCGATGGCCCCGCCGCCGCAAACCGCAGGTCTGAATTGAAGGTTTGCGGCGGTCACGGGGGCATTGACCCAAGGTGCCTGCTCAATGATTTAAGCAGGAACCTTGTTCCGATCATTCGAGATGGATTTTTCTGCAAATGTCGCAGTTGCAACATGTCGCATGTTTCAGTGCGACACCATAGACTGCCATTATAAAAATTGTCGCGCGACATTGTAGTGCAACAAAATGTTGCGCGACAACTGTTGCGCCCTATCTGTCGCGCGACAAATGTCGTTGTGTAGACCTAGCCTTATAGCCAAGCTCCTACTCTCCTCTGCACAGGAGACCGATGTAGTGTTTAGACCAAGGCCCCTTAGTAACTGCCATAAAAGGAGTATTGGTGGTCACTAAGGATAATATTTTAAAGAGACATAATTCAGTTTGCCAATTTTGATATTAATTAAATTTGATAAGGCACCAAATTCAACCTACTTCTAGTTGCTATGACAGCCTTGGGCCTTGTAAAGTTTCCGAGTGCCATAGTGAGGTGTCAGCATAGCCATGCACTCTGGCAGGCAGCCTGTGAAAATTCCATATGGAAAATTTTATCGTACCAGTGAAGAGACTAATTGCAATAAACAAAAGGGAAAAGAAAACAAAAATATTCAAAATTCAAATCTCCCCCAGTTCCCAATATATAAAAAGAAACTAGTATCACCACTTCTAAAAAATACCCCCCGAAAAATAAAAATAAATATTTCCGTGCTGTAAATGCCATAATTGAAAAAAAAATGACCAACGTGCTGTTTTTTTTGTCATCTTGCCCTCCTAAAAAGTTGAATAGAAAGTGAACAAATAGTCATATGTACCGCTAAAAGGTACAGTACCAATACAATCTACAGCTCACTCCTCAAAAAAACAAGCCATTAGATAGCTCTGTAGACAGAAATATACCGTAAGTTATGGCTGTCAGAATATAGCAAAGAAAAAAAGTTTGTTTAAAGGTTGAAAGGCCGCCATGTCTATTTTAGTGCACATTGAAACACACACCCAAAAAAAAACCTCTCATTGCAATTTTTTTCAATTTCACCCTAAAAGTAATAATAATAATAATCATTATTTATATAGCACCAACATATTGCACAGCGCTTTACAATTCAGGGTTTAATGTACAGTCATAAATAACATAGCAACAAACAAGTCAAGAATTAAAACAAGAGGAATGAGGGCCCTGTTCACAAGAGCTTACAATCTATGAGAAGATGGGGTGACACTGAAGGTAATAAGTGCATGTTTTGTACAATGGTCCGGCCTTCTTAACACAATAGTGGAGCATATAAAACGCTGCATGAGCCAGTCACCAGCCAATATCTGTAGTGCTTCTGAGTGAAGGGGGTATGGATATTTGGTGATGGATCATGTTGAGAAGAATGATGATGAAGGGGAGGGTGAATGGAGAAGACTTAGATTAGGGGATGTGATAGGCCAGCCTAAAAAGATGTGTCTTTAGGGAGCGCCTAAAACTGTGGATGTTATGAATTAATCTAATTGCTCTGGGTAGGGCATTCCATAGAACTGGTACAACTCAAGAGAAGTATTGAAGGCAGGAATGAGAGGTTCGCATTAGGCTGGAAGTTAGTCATAAATCATTTGCAAAGTGTAAAGCACAGGTAGGGTGGTATAGATGAAGGAGGAGATGTAGGGGGTGCAGCACTGTGGAGAGCTTTGTGGGTGAGAATGAGCAGTTCAAATTGAATCCTGTACTGTATGGACAAACAGTGCAATGACTGGCAGAGGGTGGAAGCATCGGAGTAGTGGTTAGACAGACAGCTCAGGCTGGCTGCTGCATTAAGTAGAGATGGGAGAGGGGAAATAGTAAGAAAGGGGCAGATTCTAGAGATGTTTTTGAGGCGCAGGCGACATGAGCGGGCAAGTGATTGGCTATAGGGGGTGAAAGAAAGATCAGTATTAAACATAGCACAAAGACAGCGGGTGTGCTGCCCAGGAATTATGACAATGACACACACTAAGAGGGAGATATACGTTTAGGTAGATTAGAGGAAGGGAAAACACAAATAGTTTAGCTTTTGAAAGATTCCGTTTCAGATAGAGAGAGAACATGATGTTAGAGACAGCAGACAGTCAATGGTGTCCTGTAGCACAGCAGGGATGAGGTCACTTTATAATGTGTATAGCTGGGTGTCATCAGCATAGAGATGGTACTGGAGTCTGGAAACCAAATCTGCTGATAGTCTGTCCGATCGGGGCTGTGTAGAGAAAAGAGAAGAGAGGAACCAGGACTGAACCCCAACAGTAAGGCCTCATGCATACGACCGTTGTTTGGGTCCGCATCCGAGCCACCGTTTTGGCGGCTCGGATGCGGACCCATTCATTTCAATGAGGCCGCAAAAGATGCGGACAGCACTCCGTGTGCTGTCCGCATCTGTGGCTCCGTTCCGTGGCCCCGCTAAAAAAATATAACATGTCCTATTCTTGTCCGCGCTTTGCGGACAAGAATAGGCATTTATGTTGCCGGCGGACTGCAAAAAACGGCACGGTCGTAGAGCCAGCAAATGATACATTGAAAGAGTGGTGAGAGATAGGAAGAAAACCAAGAGAGTGGTGACCTTAAGACCAATAGATCAGTGGCGTCGCCGGGGGGGGGGGGGGGCAGAGGAGGCCATGGCCCCCCCTACATCATGCTGTGCCCCCCCAACTAAAATGGCCCCCAAAGTGAGCCGCCGCAGTCGGGCACAGGGAGATTAGTGATGTCCGGTTCATGAGTCGATTCACCTGACTGAGCCGATCCGTGTGAACAGCTCAGTCAGATAGCAGAGCAGAGACGCTGGCAGCAGGGAGGAGTGTAATCTGATCCTAGAGTGGAAGCCAGCCCCTCCCCTCCCCGCCCACCCCGGCCTGCAACCAATCAGAGCTCAGGCAAGCAGCTCTGAGTCACACACTGTACAGGAGGGAGTCTAAGAATCTAATGAGTCATCTAAAGATTCTTTGAGTTAAAAGAACCGTGAGTCACTAGAACAGTTTACACTGAGGGCCGGAAGAGGCTGCATCGCATCGCCGACATGGAGGTAAGTATAAGTGTTTTTGTTTTTTTTTACAATAGTTTTACAGGCACATTAGGGGGGCTCTTGTTACTGGCACATTGGGGGGCTTATTACTGGCACATTGGGGGGCTTATTACTGGCACATTGGGGGGCTTATTACTGGCACATTGGGGGGGCTTATTGCTGGCACATTGGGGGGGCTTATTACTGGCACATGATGGGGGCTTATTACTGGCACATGATGGGGGGCTTATTACTGGCACATGATGGGGGGCTTGTTACTGGCACATGATGGGGGCTTATTACTGGCACGTGATGGGGGGCTGATTACTGGCACGTGATGGGGGGCTGATTACTGGAACATTGGGGGGCTCTTATTACTGGCACATGATGGGGCTGGGCTCTTATTACTGGCACATTGGGGGGCTTGTGTTACTGGCACGTGATGGGGGCACTTATTACTGGCACGTTATTGGGGCACTTATTACTGGCACATTGTTGGTGGGCACTATAGGGGCATCTACTGAGGTCACAAAGAAGGGGTATATTATATGGGGGGCTCTGTACAGTAGAATTTTATACTGGGACACTGGGGTATTTTATACTGGCACATTATGGGGGACATTAGCTCAACTAGGGGCATTACAAGGGGGTATTTTTTGCATATTATAAGGAGAATTATTTCTACTGGGGGGGGCATTATGGTGGGCTTTATTACTCCCCATGGTAGGACCCCCTAGTAGCAGCACCAGCCTCTCCTTGCTCTGCTATCCCTCTGCCCCTTCTCCAAAATCCTTATTATGAAATCTTTCTCATTAGGATGAAACACAACATCAGCTCCACCGAGCCCCGGGCCAAAGTGTAGAAGTGGTGTCCGAGATCCCCAAGGGCCAAGCCAAGTAATTGTAAGTTTTCATAGCTCTATAAGCACCCTTGTTCTGTGGCGGCGGACAGAAAATAATCTGGAAGTGCCGCTCCCGAGACCAGGATCTGGATCCGCCACTGGTCTGGACCGCTCCCAGGAGTGTACATTTCTTCTAAACTGTAATCCGTATGCTCTGACCTGCAGAAATCGGCACTCGCTCTAACAGACAGTACCTGTAGGCTGTAGCCTGGCCCTGTTACTGAAGCTAGCCGAGTGGTGTAAGGTTAAGGTACTAGTAGAGATGAGCGGCCGCTTAATCCTGATTTAAAGTTTAGGTTACTGCAGGATATAGATTACAGTTTAGAAATGTCAAATGTACACTCCTGTGAGAGGCGGGGAGGGGGATCTGTGGATGACAATGTTATGGAGGGGGAAATGGGGATGACACTGTCATGGGGTGTATCTGTGGATGACACATATAGCTTAAGATGCTATATACTGTATGTGTCATGCACAGATCCCCCCCATAGCAGTGTCATCCACAGATCCCGCTCCTTATAAAAGTGTCATCCACAGGCAGCTAGGACATGTTGAAATCTGAGTGATTTTTTATATATTTTTTTAAACGACAGACAGCAGGACCTTTCTTTCCTGTTGAGGTTTTAGGTATTGGGTAAAGTATTGCAGCATTTCTAAGCGTACTTGTGTAAATGTATCGTTGCTATAGCTGCTATAGCCTACTTTTGTCCTGGCCCCCAGTGTGCCCCCCCAAAATTTGAAAGCTAGAGACGCCACTGCAATAGATTGGAGCATTGTAAGGAGGAGATGGTGCTCTACAGTGTCAAATGCTGCACCAAGATTGAGTAGAATTGGTAGAATTTTTGCATTTAGCTGTCAGGACGTCATTCCTCATTTTGGTAAGGGCAGTTTCTGTAGAATATAGAGTGTGAAAACCAGATTGTAATGGATGAAGGATAGAGCTGGCAGAGAGATAGTGGATGAGGCAGAAGTAGACCAGGTTCTCCAGGAGTTTAGGGATGAAGGGAAGATAGGTCTGTAGTTAGGCTACTTTCAGGGTTCAACAAAAAATGCTTCTGTTACTGATAATACAACCATCTGCATCTGTTATGAACGGATCCGGTGGTATTATCTGTAACCCAAGACGGATACGTCATGAGCTCCATTGAAAGTCAATGGGGGACAGATCCATTTTCTATTGTGTCAGATTGTGACAGAGGGAAACAGATCCGTCCCCATTGACTTGCATTGTGGATCATGAAGGATCCGTCTTGCTCCGCACCCCAGGATTGAAAGAAAACTGCAGCATGCTGTGGTTTGCTCTCTGGTATGAGAACGGAACGGAATGCATTTTGGAGCACTCCGTTCTGTTCAGTTACGTTTTGTCTCCATTGTCAATGAATGGGGACAAAACAGAAGTGTTTTTTTCCGGTATTGAGACCCTATGACAGATCTCAATACCGGAAAATATTAAGGCTAGTGTGCATAAAACAAGCCTTTCTATGGCTATATGAATAGAAACAAAAAAAATGATGGCTCTTGAAAGGTGGGGAATAAAAAAATAAAACAAAAAAATAAAACTAGGTTGTGTCCTGAAAGTGTTAAATGAAGTTTTATTAAAAAGTGAATTCCCAAGTTTAAAATCCACCCTATTTCCTGAAAAAGTTTTTCAATGGAAAAATTGAAGAAATAAAATCACTTTCACATATTTGGTATCATTGCATCTGTAACAACTAGATTTATATAATGAACGTAAAATATATCCAGTACCGTATGTTAAAAAAAGGAAAAAAAAAAAGTACCAAGAAAGAGAAACATCTCTCCAGTGCCACATGTTGGAAGTAGCTCCCTATGAGTCAAGGTGCGACTCCAACAAGCCTTGGGATTTGACCATGGAATATAGCCAGGCCAGATATCCATCCATAGACAGCTGTTGTGGGGTGCTTGAAAAGAAGCCAGAAAGACAAAAAATGGCAGCTAATTAACAAAAATATGGGTGGCAAAAAAAACACTTGTGTTTTTTTGTACTACAAAAGATAGTACATGCCAGATTGTTTTGTTTCTGGTAACAAGCCCAAATTTTTTAGCAAAATCTGAATGTTTTGCCTTGGCATTTGCACAACAGTGTTAAATCTAAGGTCAGATCTGCAACAAAGTTTTGTGACATACAAGGTATTTTCTCCAGATTTTCTGTCATGGACATTGTAAATCTGCAGCACTGGAGTGGGAACCTCAATTTCACTCTTCACTTCAGCTAGCATAATGGCTCGGTGCATCCTTGCCCACAGGAGACAGACAGGTCTTCCAGATTGCAGAGTAGACCTAGTGAAGAGATACAGTAGATGGATAAACTGAACAAAACAGCCTCCTTCTAAGGGTCCATTCACACGCCCGCAGTGTTTTGCGGATCCTAAAATTGCTATCAGCACATGTGGGGGAGGGAAACTCTTAAAATGTAACAAAGCATTAGTAGAAGTGGATTTTCTATATATTGTGGTGTCGAGACTGTTTTTCACACTAACTAGGACAGCAGCAGTGGCAGTAACAGTGACAATAAAAGGCCCCATAACAGAATGGGGATAGGGGGCAACAACAGTGGCAGTAACAGGAACAATAGTGGTCCCATAGAGTAGGGATGGGGGCCAACAGCAGTGGCAGTAACAGGGACAATAGTAGCCCCATAACAAAGTGGGGATGGGGGCCAACAACAGTAGCAGTAACAGGAACAATAGTGGTCCCATACAGTAGGGATGGGGGCCAACAGCAGTGGCAGTAACAGGAACAATAGTGGATCCATAGAGTAGGGATGGGGGCCAACAGCAGTGGCAGTAACAGGGACAATAGTGGCCCCATAACAGAGTGGGGATGGGGGCCACCAGCAGTGGCAGTAACAGGAACAATAGTGGATCCATAGAGTAGGGATGGGGGCCAACAGCAGTGGCAGTAACAGGGACAATAGTGGCCCCATAACAGAGTGGGGATGGGGGCCACCAGCAGTGGCAGTAACAGGAACAATAGTGGTCCCATAAAGTAGGGATGGGGGCCAACAGCAGTGGCAGTAACAGGAACAATAGTGGATCCATAGAGTAGGGATGGGGGCCAACAGCAGTGGCAGTAACAGGGACAATAGTGGCCCCATAACAGAGTGGGGATGGGGGCCACCAGCAGTGGCAGTAACAGGAATCAATAGTGGTCCCATAGAGTAGGGATGGGGGCCAACAGCAGTGGCAGTAACAGGGACAATAGTGGCCCCATAACAGAGTGGGGATGGGGGCCAACAGCAGTGGCAGTAACAGGAATCAATAGTGGTCCCATAGAGTAGGGATGGGGGCCAACAGCAGTGGCAGTAACAGGGACAATAGTGGCCCCATAACAGAGTGGGGATGGGGGCCACCAGCAATGGCCGTAACAGGAACAATTGCGACCCCATGACAGAGTGGGGAGGGGGGCAGCAGCAGTGACAATAGTAACCCCATGACAGAGTGGGGAGGGGGGGCAGCAGAAGTGGCATACAGCACAAGATGGTGGCAGATCACAGTAGTAGAAGGAACAAACAATAGCAGCTTGATAGCATGGCCCAGTGACATGCATATCCTTTTAAAAATTTAACATGTATATATCAGTAGGCCAAGAAGCCCCATTGTAGGAATGGCATTAGGGGCAGCAGGCAGGTGGCATCAGGCAGCATCACAAGGCACGTTGCCAGAAGTAACAGACCATTTTTCAGTATATTCCGGTGTGACAGCACACTACAGTATGATCATTAGTGGCAGAATCACCTATTCTGCTACATCAGGCACCGGTGTCTGTAAATTCCGGTTGATCAATGCCTAATTCATCTTTATAAAGTTTAGTCTGTCAATATTTTGGAAGGAAAGGTGAGGTCTGCACTGAACACCCGCTCTGATGCCACACTACTTCCCAGGTAGGAAAGCATGTCCATTGCAAACTCAGCCAGACTTCAAGTTTGAATGCCCAGTAGTCCAGGGGATCTTGGATCATGGGTGACAGGGTGTAGTCTAAGTATGCAACCACCTGCTAGTTGAGGTTCTGCTGGATGTCCTGCTGCTAAGTTGTTTCTTCAGTAGGCGGCTGGAGAAAACTGCTCATCAGAGACTCCAGACTGAAGTTGCTGCATATGGAGCTGGGGCTGCTCATGGCAGTGGAGCGTGAATGCAGAGGGTCCTCCCAGTCAGACCTTCCTGAGGAAGGGCAATGGCACTCCTAGGCAGTGACCAACCAACTACACAGCATGTCTCTATAGTAGTCCATTTTTTTATCCCTCTCAGAAGGTCTAAAAAATGCCCTCATTTTTGACTGGTAGTGAGGGTCTCACAATGTGGATAGTCAGTAGTCATCCCTCTGCTGAATCATGACAATGCGGTGTCACTATATAAACATGACAGCATGAATCTGGCCATTCTGCGCAAGGGACTCGGAGAGCCTCCCTGCCTTCATCTCCACTGCTTACTGCCACAATCTGGCGGGGTCCTCTGCGTCATCTTCGTCATCACCCTCATGCTTACTTACTGTCACTTAGTCAGATAAATCACCTAGCTGTGTATAAAATTCCTGGGCGTTTATGTCTTCCTCCTCTGTTAGTCCATACTCATCGTGGCTAAGGCTACTTTCACACTTGCGTTCAGAGCGGATCCGTCTGAGACGGACCTGCTCATATAATGCAGACGGTGGCTCCGTTCAGAACGGATCCGTCTGCATTATATTGTTAAAAAAAATTCTAAGTGTGAAAGTAGCCTGAACGGATCCGTCTAGACTTTACATTGAAAGTCAATGGGGGATGGATCCGTTTAAAGATTGAGCCATATTGTGTCATCTTCAAACGGATCCGTCCCCATTGACTTACATTGTAAGTCTGGACGGATCCGCACGCCTCCGCACGGCCAGGCTGAAAGCAGCGTTCAGGTGTCCGCCTGCTGAGCGGAGCGGAGGCTGAACGCTGCCAGACTGATGCATTCTGAGCGGATCCGCGTCCACTCAGAATGCATTAGGGCTGGACGGATGCGTTCGGGGCCACTTGTGAGTAGTGTTGAGCGCGAATATTCGAATTACGAATTTTTTTCTCGAATATCGCAATTTCGAGATTTCGCGAATATTTAGAATATCGTTCTATATATTCGCGAATTCGAATATTCGTATTTTTTTTTTTATTATAATATTTTTTTTCTTTCCCACTTCTCTAAAGTTGTTCTTACCTGTCCTTTGGATTCCTGGCTTCCTGGCTGCTCCAGTCAGTGGCGTTTTCAACTTACTGCTATATTCCATATTAGCTAAATTACAATCTAATCTATATATGTATTTTACGAAATTTCGCAAGTTGCGATGCGAGTAATATAATACGAAATAATCGCATGAAGATTTCAACTTAGCACTGCTATATTCCATATTCTAGCCTAATATGGAATATAGCTGTGCTAAGTTAGCACTGCTCTATTCCACACTAGGCTAGAATATGGAATATAGCAGTGCTAAGTTGAAATCTTCATGCGATTATTTCGTGTTATATTACTCGCATCGCAACTTGCGAAATTTGCAAATGTTCTTAATATTGCTCTAACTTCGTCTTTTAGAATATTACGAATATTCTAAAAGACGAAGTTAGAGCAATATTACGAAATTTCGTGAAATACACATATAGATTGTAATTTAGCTTATATAGTGCTATAATCCCTTTTTTTTTCCTCTAATTTTTTTTGCCTCTTCTGAACTTAAGTTTTGTAAAATATGTACACTGTTAAAAAATATTACTATAGCAGTATATTAGCTTAAATACAATCTATGTGTATTTTACGAAATTTCGTAATATTGCTCTAACTTCGTCTTTTAGAAATTTCGTAATATTGCTCTAACTTCGTCTTTTAGAATATTCGTAATATTCTAAAAGACGAAGTTAGAGCAATATTAAGAACATTTGCAAATTTCGCAAGTTGCGATGCGAGTAATATAACACGAAATAATCGCATGAAGATTTCAACTTAGCACTGCTATATTCCATATTCTAGCCTAGTGTGGAATAGAGCAGTGCTAACTTAGCACAGCTATATTCCATATTAGGCTAGAATATGGAATATAGCAGTGCTAAGTTGAAATCTTCATGCGATTATTTCGTATTATATTACTCGCATCGCAATTTCGGCTTTTGCAAATGTTCTTAATATTGCTCTAACTTCGTCTTTTAGGATATTACGAATATTCTAAAAGACGAAGTTAGAGCAATATTACGAAATTTCGTAAAATACACATAGATTGTATTTAAGCTAATATACTGCTATAGTAATATTTTTTAATAGTGTACATATTTTACAAAACTTAAGTTCAGAAGAGGCAAAAAAAAAAAAGAGGCAAAAAAAGGGATTATAGCAGTATATTAGCTAAATTACAATCTATATGTGTATTTTACGAAATTTCGTAATATTGCTCTAACTTCGTCTTTTAGAATATTCGTAATATTCTAAGAGACGAAGTTAGAGCAAATCACGAAATTTCGTAAAATACACATATTAGCCTAGCCATAGTCAATTAGCATAGGAACGTTGCCTTATACTATCAAGATAAATAATCGCAATACGCGGAAAAAAAATCGTATATTATTCGCGATAATTGGAATAATTACGAATATTCGATTTCGACGAATATAACACGAATATTCATTCGAATATTCGCGAAATATCGCGAAATCGAATATGGCACCTCCCGCTCATCACTACTTGTGAGGCCCTTCAAACGGAGCTCACAAGCGGACACCCGAACGCTAGTGTGAAAGTAGCCTTAGGTGGCTGCGAGATGTAAGTGCCACGTCTTCTGTCCCATAACCAATCAGATTTGTCAGCATCCCCTCCAGGAGTGGAATGACATCATTCATCCCGTGGTTCTGCCGATTGACAAATAAAGTGGCCTCCCCAAAAGGCCTGAGCAAATGGCACGTGTCACGCATGATCAGCCACTGGCTAATGTGGAAGTTACTCCGGGGAGTAAACCTATCAGTCTGCTGCATTAACAAATAGTTGATCACCTTTCTCTGATCATACAGGGGGCCTAACAAATGGAGCATGGAGTTCCAACTGGTCGCATATCAGGTGATGTTGGGAAGAGCTTTTTGCCTTTGCAGCTTAAGGAGAGTGTGTTTAGCATGGTAAGAGTGGCTGAAGAGATGTGCAGAATCAAATAAATGGAAAGGGAGGGACTGTAGTACCAGCAACTTGGCCAGGTGCACATTCAGCTTCTGCGCTGTTGGATGGGTACATGCATACTGTTGTCTTTTTGCAATCGCCTTGGTGATCGATTGCTGTCAAAACAAGTGATGAGGAGTAGGAGAAGGAGGAGAATCAGGAGCAATCGAAAACATTGAAGTTGATGGTAAGGAACGACAGCCTCCTTCTGCTGACGTTGTCGAGCCTTGACTGCTGGAGAGGGGGTGCGGGCCGGTGGGAGATGCAGCAGTTGCTAAATCAGGCTGTAACACTAAATGAGTGGCACAGTTTTCCCATGCCACTTTATGGTGGTGCTCCATTTGTTGATGCAGGGCCTTCATGCCAACATTAATACCCTGGCTGCGTCTCACCTTCTGCCCACATATCCTGTATACCGCCATGCTAATGTCTCCCAGCGACTTTCCACTCTGGCAAGTATTGGCATTTTCTCTATACCACTGCATGATGCCTGCCTGACGCTGCTTTTATGAACCCATGCACTGCTAATGTGTTCCTCACAGGTTCACAGGTAGTCTCCTGAGTAGAAGACAGTGTACCCCTCCCGCATTTGGCTGCAGATCTCCCATTGCTTTCACCCTTTTGTCTCATGGGCACGCTGCCACCCTAGCCCCCTGATGATGACGATTAGAGATGAGCAAAGAGAGCTTCGGATGCTACATCTGAAGCTGCTTTGCTAAAAAGTTTGTTACAATACTGTACGGAAATTCGTCTCCATACAGTATTACAATGTATGGACTTTGATGAGCCAAAGTAAGTTATTAACGAAGTTGCGCGAGACTTCGTTGAATAACTTCAGAAATTGATTATTACAATGAAAAAAAACACTTCAAAACTTGGAACCGAACTTGGTTCCAATGTTTTTTTACTGTAATAATCAATTACCGAAGTCATTCAAGGAAATCGTGTGTAACTTGGTGAATAACTTATTTCGGCTTATCAGAGCCCATACATTCTGATATTTTATAGTGACGATTCTACGTACAGTATTATAACACATTTTTTAGCGAAGTGACTTCGGATGTGGCATCTGAAGTCGTTTTGCTCATCTCTAATGACGATGCCACCTCTGTATCTGGCTCCCACGTGCAAAGGCTACATCATCATCTACATATGTTTGGTCTTCAATTGGGTCACCTTCACCTGTCTCTTGTGCACGTCCCTGACCTCTCACAACATGTACTCCCACCAAGTAAAATGGAATATATATGAGGCAGAGCGTTTTCTTCCGCACAACTTATCACAGGTCTTATCACTCTCCCTCTCCCACAGAGAAGTTAAGTCTCACAGACGTCTTCTATTTTAAAACATCCTATGAAGCATCAGAAAAGGTGCACTGATGGTGAAGCATCGTTTATACAATCACAGCTGTAGCTTCGCAAGTATACTCACAAACATAGACGGAATGTAGGCACATCAGATAAACATAGATCTACTTCGTTTTTATTTTCCTGTCTTTGATGTTATCGTAATACTAAGGATCTTGTGGTGCGCCCTATATACTGGAGGCCACACGGGCACTCTAGCATATACACCACACCAACATTTTCACAAGTGATTTCTCCAGCGATTTTAAGATCTTTATTTCTGCTATTAGAATGAATTTCTATCCTTCTTTTCCCTATTTTTGCAAGCCTTTCCTTTTGTCTTTTTCTGATTCCTCTGGAATCGCATTATAGACTAAATAATTGCAGATATGAGGAGCTCTTTTAAAAATCATCTTAGGACAGTCAGTGATCTCTTTTCCCATCACCGGATCATTTTTAAGCGTGGCCCAATTTTGTCTAATTGCTTTTTTTATTAATCCCAAATGCACCGTATACTGAGCCATGAAGGCAAACCGAAAATCCATACTATCCTTGTTTTTATTTTTATTCTTACCTCCATCCCCCCTCTTCACTATTTCTTCCAATTCCTTACTACATCTTATTAACTCTTCTTCAGAATACCCTTTTTCAGCAAATCTATTTTGAATTACTTTGCTTTGATCCCATAAAACTGCAAGGTCTGAACAGTTAAGGTGAATCCTCCCGATCTGTCCCTTTAGAATGTTGTAAACCAAGGGCTATAGTGGCAACTACCGGTGTCAATAAACCCATTGACATCTGTGGGCTTAAAGAAAGTTGTAGACTTTAAGTTGCCATTTTCTAAATAAATGGTAAGAATGAGAAAGTTCACTGCATCGTTACTGACATGGCTGGTAAACTTTAGATTCCAGTTGTTAAATTCCTCTATGAAGAATTCAAGAACTTCTCTTTCTCCTTCCCAGATTAAAAGACAACTGTTGATATATCTCTTCCAGGTAATTAATTTACCCTGTTCTGACATTTTACCTATCTCCGGGGTAATAAATTGTTTATCCCAAGATGACATAAAAATATTGGCGAAACTGGGGTTGAATTTAGCCCCCATCACCGTCCCGAACCTCTGTAGGTAAAAATACCCATCAAACCGAAAGTAATTGTGCTCCAAACAAAAATCAATGCAATCCACAATGTATTCACCTTGGATCTGGGTCATCTCTACATCATTATGAAGGACTTCTCTGATGGCATTAAATCCTAGATCTTTTGTTATGATTGTATACAGTGACTTCACGCCGACTGTTCCTAGCCAGGTATTTTTATTGCACGATCCCAAATTTTTTACTAATTCGATGACGCTCTTAGTATTTTTAAGGTAAGATGGGGCTTCTACCACGTATCGCTGTAAGAAATAATCAATATATTCAGTCACCCTACTGGTGACAATAGTTCTCCCTGGGGATCTACTGTATTTTTGTGTATTTTTGGGAGTTGATAAATAACCAGGGTAACTGGTGCTTTAATCAAAAGATATTCATACAGTTTTTTTATTTATAATTCCTTCCTTATAACCCCTTTGTAACAAATTCTGTAATTCCTTTTTATACTCCTCTAGTGGGTTTTTATTTAACACCAAATATGTATCCTTATCTGCTAATAATCTTTGTAATTCTGTCTCATATTTTTTAACATCCATAACAACTACCCCTTTTTTCCGCTGGCTTTATCATTATATTTCGATTGTTCTCCAAACTTCCTAGGACTTCCTTTTCCCCATTAGTCAGATTGTATGTCGTAGGTCTTGTGTCCATTATTTCTATTTCAATCAATAAACCTCTTTTAAAAGCATCAATACACTCACTGTTTTTGGGGTAAAAGTTAGATTTTTCTTTTAACTGAGTATGGATTATGTCACCTACCTGTTGTGCATTTCTAAGCATAGCAAATTGATTGTTAATACAATATTTGGGCACATTTAGCTTTCTCATGTACTTGTGTACATCTACAAATGCCTCAAATGTATTTAACCCTTTAGTAGGTGCAAACTTGAATCCCTTTCCCAACACTTTACATTCCTGTTCAGATAAGACGTGGTTAGTAAGGTTAAAAATCCCTATTTCACTAGTTAGCATTTTTTCTGGGTTTTGTCCTGTGCTTTTTACCCCCTCTTTTTTCTATAGGAGGCCTCTTTTTTGGGGAAGTCCCCCCTTGTTGTATTATGCTCTCCATTTTCTCGTTTTCTTTCTGTATTAGGTCTCCTATCTTCTCCCTTTGAATTCCCTTTGTCATTTGGTGAGGAAAATTTTGTTCATTGATTGTTACTTTTATTTGCGTCTGTGTTTCTTTATTGGCATCCTTTTTGTTGTTATTTTCACTTTGATATCTTAGTTGGTAATTTCTCCTACTATCATAATGGTCACTATTATAATACCATTGTTGGGAATTATTCTCATATTGGTGGTAAAACTGTTGATGTGGTAGTATTTATACCTTGTTGATAAAAATTTGTATTCTGCTTGTAAAAACCTCCCCCCCTACTGTATGGTCTATATCCTGTATAGTCATAATTCTGATACAGTTCCCTCCATGTTCTATAAATTGACCCTCCCTGTTTACATTTTTAAAGCTCCATTTATTCATTACTCCAATACCATTGTAGGGATTATTTATCCTATTATTCACCTTCACCGTGTTTTTTTGATCCCCGACCGTGCCACTCTGTACATATAAACCTGTGTCCAAGTTGTCCTTTTCTTTTTTAGTATGTTGTGTACCTTCCTTTTTATTTTTCCATTTATAAATCCTATCCTGTTCATACTCATCACATATTTTTCTATATTTCTTTTGTTTCTTATTTTTTTCTTCAGTGATTTTTTTACAGCTGTGATTGTATAAACGATGCTTTACCATCAGTGCACCTTTTCTGATGTTTCATAGGATGTTTTAAAATTGAAGACGTCTGAGACTCAACTCCTCTGTGGGAGAGTGATAATACCTGTGACAAGTTGTGCTGAAGAAAACGTGCTGTCTCATATATATTGCATTTTACTCCGTGTGAACTGAACCCACATCACGTTTGAGACACGCAGCGACAAGCCATCCCAATTAACGGACTGGAAATATTGTGCATTGTATGTACTCCCACCAGACTGTCATCATCAGTAGTTGCACACTTAGAGGGGTCCACGACAGACCTCTCCTCCAAGTCTGGGCTGACCTGTAACTGATGACTATCCTCACAATGCTCAATCCTCGCTCAAACATGGAGCAGAGCTGGCAGCATACATTACTTGGCTAGCAGAAGGAGCAGCAAAAGCAAGAGGCAGGTTACAGGTGAGGGCACACAGGCAGTTCCTGTGCCATGCCAACTGAGCGTGGTGTCAGAGGAACCCACCGATTCCAAGCTGTGTCTGTCACTTGAAATGGTGTTGAAGAGTGAGTCAATCATTCCAGTAAAGCTGGATTGACCGCTAGGTGACAGTAGCAGGTCTGTCCTGTGGCTGGGACTGCTGCTTCCACCACCACTTCTTCTGCTGCTGCTGCTTGTGCCAGCTATGCCAACACTTTTGCCACTGCCCATTCCTTTGGAGGGCCCAACTGTCTTTTGGCCATAGTGTACAATAACAGTATCAGTAATGTAACAGATTAAACACGAATTTGGCAGCAGTTCAACAAGATGCATACAGCAATATATTAGATCGCCCTTTAATACTGAGGCATAGTAATTGTGTGTATAAATTAACAGATTAACTGGGATTGTGGCAGCAGTTAAACATGATGCACATGGTGATATAGTACACCGCCCTTTAGTGCTGGCATCACGACAAGCGGGACCCTGCATTACACATGAAAACCTTCACCCAAGAAGAGTGTGCCCCAAAGGGAAAAACAGGTGTGCCCTTCCCATCACTGTACACTGGCACAGGGAGCTTCAGAACCGTGAGTACAACTACTATTGCACCCATCTGACCGCTCTCTCACACGCATACCCATGTGGACTGGGTGGTGCACAAGTGTACAAGTCAGCCATAAGTCACTACTGAATGAGATGAGGTGAGGTAGGTGCCAGCTCCCGTCATGAATGCTGTGGACTCATAACAGTGGGTCTGCTGTATTCTTTACCAGGCTCTATTAGATATAAGCCAGTGGAATAAAACTGACCCCGTAATATGCTGCCCTTAAACAATCTATAAAGGGCTGGAGGGCAGGTCAGCCATCTCTCTTCGGGTACTGCCGTAAACCAGTCTTTCTTGTCCAGAAAAATGAGACACTGGTTTACCCATGTGATAGAACTTTATATAGCATAGTGAAGTCAGAATCTTGCCTGTGGTTGAAGCATAAAAAGAGGGTGTTGTCCCACAAAAAATATTCAAAATGTTCAAGCCAGCACCTGGATCTAAATATGTTTGTAATTTTTATAGGTGCTGACTGAAATCTATCTGTATAGCACCACCTGCTGTTTGCTAGATGGAAACACATGTTCAGTTCCATTCTTTAACTGCCACCAGCTGCATCAGAAAGGACACAGCCCTTAGAAAGGACAACCCCCACCCCACCCCCACCCTGAGCTGCTAGCTTGAAATAAGTCTAGCAGAACAATTGAAGCAATGAATGGAGATATCTCTGGATCAATGTGAGGTACAGGGCTGTTCTAGCATTGTTAGAATTAGATTGTCATCTACTATATGATTACATTTTCATGGGAGAACCCCTTTAATATTTTCTGAAACTCAAAAAAATGCACTTTATTCATTCCTGACTACGTGAAAAGATAGAAAAGTATGTGTAGACAATGACCATGATTATGGATCTCAGTATATAATGAGCAGTGAGCTCTTGTACATAGCTTTTTTACCTGCTCGCTGCTTGGGCCGGGGCCCATCTGTGACACTACTGGTGATTTCAATGTTATTTCTAGAATAAAATGTACAATGAATATTTAAGTTAACTAAAATCATCTCCCGTCTGCAGGGTTGCCATTATACCTACTAGTGTCGATTGCAAATATTCTAATCGCAAATTTTTGTCGCGAATATCGGCACTTCGAGAATTAGCGAAAATGTAGAATATAGTGCTATATATTCGTAATCGTGAATATTCTAGACTTTTTTTTTTTTTCATCAGTAACCTCCCTTCTTGCTTGTGGGCCAATGAGAAGGCTGCAATATCTTTGTCAGAGCTTAGCAACATCCCTAGCAACCAATAGGAAAGTTGCCTACCCCTCACTATATAAGAAACTCCCCAGCGGCCATTTCCTGCAGTTTTTCTGCAGTTCTGAGAGAGAGAGATAGAGAGAGAGATAGAGAGAGAGAGAGATAGAGCAGTGACATTGCTGTGCTGTGTGTTTTTATCTGGATCCTATTCCTTATCCAATTACATTAGGCTAGGTCTATACGACGACATGTGTTGCGTGACGATAAGTCGCGCAAATGATAGGGCAAAACTACACTGCAACATTTGTAGGGCAACATTTTGTCACATCAATGTCACGCGACAATTTTTATAATGGTAGTCTATGGTGTCGCACTGCATGCGACATACTGCAACGCAACAGTCGCAGAAAAATCTATTTTGAATGGATTTTTTAGCGAATGTCGCAGTCGCAGCATGTCGCATGTCGCAGTGCGACACCATAGACTATCATTATAAAAATTGTCACGTGACATTGGTGCGACAAAATGTCACGCAACAAATGTTGTCGTGTAAACCTAGCCTTAGATAGTTAGTTAGCTCATTTATATAATACAGACAGTTAGTGGGAGATCGTGATATAGTGCCGCTGATAGGTTCCAGTGCAGGGTGTTAGGTAGTGTGATAGGAATTACTGTTTCTCTGCTGTCCATACATACATGCTACAGACACAGTGCTGTGATGTCACAACAATACTTAGTGCACCAATCAGTAATATCTACTCAGACCTGATAAAATGTGAAGTTGCATGTATTTGTGCAAAAAATATGCGCGTCATTAGTGCCGTTTTGCGCAATTGCAAAAATAATGACTGGAGATCACAAATTCTAGAATTCATAAATTGATTGCAAATATTATGTGAACAATTCGCAAAATATTGCAGAAACTATTGCCTATGCTGCTGATCACTAATACCTACAGAACAGAACGATTTGATGATTTTCTTAACGTAATTTTATATTGTTTTGTCAGTTCTTTTCCAATCCTCTTAACAATCTGTGATGTTTGGTAAAGCTCAGATCGAATAAGGCCACATTTAGTCTGGCTGTTTTTATACAGTTTGACTGAACTGGGTTTAGTTTTAATGTTTTATTTAGAATTGTGGCACCGTACGTGACTAAATATGTCATTCATGTGCAAAGGAAATCCTCTTTGCCCAGGGTGCAAAGGAGGCTATAAACATTCTTTAGAATCATTATACTTACATTGGGTTATGATGTTTCAATGGATGACCTATTTCTACAAGCAAAACAAAGCCAGTTTAATAGCATATTATAATCTTATTATTGGCAAAGCTTTCGGTTCTTTCATTTGAAATATGCTCTTTTAAGAAGCTTTTCTAAGTGATAATTTCTAGATTCCAGGCTTTGTGATGATACTTGTTATATAATGGTCCATTCACATATCTGAATGAGGTGAACGCATTGCACCTGCACTGAATCCAGACCCATTCATTTCTATGGAGTTGTGCACATGAGTGGTGATTTTCACGCATCACTTGTGCGTTGCGTGAAAATCGCAGCATGCTTTATATTGTGCGTTTTTCACGCATTGCAGGCCCCATAGAAGTGAATGGGGCTGCGTGAAAATCGCAAGCATCCGCAAGCAAGTGCAGATGCGGTGCGATTTTCACGCATGGTTGCTAGGAGATGATCGGGATGGTTATAAGGGAAAATAATTGCATTCTTAATACAGAATGCTTAGTAAAATAGGGATGGAGGGGTTAAAAAATAATAAACAAATTTAACTCACCCCATCCACTTGGTCGCGTAGCTGATCTCCTCTTCTTTCTTGAGGACCTGGGTAAAGGACCTACGTCAATGCGCTCATCACATGGTCCATCACATGTTCCATATCATGGTCCATCCCCATGGTGATAGACCACGTGATGAGCATAGTGACGTCATCAAAGGTCCTTTACTCAGATCCTAAAGAAAGAAGAAAGAAGAGGAGATCCGCTACGCGACCAAGTAGATGGGGTGAGTTAAATTTGTTTATTATTTTTTAACCGCTTCATCCCTATTTTACTAAGCATTCTGTATTAAGAATGCTATTATTTTCCCTTATAACCATGTTATAAGGGAAAATAATAAAATCTACACAACACCTAACCCAATCCTGAACTTCTGTGAAGAAGTCCGGGTTCGAGTCTGGGTACCAAACATGCTGATTTTTCTTACGCGAGTTAAAACGCTTTGCACTCGCGCTGAAAATTGTGACGCACCCGCATCCTATCCGGCCCTCACACGCGACCCCTGTGTGAAAGAGGCCTAAAGGTTTACAGAGCTGTGTCCGGAATATGGCACAACCCATTGTAATATCACATGTTGCCTCTAATTTTGAATATGACTGCAGGTAACTCTGTAGCGGTATATTCAATATTCTAGTGAGTTAGGCTAGTTCAAACGATTTAATGAATTTTATTGGGCACCATTAGAACTTCCCAACGATGTCTGATCTCTAGACCATGCCATTAATAACATGCCCCTTGGGCCCATGTCTGCTATACTTTTTTAAGGCTGTTTGGCTGGCCCATAATAGTCAAGAGCTGGCCATATGGCCTCCTAAAAACAAGAAGAGCCCATAGGACTTATAAAGCCACAAAACTAGTTTCACAATCAGTTCATTCTAAGAATTGATATTGTTCACTATGTACATATACTCATGAATGGTAAGTTGCTGCAATTTTCTATCCAAATATGTGTATATACTGTATATATAGGGTACGGCCACACAATCAGGCTTCTGCATGCAGTTTTGAATACCAAAACCAGGAGTGAATAAAAAAAAAAGAGAAGTTGTGTCTGTTCATATACTTTCTCTCCTTTTTTGATCTACTCCTGATTTCTGGCTTCAAACACTGCATCAGAAACCTGACCTGTTGCCGTACCTCTAAGCTAGATCTACACGGCGACATTTGTCGCGCAACATTTTTTATAATGATAGTCTATGGTGTCACACTGCAACATGCGACATGCTGCGACTGCAATGTGACAGTCACAAAAATCCATTCGAGATTCAAAATGGATTTTTCTGCGACTGTTGCGTTGCAGCATGTCGCATGTCGCAGTGCGACACCATAGACTATCATTATAAAAATTGTCACACGACATAGGTGCGCAGTGTAGTTGTGCCCTATCTGTCGTGAGACTTAGGCCTCTTTCACACGACAGTATGTCCATTTCAGTGTTTTGCGGTCCGTTTTTCACGGATCCGTTGTTCCGTTTTTTGCTTCCGTTGTGGTTCCGTTTCCGTTCCGTTGTTCCGTTCCGTTTTTCCGTATGGCAAATACAGTATACAGTAATTTCATATAAAAAATTGGGCTGGGCATAACATTTTCAATAGATGGTTCCGCAAAAAACGGAACGGATACGGAAGACATACGGATGCATTTCCGTATGCATTCCGTTTTTTGCGGACCCATAGACTTTAATGGAGCCACGGAACGTGATTTGCGGCCAAATATAGGACATGTTCTATCTTTAAACGGAACGGAAAAACGGAAATACGGAAACGGAATGCACACGGAGTACATTCCGTTTTTTTTGCGGAACCATTGAAATGAATGGTTCCGTATACGGACCGTATACGGACCGCAAAAAACGGCCCGCAAAACGGAAAAAAAAAACGGTCGTGTGAAAGAGGCCTTATTGTGTAGACCTAGCCTTAATGGGCAGTTTTTTTTTGAGTGGAACACATTTTATATAAAGTGATTGTTATGCAGATATTACAGACCCAAAATCACTGAGCAGAAATTAGAAGGTAAATTATTTCACAACTAACATAGTGTCTACTGCAAGACATAATGGTCCACATTTACTAATGTCATTGCACATACACTCACCTAAAGAATTATTAGGAACACCATACTAATACGGTGTTGGACCCCCTTTTGCCTTCAGAACTGCCTTAATTCTACGTGGCATTGATTCAACAAGGTGCTAATAGCATTCTTTAAAAATGTTGGCCCATATTGATAGGATAGCATCTTGCAGTTGATGGAGCAACATGCATTGAAGCAACTGCCATGTGATTGGTTGACTAGATAATCGCATTAATGAGAAATAGGTGTTCCTAATAATTCTTTAGGTGAGTGTAGATACTGTGCCCAACTTTGGCACATTTTCGGTGCAATTTGGTGCATCTAGCTTTTGAGAAATCCTTTTCAGTTAGTTCACCAAGGGGGTGAAATTAAAGAGGTATGGCTGCAAGCCACATTTAGCACCAAAATTGTGCCACGCTTCGGATGTAAAATTCTGTCTCAAGGTAAGCCAACCAATAGTTGGTATAGAGTTAGTGAGTGTGACGAAACCATCCTCGCCACTCGGTGGTGGAGAAGCCTGGCTCCCAGCCTCTTGCCCCAGGGTTATGGGCCCTCTCATCAGCCAGGCTTCCTTTGTTCACAAAGGACTTTTACTAACTTTTGAACCCCTGATTATAACTACTAGCTCTTGTAAGAGCTTGTTCCAGTTACTTGTTCCTGCATCGCTCTCTGAAGGAAGAGAGGTTCACCCACTGAAGCCTGGAGCCTTGTCGTAGGTCCAGGGTGGGTAGGAGACGGCGAGACCTCAACAAAGCTTCAGCGGTTCGTGGGGTCGGCAGAGCTTATGGTGTTGAGTGGAGTGCTTGGAGTCCTCGGGAAGCGCTAGGAGCATCCATCGACGGAGGTACCCGGTCGGGGTGCCAGGAGATCCGTTACAGTGAGTTGGATAAAAAGCATTCCTGCACTGAATTTGTCATCCAGTCTGAGTCCCTGTGTAATATATCAAGTGTTCAGCTCCAGAAAAGTGGACTGATTTTATTTGTCGGTGGAGTAGGCATTTACTGTACGTCAAATCTATCATGTTTGCACCATTTTAAGCTGGTTTGCATTTACTAAGGGTGGAGAGATAAACCTATTATTATCATGAGGATTACCCTTCATATAACATATTTCCCTTACAGCAGCAGTAAACTGATTATGGGTTACTGTAGCTATCTATGGATGCAGCAGAATTAAAGGGGTTGTGCCACTTCAGCAAGGGACATAAAGGACTAGTGCAATTGCAGATAGCAGTATAATCATATAAGGCCCAAAGTGGCAACCATGCGTCCATATAATGCAATTTACCGCTCAACACAGGAATAGTGAGGGATGGTGACATACATCTGTATAGCCTAGTGAATTACTGCTAACAATAATCATAACAGTCAACGTTACTGACCCAGCCTGGAGCGTGGCGCCTGACGATCGTTCACTATGCGCTTCCTCACAGGGCATATGATAAATCTGTCCTAAACCTACTAACCTAGTTAATCATGTCCACTTCCACACACGCCTTTTAAAAGTGGCATGAGCTGCATAAAACTACAAACAACTCACCATTTTTTGCACAAAAATGGCCTGAGCCTCCTCCCCGCACGTTTGTTGGTTGCTACGCAGTCAATAAAAGTGCAGGTAAGTACTGCCACTGACTGTAATGCCGTAGCCATGTTGGTTACTGGCATTACAGCGATTAAAGCACCCGATGACACGTGGTTCGGCTCAGTCTTATTCAGGGGGAGCCGTGCTGTAGAAGTGACAGAGTGTAGGGAATTGAATAAAAAATAATTGTTAGGCAGCGTTGGTGTTAGAGACCCAAAAGTCCTTTTAAGGACTATTGTTGTGTCTGGCAGCAATATATATCTTTAGCGCAACCTGCACTAAATTGCATGCAATTGTTAGAGACCCAAAGTCCTTTTAAAGACTATTGTTGTATCTGCCAGCAATATATATTTTTGCGCTAAATAGCTTGCAATTGTTTGACTGCTGCAGACAGTGAAATTATCTGCGCTACATCTCCTGTGCGACGTGTGCGCAGCCTAAAAATTTCTGTGACATCCAGCGTACTTTCTCGGTAGATGGTATCTGCTGCGGACAGTTACATAACCTGTGCAATGTTTGCGCATCCTAAAAAAATCTGTGACATCCAGGGTTCTTTTTCCGTAGATGTTGCGAACAGCAACATTATCTGCGCTACATATTCTGTTTAACGTGTGCACATAATAAAAATATCTTGGTTGGATTGCAGCAGATAAAACTTCCAGTCGGTTAAGCACCACCCTGTCTTCCACAAAGTCCAGTCTGTTGTGTCTTTTCATAGGTAAATGCATTGATATCTAATTATTCTAGTCAAGGTGGATGTTCATTGCCTTTAAGAGCCATGCTCGACTATAGTTACAATTTTGTATATCTTGAGTAGGCCAAAGTAAAGTCGCACAAAGGTTTCTGCTTTTTAGTGTTATTCTTCTCATGAATGTACCAGTCTGAGAAGAATCCTGCTTGTCTACTTATAAATTTATGACGGGAGATAAAGATAAGCTCTATGCAGCTGGTGATAATTACCTATACAATTAGGTATTTATTAATGAAGCAAAATATATAATATTCATGTATTCATTTAATGAGCCTTAGTCCTTAGCATAACACAATCAGTAGGACATATATAAATATATATATAGTTAAGGCTGCGTGCAGCCTGGAATTGTGGGTGGAGCGACCTCCCCTATTTAAACCCCCTAGTCCAAGCAGGAGGGCGCCCGTTTCTTTGCCGAGCATCACCTGACGTCACTTCCTGTTGCATCTTCAGACGTGTCTTCAGTCCTCATCTCGGTTCGTGCAGCCAGCCGCATCGCCTCCCACGAGTTTCACCGCTCTGCGGCCAGGCAGACGCGCCTGCCACGGGCACCTCGTGTTCCCCCGGGCAGGCGGGGACGGCGCCGCAGGTATGAATGATGGGGCTGTGGTCCTAGGCGCTATCCGGCGACACCTTGCAGACACCTGCAAACAAACTAAGTACCTTGAGTGCAACACAATTTTAAGTCCTCTGTTGGCCAGTTCTGGGTGGTGGCTGCAAGGGAAGGTTAGCATCGTGACGTTCATGCCGTCTTCCTGCCTATGTTGCTAAGTGCGGGGGTCCGAGCGGCAGGACCAGCAGCACAGCCGCCCTGTCTGCAGGGGGCTCCGCTTCTCCGTGCGGGCGAGTCGCCGGCTGGCTGCCTGGCTGTTGGCCTGCTGCCTCTTTTAACCCCCGCACTGCTGTAATAAAAAAATAAAAAAAGGAAAAAATTGTGCATTAATACCAGGTGCAGGCCCCGGTCACCCCGGGCTCCTAGGCCAAATCACGCTATTACGTTGTCAATACTCATCCCCTGGGGGGCTGTGGTATTCTGTGAATTCAGGGGTCAGGTTCCTGAACCTCTCAGGCGTTACGACTGCCCTCAAATCGTCCAGGGTCCCGTCTTCACTGAATCGCTCAGGTTACGTCATTTCTGATACCGCTCAGGTGTCATTTGTTCCCCGATCCGCTCAGATGTTAGGTCGTCCCTGTAACCACCTGGTGTCATATGTTCCCTGAATCACTCAGGTGTAATGTTTTCCCTAAAATCACGCAGGTGTAATGTCTTCCCTGAATTGCTCAAGTATAAGGTCTTCCCTGATTCGCTCAGGTGTAATGTCTTCCCTGATTCGCTCAGGTGTAATGTCTTCCCTGATTCGCTCAGGTGTAATGTCTTCCCTGATTCGCTCAGGTGTAATGTCTTCCCTGAATCATTCTAGTGTAATGTCTTCCCTGTTTCGCTCAGGTGTAATGTCTTCCCTGTTTCGCTCAGGTGTAATGTCTTCCCTGAATCGGTCTAGTGTAATGTCTTCCCTGAATCGGTCAGGTGTAATGTCTTCCCTGAATCGCTCGGGTGTAATGTCTTCCCTGACTCGCTCGGGTGTAATGTCTTCCCTGACTCGCTCGGGTGTAATGTCTTCCCTGAATCGCTCAGGTGTAATGTCTTCCCTGAATCGCTCAGGTGTAATGTCTTCCCTGAATCGGTCTAGTGTAATGTCTTCCCTGAATCGCTCAGGTGTAATGTCTTCCCTGAATCGCTCAGGTGTAATGTCTTCCCGAATCACTCAAGTGTTATGTCTCCCCTGAATCACTCAGGTATTATGTCTTCCCGGATCCCTGAATCGCTCAGGTGTCATGTTTTCCTCAGATCGCAGGGGTCATGTTCCCGGAATCACAGGTGTCATGTCTTCCCTGAATCATTCAGGTTTTGTCTTCCCTGATTCGCTCAGGCGTTGTGTTTTTCTCCAAATTGCAGGTGTCATTTTACCCAAGAACCGCATGTGTTATGTCTTCCCTGAATCACTCAGGGTTATGTTTTCTCCAATTCAGGTGTCATGTTCCTAAAATCGCATGTGTCATTTCTTCCCTAAGTGACTCAGGGGTCAGGTCCCTGAATCGCTCTGGTGTTATGCCTCCCTTAGTCACTTAGGTGTAAGGTTCCCTGAATCGCTCAGGTGTGGTGTGTTCCCTGAATCGCTTAGGTGTGGTGTGTTCCCTGAATCGCTCAGGTGTAGTGTGTTCCCTGAATTACTCGGGTGTGGTGTGCTCCCTGATTCGCTCAGGTTTCATGTATCCCCTGAATCGCTCAGGTATCATGTATTTCCCTGAAATCGCTCAGGTGCCATGTTCTCCCTGATTCGGGTTGTTTTCCTTCCTCTTCCAGGTCGGTTGTTCCCAGGTTGCATATTTTCCTGAACAGTCTGGTTATGTATTCCCCTGATTCACGCAGGTCAGGTTGGCCTGATTCGCTCAGGCTTCTGTTTTTCCCGGCTCTCCCAGGGAGTAGGTAGTGGCCAGGTCCAACCAGATTCAAGGTACTGCCCGACCCTCCCAGATGTCCGTCATCTTCATAAAGGTGCATATAATTGCCTGCGTTGCTTAGGATTCCATTCCAGCTCCTGAACCGATCAGGAGTCAGTGCATCGCCTGAATTACGCAGGTTCCATGCATCAGCCTGTAACGCTCAAGGATTTGTTCAGCAACGTCCGGCTGGTTCCTGGTTACCCGATTCGTGTCCTGTGTGTCTGGATTTTTGTTTCCGCAGGTTTGTTGCATGCGGCGCGACTTCGGGCTCTGATGCTGGCTGTCCAGGGTCACCCAGCAGTTGGCCATGACGCCCCCCGCTTGCATCCCGGTTCTCCATCGCCTCTTTCCAGTGCCACCAGATCGCACCTCTCTCCGGGTCTCGTACCGACGCAAGCTTATTTTTCTTGTAAGCAGGGCCTCAGGCCACCGGAATGTCGATCCATCCTCAGTTATATCGCAGGGCTCCTCCATGCCCGGTCACTCCACGGTGCCGGGTTTCAGGTAAGTTCCAGCCAAATGGCGGCGTGACGCTTCTCCGCAGCTCAGAGCCTTCCTTCATTTATCACGAGCCACCATTCCTAGGTCTTCAGTATCGCCGGAGAGTTGGCAGCGCTGTCCGTTGATTCAGTTAGGTTGCGATCCTTTCTATACCATGTTCATTTCTGTTTCCTTCTGATTCTCAGGTTTCATGTATTTCCCGGATTAGCTCAAAATGCAAGTTTTTTGCCCATTTACCCAGGTCTAATTCCCAGAGTCGCGCGGGTTTTACGTGTTTCCTGGATCGCTCGGGTCCATGCATTTCCCTAGGTCGCTCGGGTTCATGTATTTACCTGAGTTCCTCTGGTTTATGTTTCCAGAATCGCCCGGGTTCATGTTTTCTGGGTCGCTCGGGTTATGTGTGTGCCCAAGTCACTCAGGTTTTACATTTCCCTGAATCGCTCAGGTCAGGTATTTCCTGAATCGATCAGGTTTAGGTATTTCCCTGAATCGCTCAGGTTTTGTATTTTCCTGTCTTTCAGGTTGCCGGTATCTCCAGGTGGTATGTTTTCCTGATTCACCCAGGTTACATATTTTACGGAATCACTCAGGTTTTGTTTCCTGTCTTCAGGTTGGCGGTATTTCCAGGTTGTGTGTTTTTCTTGATTCACTCAGGTTACATATTCCCTGAATCGCTCAGGTCTTTTTCCCATAGGTGGTTCGCATTTGCCTGAATCGCTCAGGTCTTTTGTCCCACAGGTTGTACGCAGTTGCCTGAATCGCTCAGGATCCGATATATTTGCCTGGAACGCTCAGGGTTTTCCAGCAGTATCCAGTGGCTTTCATAGCCCATTGCCACACGCACCGCCACCTGTCATTTAACACCATCAAGCTGTATTGGCCGGCATTCAACACCATTGGATGCTCTGCGACCCCTCTGCCAAATCCATTTTCGTATCAGGCCATCAAAACCACCCTCAGGGTTAGCGCGGCGGTCCAGGTGCGTAGACAACCAGTGTCAGGCGAGCTTTCCACAGATTGGCAGGTAGCCCTAGACGGTCTCCCTTTTGGGCACTCAGCAAGCATCATCACCAAAGCAGCCATGTACCTAGGGTTCTATGGGCTCTTAGACCCGGGGAGTTCACCTGCGGCACGGTCAACCGAGCGACCCTGCTCAGGCGACATCTCGCCTGGCATTCGGCCCACTTCATACGGTCCATCCCAGCCACCGAGTCCAATCAGGCTGGTCCTCCCACCGAGGTAGAGTTCTTCCCTACGGCCAACTGTTGGTGTCCCGTCAAGGCGCTCCAAGAGCTTCTGGCCTCACTCCAGTCTCCCGCGTTAGACGACCCGTTGCTCTCATTAACGGTAGGCCCCCCTTCTTCGGCCGAGTTTGTCTCCAATGTCCGCACCCTGACGGCAGGGTTGGGGTTCAACCCTAGCACAGTATCCGGGCACTCCTCTCGCGTAGGGGCCGCTTCCGCGGCATCCAGTCATCAGGTACCGGCACACGTCACCCGCAAGGGGGGTCGTTAGTGGTCGTCCTGCTACGCAAGGTACATTCACAATCCGCGAGTTGAGATTGTCAGAGCCTTTCGTTCTTTCGGCTTTATGGGTTGCATGATGCTCCAATAAATACATTGCACCCTACTCCAGGCCGGTTCTCTTTGCCCAATTATCAAACTGTTGTCCGTCAAAAAAATAGGACAGGTCTTATTTTTTTGACGGACAGGAAACACGGATCATGGACGCGGTGCATTTTCCAAGTTTTCAATGGAGCCATTGAAAGTCAATGGGTCCGCAGAAAAAAATGGAACAATGGCCGCGGATGCACACAGCGGTCGTGTGCATGAGGCCTTTTTCACATCTTTGGTATGACAGGAGGTACTGATACAGTGGGATGCGAAAGTTTGGGCAACCTTGTTATTCGTCATGATTTTCCTGTATAAATCGTTGGTTGTTGCGATAAAAAATGTCAGTTAAATATATCATATAGGAGATACACACAGTGATATTTGAGAAGTGAAATGAAGTTTATTGTATTTACAGAAAGTGTGCTATAATTGTTTAAACAAAATTAGGCAGGTGCATAAATTTGGGCACCACAAAAAAGAAATGAAATCAATATTTAGTAGATCCTCCTTTTGCAGAAATTACAGCCTCTAAACGCTTCCTGTAGGTTCCAATGAGAGTCTGGATTCTGGTTGAAGGTGTTTTGGACCATTCCTCTTTACAAAACATCTTTAGTTCATTCAGGTTTGATGGCTTCCGAGCATCGACAGCTCTCTTTAAGTCACACCACAGATTTTCAATTATATTCAGGTCTGGGGTCTGAGATGGCCATTCCAGAACATTGTACTTGTTCCTCTGCATAAATGCCTTAGTGGATTTTGAGCAGTGTTTAGGGTCATTGTCTTGTTTAAAGATCCAGCCCCAAAGCAGCTTCCGCTTTGTCACTGATTCCTGGACATTGGTCTTCAGAATCTGCTGATAGTGAGTGGAATCCCTGCGTCCCTCAACTTTGACAAGGTTCCCAGTCCCTGCACTGGCCACACAGCCCCACAGCATGATGGAACCACCACCATATTTTACTGTAGGTAGCAGGTGTTTTTCTTGGAATGCTGTGTTCTTTTTCCTCCATGCATAATGCCCCTTGTTATGGCCAAATAACTCAATTTTAGCTTCATCAGTCCACAGCACCTTATTCCAAAATGAAGCTGGCTTGTCCAAATGTGCTTTAGACCACCTCAAGCGGCAATTTTTTGTGCTGTGGGCAGAGAAAAGGCTTCCTCTGCATCACTCTCGCATACAGCATCTCCTTGTGTAAAGTGCGCCGAATGGTTGAAAGATGCACAGTGACTCCATCTGCAGCAAGATGATGTTGTAGGTCTTTGGTGCTGGTCTGTGGGTTGACTCTGACTGTTCTCACCATTCGTCGCTTCTGTCTATCCGAGATTTTTCTTGGTCTGACACTTCGAGCCTTAACTTGAACTGAGCCTGTGGTCTTCCATTTCCTCAATATGTTCCTAACTGTGGAAACAGACAGCTGAAATCTCTGAGACAGCTTTTTGTATCCTTCCCCTAAACCATGATGGTGAGCAATCTTTGTCTTCAGGTCATTTGAGAGTTGTTTTGAGACCCCTATGTTGCTACTCTTCAGAAGAGGAGGGAAACTTACAATTGACCCCCTTAAAAACTCTTTCTCATAATTAGATTCACCTGTGTATGTAGGTCAGGGGTCACTGAGCTTACGAAGCCAATTTGAGTT
Source organism: Bufo gargarizans (assembly GCF_014858855.1). Lineage (NCBI taxonomy): Eukaryota > Metazoa > Chordata > Amphibia > Anura > Bufonidae > Bufo > Bufo gargarizans. The sequence continues at coordinate 134,862,940 of NC_058080.1, read as the reverse complement.
CCAATAATTAGTTCTAAAGGTTTTGGAATCAATAAAATGACAACAGTGCCCAAATTTATGCACCTGCCTAATTTTGTTTAAACTTCATTTCACTTCTCAAATATCACTGTGTGTGTCTCCTATATGATATATTTAACTGACATTTTTTATCGTAACAACCAACGATTTATACAGGAAAATCATGATGATTAACAAGGTTGCCCAAACTTTCGCATCCCACTGTATCTCTGTGAGAAAACAAGGCCATTCAAGTTATTTATGAACCATAAATCAACAGTGTGAGAAACATTCAGAGAGACGCCTAGAAGTCTGTCTCTAATTGCTTCAAGTGTCAGAATTAATCCCTATAGCTTTGAATTAAAGCTTCTAAGGTCAAATGTATAGAATATGTTTTATTCAGACTTACATAAGTTAACCCTTTATACTATAATGTAAATAGCTTACACAGCAGTGCCACCTAGGTATGAGTGGGTGACATTATAACAGTAGCAAAAGTGCATTCTGGGTAAGGTTATGATGTCAAATTTTTTATCAATGGTGACGCCCATCCGACTATGATTGGAAAGTTCCAAACTAGGAAGGTGTATCTAACTGATATGTTTGTGATCATAAACCATACACGGAGGGAGACAAGAGGACACACAGAAGATAGAGGAGAGAGAGAGAGAGAGAAAACAAGTGGAGCTCTCTAGTGGGGTCTATCAAGATGAAAGCAATGGTGAGATGCTCTATGATAGACCACCCAGCTTTCCTAGGAGCAGAAGTGAGATTCCTACTAGGACTTGGTAAGAGACACAGAAAATGATATTTCATTTTTTTAAGACTAATTTGATAGTGTGGGTGAAATTATACCATCTAGATTGGCGAATAAATAAATAATTTGAATAATTAGCAAAGCATTAAATGATTGCATATATATATATATATATATATATATATATATATATGCAATGTTGATAGAACATTCTTCACCAAGCTAAGTGATGGATTCCCATAGGAAAGACTTATTGCAAGTCCTTCCCATTTAAGATATGGTCTAGCAAAGATCCTAGATCCCTGTTATTTGTCTTAATAGTCTTACCAAAGTCACATATGTGAAAATAGTCCAGGATGGGGCGAGAAGGATACGGTTATCTCTTCTAAGTTATATCCTTGAATGGATTTGCCCATTCTGGAAGTCATGTGATGTGTAGTTGGTTAGAGGGGGGCGGAATGTATTTAGCATTCTATATTGATGTCTAGGATTAGACATGCCCATCCTGATATCATGAGGTTTTCTCTGAACAGTAGTATTGTATATAACTTATGTTCCTACTTTGATATCCTAACCTAATAATAGCTTGGTTATAATGTGAGAAGTTATTTCCACTCACATGTATTGTTACGCTTGTAATGCTTTATATTAACGCTATATATATTAATTTGCATGTATCATTGTGTTTATTTACTTATATATGTTTATAATCTTGTAACCAATAAATCTGCATATTTTTTATAAATCTGTGTATTATTATATAATGCAGAACTACATGTTTATCATTATCGTCATCTCTTGTAAAAAAGAACTTATTTATCTGAGGAAATAGTCAGACTCAGATGTGAATCTTATCAATTAGGTTGTCTACAATTCACCAGGTCATGATTTTACGAATTTATGACAAATTTTATAAAAAAATTTTTTTTATGGTTAATTATTTTTATGACCATAGATAATAATTCTTAATTGAATTATTACCACCGGACATAAATGGAGGTCCCACCGAGATTGATTAGATGACATATTAATGATGTATATTGTTGCTGGCATTGGAATGCTACAGCCAGATCACATTTACAACCCTTAGAAGGGTGTGGTCTATGCATAGTCAATATTACTGTCTTGGTACTGAAGGGGTTAAGTCGATACCAAAACCGCAGATGAGTTGTTGCAGTAAAGTGTTATTACACGAATGCAACCAATGCATGACATGTAAATCAACTCAGGAGTTGTTTGTCTATGCTAAACACAATTGATGTTTTTGTATCGCCAGAAATTAATAGTAAATTGTCCCAAGATAGGGAACAGATGTAGGTCTCATTAGCCTAGGCGGTACAGGGTCCGGTTCGAGTCCATTGTTTGACTCAGGAACCTTCCTATTAATTCCTGGACAGTTAACTCCCATAGTTGGAGATTTACCCCCAGGGAGGTTGAGTTTAGTAGCTCAGGGCGCTACAGGATAATAGAGGAACCTTATACATAAAGTCTGACCCGCTGTTATTGATAGATAGAATCTATAAGAGAACAGTTTTAAACAGGTTAGTGATGTTGACGTAACCATGCTTTCTTATAGGATCCTAATGTACAATTTGCAATTGCCACAGATATGATAATCCCCCAAGGAGGGAATTGTTTTCATCTATCTCTGATTAATCGTTTCAGATTTTTTTTATTTGTTTGTGATATATTATTTTTATTTTTAAGCAGAGTATCTAGAACCTGTGAATTAGTTTTAGTAGTGAAAAGCGCAAAACAGTATTTAAACAGCTCTGTTAACTAATCGTAATTGCCTTAAAAAGTCTCATAAGGGAGGGGTGAGGAGTAGTTTGCGGTAAGAGCAGACCACAGTGTACTCCCAGGGTCACAGAGCTGTGTCATGTATGCAATCAGTTTTCCTGCAGATGCTGTATGTCCCAAAATGTTGCCCACCATCTTAAAGATGGGAGGGGGGAAGGAGCACATTCCAAAGTCTAGATACATGTCAGTGAAGAGGTCAGAGGTCGCAGAGCTGCGCTGCGAGCTGATTTCTTAAGTCAGCCTAATGGAAAGGAAGAGTAAGATTCTCCCAACTCCATTGAATGTAAATTCTTTATCTCATGAAGTGAATAAAGAGTAAAGGAAAAGTTGTTTAATACTTCGCTGAGATAGAAATGTCCAGTAAACGAAGCGAACTGCTTCATTAAATTAATAATTATATCAAGTCAATAAATTATTAATGATATTGATTACTAATCACATTTTTCCACAGGATCATTAACATAATGTTTGTGTAGAGTTTTATTTCAGTGCTAAAAATGCCAGGAGCTGAACTGAGATTGAAAAAGGCAAAAATTTGAAGATGGAGACACATCATAAATTTCATATGATTGGTGGTGGTATCGTATGACTGAAAAGAGACTGAACAGTTATACTAGCCATATTGTTTGTCTATCAATTGTGACTAACTTGTCGTCACTGTATTTCATGCAGATATATGGACGCATATATATTACTCTGTTTCGAGGTAGTCTCAAAGTATTGATTGGGTTATTATCCTAAATAGGCATAACACCTAAGGCTGTATTAGCCTAGCAAATGAAGAATAGTTATATCTATTCATGGTACCGTGTAGTTTGTTTTTCTTTGGAAAAAAAAATAAACATAAAAGTCTTCAACTAGCTGCTGGCTAAAGTATGGCATAAGTCAAAGGCCTAAAATAGGCAGGTATATGTTTGATAAGGTTTTTCACTGCATTGTTGCTCATATTGTCTGTTGTTTTCTTAAGCTTAGATGATGGCCCAAGATGGGATCACGTGTTGATGGAAGGACAGATGGCGGAATCCTAAAAGTCTTTGTATCCGGAACCAAGAGAACCTGAGGTCAAGGCTATCCGAGACGCAAGAGACGTCCAGTTGGAGCCAACCCAGATGTATCCAAGATGTATCCAGGAGGGACAAGTGGGCAGAGCCCCAGGAGATTCGACAGCCGCTGCAAAAGTACATCACACCAATGCAACATGACAAAGTATTTGAGATCGCAGACATGAAGATATGATGCCAAGCACCACTCACTAAATCGAGTTGCCAAGTTGCTGACAAGCCAGAAAGCTATTGCTTCGAGGACCAAAGAAAGATCTTAACTAGAGAAATGTTTACAGAAAGTCCAGAAAATGACTGAAACGTCTTTCTCTCTACAGTGGTCATAAAAGAAAAAACAAAACAATTGTATAACATGCGTTCTATGAACCGGTGCGTTTATCACTAGTACAAGGAACGTAACCTACTTGTAGTTTAACTAATCATAGAGTTTGTAAGTTAGACTTGTGTCGTAAAAGTACACACAAAATTGTGATACATTTATTCCAAGGTAAAAACCGTGTTCCCCAATCCATAATGATTTGGAGCATTTAGCCCTTTATTGAATTTCAGCCTATTCAACCTTCTGATAAGTCTCAGTAGCCAAGAGTCTGGTCAACAGAATCCTCGCCCTAATCCTCCTTCCTCCGACCATGGAGAGTCTTTGCAAACAAGTGATCTCACACTCGAATATTCTGAGAAGCTCTTTTCATCACAATTTCTTAATTTGGGCCTCTTGCCAGGCCCGCTTGAAGAGGGACATGAGGAGATCCTGTGCCCTGATTCCCAAACTCTTGAGCATCCACAGTCAGAAGAAGATGGCGGTGGGAAATGGCAATTAGTGTTTCACGAGGTGGATGATGATGACAGTTGCCAATAAGTGAGGTTGTTGTTAGGTAAAAAAGTCAGGAGGATGACCAGAGTGACGAAGTGGAAGAGGAGGTGGTGGACATTGAAATCACTGACCCAACCAGGGAATGTGGCAAGCCGAGCGAGGACAGCAGTACAGAGGGGGAGGGATCCGCAGCACCACAACAGGCTGGATGAGGCAGTGGGGTGGCAAAAGGGAGAAGGCAGGCCACACCAAACATACCCGCAACTGTTGCCTGAAGCCCCCCTTTGTGGAAATTTCACTTGCCAAGGGGTAGGTGTTCCACATTCTGGCGCTTTTTTGATGTAAGTGCGGATGATAAAAGAATTGTCTTTTGCAACCTGTGCTGTACCAAAATAAGCAGGGGCGTGAACACTAGCAACCTCACCACCAGGGCCGGCGTCATTTCACTTACGCAGTACCCCCCTGGTGGGCCCTCTGAGCTGCAGAGACTCAGACACGCCCCCTCTACACAGGACACATGCTGCCTGAGAAGAGAGACCGCAGGGCTGGAGCTGGAGCAGAGAAGTGTGAAGACAGTCTGTGAGTGAGTCTGCACTGTGACTGTCTCTTGTCTGTGGGACAGAAGGGGGGGACTCTTCGATCTGCTGCTGCTCCATTCTATTTAGTTGTGTTACTGTTTCATTAAGCAGTTTGTCTCCATGACACCTGCCCCCCCCCCACACATATCCTGTCCTATCTCATCCTCATGGGGCCCCTGCTGTCTCCTTTCCTCCCTCATGTATCCAGAGCTCCTGTTTCACCCTCCTATCGCCTATTGCTGCCCTGCACAGACCTCCTGCCCCTACTTCTTGTATGAATCCCCCTCAGAGCCCTTTCCACCTACTTGCTGTGTCCACCCCTCCTGTCCATCCAGGGCTCCTGTCTCACTCCTCTGCCTCTCATTATGGTGGCATCTGAACAGCATTCACCATAAGGACCTTCTAACGTCACAGGGTCATGTGACTGTGCCCCCCACCCCGTACTGTGCCCCTTTATACCCTGCATTGTGCCCTCTTACCACACCCTGTGCAGTGCCCATAGTCATTTCCTGTACTGTGCCCTCTTATACCCTTTTATCCGGTCACTGTATGGTGGTTTTATCATTGTATGGCGGTGTTATCACTATATGGCGGTGGTATCCAATAACTGCATGGCCATAACTGTATCCCCTTCCATGCCCACACCACTTTTTTTAGACCTGGCATGAGCAGGAAAAGATACAGATTGCGGTGCTAAGGACCTTTGCGCCACAATCTGTGTCAGAAATACGCCTAATATAGACGTATTTCTATATAATAAATGACCCCCTAATTGTATTATTATTCTGGGGTAGGGCTAATATCTTTATATTATATAGATTCTAGTGTATTATACTGTGCCCTGTATTTCCCAGTAGAAAATAATCCTTGGGAAAAATAGTCCTCATCCCTGACCACCAGGACCAGGTAGCGCTCTGTCAGTACATGGCGGCCTCCGCTCTCTGTTACGCTGCTCCGCTGTGTACTGGGGCTTATTCTGACACTAGGGCTGGGTTCACATCCCATTTGTGCCATCCATTTAATGTATACCAAAAATGTATGGGTTAACAGATGCCTCAGACTGATGCCGTACAGTGGCGTCCGTTCACCATACAGTTCCATTGTAAAAAAACATATACCGTATATACTCGAGTATAAGACGAGTTTTTTGGCACATATTTTTGTGCTCAAAAAGCCCCCTCGTCTTATACTCGAGTCTCGATTTGGCCGACCCGAAAATGCCACTGCAGCGAGCGGCCCGGCCGGCGTGTGACTGACGTCACTTAGTAACGCTCCTGCTTCCTGAAGTGGGAGGAGCGTTACTAAGTGATGTCAGTCACGCGCCGGCCGGCCCAGGCCGCTCGCTGCAGTGCATTCATCGTAACAGTGAGTACAGAGGCCGGACCTGTTATCAATAGGAGAGAGATTGTTTTACACAGGAGTAACATACTTTACACGCAAAGGCAGTTAGTTATGTGCGCAGTTTAGGACACGAGGGGACACATAGGGCCATGAGGGGGACCAGCATAAGATGCTATATGTCTTATGCTGCCCCCCCCCCTCATGGTCCTATGTGTCATAGCACATATCCCCTATAACAGCGTCCTCCACAGATCCACCCCATAACAGCATCCTCCACAGATCAACCCCATAACAGTGCCATCCACAGGTCCCCATAAGTGTCCTCCACAGATCCCCCATAACACTGTCCTCCACAGATCCCCCACATAACACCGTCCTCCACAGATCCCCCACATATGCTGCATTTCCCACCCTAGTCTTATACTCGAGTCAATAATTTTTCCCTTTTTTTGGGGTAAAATTAGGGGCCTCGGCTTATATTCGGGTCGGCTTATACTCGAGTATATACGGTATGCATTTTTTACTTGACTCTGCAGGATACAAAAACGTGGAATGCTGCACATTTGTATACACCAGGCATGTCCAAACTGCGGCCCTCCAGCTGTTCCAAAACTACAACTCCCAGCATGCCTGGATAGCTTACAGCTATTAGAGCATGCTGGGAGTTGTAGTTTTGCAACAGCTGGAGGGCCGCAGTTTGGACATGCCTGGTATACATCAAACCGATAGTAAAAACGTGATGTGAACACACATTGGGGGGGAGGGGGCGTACTCAAATTTGCTGTGGGGCCCAGTCAGTTCTAGCTACATCACTGCACAACTCCTTCTCTCCTCCAGGCCTGGCTCACTGCTGCAGCGGGCCGCTGGAGAGAAGGAGCGCAGGGAGCTGCGGTTAGTGAATGACAGGACGACCAGCTCCCCTGCAATGATAGGTATGTGAGGGGGCCACTGGGGGGGTCATTCATCACACTGTGAGGGCCCCTTACATAGTATAATGACTCCCAGTGCCCCCCATTTAGTATAATGATCCCCATTGACCCTCTATTTAGCATAATGACCACCAGAGCCCCCATTAAATATAATAACCCCTCGTGCCCCCTCCATACAGTATAACCCCCAGTGTGGGGGCGACTGGGGGTCATTATTCTGAATGGAGGGTCACTGTGGGGTCATTATACTGTGAGGGCCCTTTACATAGTATAATGACCCCCAGTGTCCCCCATTTAGTATAATGATCACCAATGACCCTCCATTCAGTATAATGACCCCCAGAGCCCCCTCCATACAGTATTCCCCCAGTGTGGGGGCTACTGGGGGTCATTATTCTGAATGGGGGCGACTGGGGGTTATTATTCTGAATGCAGGGCCACAGGTGGTCATTATACAGTGGGGGGGGGGGGAATTGGGGGTTCATTATACTATGTGAAGGGCCACTAGTAGTCATTATACTGTATAGGGGCCACTGGGGGTCATTATACCGTGTGGGAGCCACAGGGGGACATGTCAATGTAAAAAAATGCCTTATGGGGCCCACTGGGATTTATCGCCCAAGGGCCCACATGAACCTGGAGCCGGCCCTGCTCACCACCACCAGCATGATCCACCACATGGCATCATAGCACCCTAATAGTTGGCCGAATGCCTCGGTCGACAATCAGTTTCTGCGGGTCACACCACTGCTTCCTCTTTCCCTGTGTTACCTGCTGGCCAATCTCCTGTCCAAGACACAGGCCTGGATGCCTCCCACACTGCACCTGGACTTTCGCAAGCACCATCAGCTAGCACATCTACTTCTGTGTCCCAGCGCAGCGTACAGATGTCCATACCCTAGGCTTTTGAACGACAGTGCAAATACCCAGCCACCCACCCACAGGCCATAGCATTAAATGCGCACCTTTCCAAATTGCTGGCTCTGGAAATGTTGCCATTTAGAATTGTGGACACTTAGGCTTTCCACAGCCTGACGGCGGCGGCCGCCCCTCGTTACTCAGTCCCCAGCCGCCACTATTTTGTCCGTCTTACATCATGGGCATGGATGTCTGACCTCTGTGAAGTTTTATGCAACTTTGAGGAATCAACACAGATGGTGAGTGGCCTACGCCTTTGAGGTGCTGGCCTGCCCTGCCACCATCGTTTTGTTAGAGCGGGTATTTAGTGCTGCTGGGGGCATAGTAACTGATAAGCGCTTCCGCCTGTCAACTGAAAATGCTGACAGGTTGACTCTTATCAAACTGAACAAGGTCTGGATTGCCCCAGCAGCGACCTGGGAGTCCAAGATGCATCCAGACATCCTCCCCATGCTGTTCCCGAACCATTTCAGTGGTGTTTCCAACAATTTCTGACCTTTTCATGTTAACCAGACACCCTCTCCTCTTCAGAGCAGGGGGTGCCTGGTTTAATGCTCAGGTTCTCCCATTGACTTCCAATGTGCTCGGGTGCTCGGTAGAGTACCCGAGCATCCCGAGGTGTTCTACTCGAGCACCCGAGCACTCGAACATTTTGGTGCTTGATTTACACTAGTTAAAATGTTTTGTGACCATGAGGAATTAAAAGGGTTATCCAGTACTATAACAGACTTCCCAGAGTGGCCGACATGCGGTGGTGATCATACTTACCTGGTGTTCACCTCTGAGTTGATTGCACCACAGCCACCTCTTCATCTCCCTGCTGCCCTGAAATCAACACTTGTTGATGGGGGCACGTGACAGCTGTAGTTGTGACCTGCTCCCCCTTACTTAAAGCGGTTGTCCCACAAAAAAATATTCTACAGTTTTTAAACCAGCACCTGGTTCTGAATACTTGAGTAATATCATATAATTAAACATTTACTATAGATACTGAGTTAGGTTACTTTAACACTAGCGGTAGCCTTTTCCAGCAGGCTGTCCCAGCGGGGAAAAAGCCTGCCGGATCCGTGCTACCACTAATCCACTGTGCCGCCAGAAGTCCAATCTCGCCCCATTCACTATAATGGGGGCCGGCCGGAGGTTCAGCCGCAGCACAGCAAACATGACTAGAGGCGGCCGGACTTAAACCGCAGCAAAGGCTACCGCAAGTGTGATAGTAGCCTTATTCAATAAAATGTATAGCACCACCTGCTGTTTTTTATTTTATATCTTTGTCCCACTTACTGAGAAGGCCGCACATGCTCAGTTTCAGCCTTCAACTGCCTCCTGAGTTGTGATAGGGAGAGAGCTACAGAAGAAAGACACGCCCCCTAAGAAAGGACACTCCCCTTGAGCTTCAGCATGATACAAATCTAGCATAGCAATTGGAGCAATGAATGGGAAGATCTCTGGATCCATGTGAGGTACAGGGCTGGTTCAAACTTTGTTCAAAAAGATCTTGTCATGTACTATATGATTTCTGATTTCCATTTTCGACATTAATCATGGGATACCACCTTTAATAAAAAAAATAAAATGAAAGAAAATAGGGGTCCATACTAGATTT